>NC_086258.1:1876761-2189555 GCF_021018805.1 Prinia subflava | reverse complement strand
CTGGGAGGGCAGAGCTGTCCTCACACAGTGGCTGCATTGCCTGGGCAAAGCTCTGCTGAGAGAACGTGGTTATCTCCTGGTTATCTCCTGGTTATCTCCTGGTTATCTCATGGTTAACTCATGGTTATCTTGTGGTTATCTTGTGGTTAACTCATGGTTAATTTGTGGTTATCTCGTGGTTGCAGGGAGAGCACGCTGTCAAGGAGCAAGAGAAAAAGCAAAACAAACCATTCCTCTTTTGTTCTCCTAAAGATCTCCTGCTCTAGGTGAGGACACAACAGTTGCACAAAGCTGTGAAGTTTTGATTCCTGTTGGAGGTAAAGAGAGGCTCCTTCAAAGACCCCCAAGCCCAGCTTTACCAGGCCAGCCCAGTGGTTTGTGTACAGTCCTGGTGTGTCCTTGGCAGCCCCTTCCTGGAGGCTGTGGGGAACATCTGCCCAAAAACCTCTGCCAGTGATTTGGGTGTTTCTTACAGTCCCTCCTGCCTGGGATCTGCCACATGAACCAGATCAGTTTGGGATTCTTCCCTCCTCATTTCAGGGGCTTTGACCCCTTCCTGCCTGCTCCCAGGGACTTTATTCACCATCATTTGCTAAATGGAGCTCATGAGCTCCCCATGATATACAAGAACCCATCTGAACCTCAGGGCTCCCCAGCCAGGAGCTTAGGAAAGCTTCAGCTCCAACTGTGAAGCTTTCCTTGGTCTCCGTGTCCCTTCTAATGTCACCCAACAGAGAAATAAAATCCTTTAGTGCCTTTCTGCCATGAATTGCACATGCACAGAGGGTACCACCCTCACCCAGCAGCAGGAGAGCCAGGAACACTCTGTGTTCCCCAAAGGCTCCTGGACAACATCTGAGGTTACCAAGAAGCATCTCCTGGGAACACAGGTCAGCCCCAGGGCCTGTTCCCTTCCAGAAAATACAATTATTCACCTAATGGACAATTTGCTGCCATCTGGACACAGAGAGCTTGACCTGTGCCATGCCAGATGTCCCTGTGAGGTCAGTGCTTGGCACCAGCTGGGCGCTGCCGCTGCCTGGCACTGCTGGAGAAGTGGCTGCTGCTGAGCACAGATCAAAGGAGCCCCAGAGCTCTCAGATGGAGCTTCCCAGTCTGCCCAGCAAGCATTCCAAGATGATTACCTCCTGTGCCACAAGGGTGTGGGGCAGATCAGTGTGGGAGGGTGGCCAAAATTCCACTCCTCTCTCTGCAGAGTTGGGAGCAGCTCCTCACTGTGGAGGCCCAGGGGCTTGTCCCTAAGGTAGTTGTGCCTCAACCCTGGAGGGATAGAGGCAAATGGGGAAAGATGCCTTTTTGGGTCATGGTGAGGAAAACTCCCCTCCAATGGGCCTTTGCAGAATATGTTAATATTTCTTAGGTTTCATTGTTCCATTGGTTTGTTCCATTTATGTCACCCTGTTACCACATGTGCACACCTGCCAGAATGTTCTCCCTTCCCTTGGACCCCACTGGGTTATTTTTGCCCCAGTACCACACTCCTGTAACCCCATTAGACCCCTTAGTTCATATTTACCCCTTTGCACAATTTTTTCCTTCTCTTATTGGACCCTGACCTCAAGGCCCACCCTGGCTGTCCCATTTATAACCCTGTGCCCTGGGACCCCTTTTGGCTCTCGTCCCTGATCTACAATGAGGCTGTACCCAGGATTTGGACAATAAACATTTCAGGTTTCCAAAGGGGACCCTGGCTCCTGGCCTTTATCCTCAGCTCTTCATGAGCAGAGTGCTCTGGCCCCGGGGTGCAGGTCGCTCTCAGGGACACACAGCTCCACGATGGAACACCTCCCTTCCATGGAAAGGCAGTCCCTGCTGCCAAATGTCACTTTGCAATGCTCCAGGCTGAGCAGAGCCTGCAGCTCCCTCAGCCCTCAGCGCTTCCCTGGGACAGTCAGGCCCTGGCACTCGAGCAGGGAGAGAACACCTCAAGGTTGTTCCAGCAAAGGCTCCTCCAGCATCAGGTGAGTCACGGGATAGCGGGAAAAGGGGAGCCTTGGGAAGGCACCGCTGGCAGCAAATCCTCTCCTGCTTGGGTTGCACCTGTAGGATCCCGCTCAGGGTTCACTGCAAAGAGCAGGGCCTGAATCCCTGCCCAGGCCCAGCACCCGAAGAGGGAAGCTCTGCTCTGATAAAGGAGCACAAAACAGGCTGCAGGTTTGAGTTTATCGAGAAGCAGAGTCCCAGGAACCTCTCTCCCAGCAGCTGACCAGTGACCCCACAGCCACACAAAGCAGCTCTGACACAAAGCAGAGCAGCACGGAAGTTATGGGGATTTAATTCTCCTGCTTTTGGACTCCAAGGGGGAGCTGAGGACTTGGCAAAGGAGGGGAATGAGTGTGTGCACGCAGGCTGGGCTGACTGAGCCTGTCTCCATGTGGATGAGCGAGTACGTCTGAGCAAGTGGGCTGGAGACGTGAGCGCCACGACAGCAGCGCATCCCCAGCAGCTCCCGCTCAGCCCTCGTCCCAAATCCTGCCTCATTTCCACAGTATGAATTGCAAAGGACCCACAATCACACTCGAGCAGGCAATTAAAAAAATATATAAAATAAAAAGAGAGAAAAAAGAAGAAATCAGACATGAGAAGGGAGGACCAGGGAACAGGAAGCCAAACACAGAACTATTTCCAGGAGGAATAACAGCCATATGGAAAAAGTTACCAAGATGATGAATTCTGCCTTCAATATGTTCAAGAAAGAAAGTGCATCAGACCCAGTCTGGGGGTGGCCAGATCCTTCAAGAGGGGGGAGAAAAAAAAGCTGCCACCCCAGTCTGAACTTGAACATTTGGTGTTTCATTTGCATCTTGGAATGAGGCAACAGTTATCAGTCAAACTTTGCATTCCTCGCTTGGATCCCTGCCTTGCTGGGTCACATTTGTGGCTCTCACATAACCAGGAATCCCCCCGCTGCAATATGCTGCTTCTGGCTCGGCCCTGCAACCGAATTCCAGAGCAGCTGACATGGAAATTTACCATCAAACAACTATTAGAGTTTTACCTCAGGCTGTAAAAGCTGGAGTTGGTGTGCTCTGCATAAGGAATGGAAGCCTGCCCTGGGCTCACGTGCTCCGTGGCACCGTGCCACCCTGCCATCCTCACATCCCAGAATCCAGGCTGGAGAACTGCAGGGATGGGAGTCAGCCCCAGCCCTACAAATCTGCAGCTCTCTGGAGGCTCCTTGGCTGCACTGCAAACTGCAAAAGCCACCTGAATGAGCCAAGGCTGTTTCCAAGGGTTCGTTCCGCTGGGTTTGTGATCCTGTCTCACCCAGGTCTCTCCCTCTATTTTCACATCCAGTTTTATTTCCTCACTTGGAGGCCTGGGGGAAAGGGAAGCACAAAGGGCCACGGAGGGTTTGCACAGTGACACCTCAGGCAGAGCAGCCCAGCAGCTGCCCTTGTGCAATTTCCCGGATATCTCCCCAGATTTCTCCCTCCTCAGTTCACAGAGGTGCCCCCCGAGGCAATTCCACCGTGTGGAGACACCTCTCTGATTCCCAGTCTTCCAATGCAAGTACTTCACTCAAGAACTTAAAGATAATTGGGATGAATCCATGTTTTTCTCCAATTAATGGCAATTTATTTTTCTGCTTTGCATCCCAACTTCATCTTGTGTCTTTCTTTCCATGCAAATCACCACCCACTTGCCTCCAAGGGTGGACAGCCTTTGCCAATACAAGTATCCAGCAGAGAATTAAAGCTAGAAAGAGCTTTAACCATCACTGGGTTTTTTCCATCACCATCAAGCTCTAAACACTTTTTATTCGAGCTACAAGTGGGCTGCTGTACATCTCCTGCAGATGTCTGTGTTTGAGGGGAGAAAACACAGCAGCAGTGAAACCCTCCCGTGGCTCATTAACAGACAGGAATTGCAGTTGGGTTCTTTGCTGCCAAAGGAGCTGTGGCACTGCTAGCACTGCCTGAGAGGGGCTGATTTGTACCTTTAGTTTTGCAGTCCCCTCTGAACTTTACCCCAAGCACAACCACACCTCTCTTGCTCGTCCCTTTTGTCCCCAAAACCCAGATAACAATGGCAGAGATTGTTGCTCTTCCCCATTCCTCACTGTATCACACAACACAGCGACATCAAGCCTATTTTCCCTAATTCCTACCCAAAACTAAACTCAGTGAGACATTTTCCAGCACAGAATAATCCCAACAGTGTGCCAGACTTTGAGCCCCATGGATGAAATGCAGGGGAAGTCATTTTGCCCAAGATGCAGAAGTGACTCTGCAGGATTGAGGAGCCCAAAGAGATTTTGCCACCAGCAAGGTTAAACAATTGCTTCTTCCTTCCTCCTCTCCAGAGTGGCTGATTAATTCGGGAGCAAGGTAAACAATAAACAGTGATTATGTGCATGGGGGTGATGATTCAGCCAAAGCAGCAGAGCAGCATTTGAGTAACAGGCTCCAAACACGGGCTTTATTTTCCCGGTGACGATTCCCCCGTGAGCAATGGAACAAGATGTCTCAAACAGCCACCAGGCAACAGCACGACCCCTGTGTCCAGAGCTCCCCACACCAGCAACCCAAAGGGCTGACACCAAAGTTAAAAAAAAAAAAAGAAAATTAAAATCAGCCCGTAGGGGATCACACATTCCAGGAGCAGTTTTTTCCATCCAGGCAGCAGCGAGCACAAACCAGCTGGGACATTTCAACTGGCGTGGCAGTGCCTAGGAGAACATGCTGTGTCAAAAGAGATCTTCTGGAAAAGTGAAAATGTAGCAGGACACCTGCAAAACATTTCCTTTCTGCCTGCATAACCAAGCCCTGAAAAATTTAAATGGGCACTGCAAGAAAAATGTGCTGGGGAAGTTCTGTGAAGCCATAAAACCCTGAGCCACCGAGGGGATGAAAGAAATCATGAAGACAAGCATTTGTGCTTCTGCTTTATGCCTCATATTTTTGTTTTGCCTCATAACAAGCCTGATTGGATCCTGTCTGTTCCTCGGATAAAGAGAAGATGGAAATGCTTTCTGTTGCATCAACAAAAAGCAGCATGCAGGAAGTGTGCGGGCAGCGAGCCAGCGCCGGGGCAGCGCTGCTCTGCAGCATCCTCACACCGCCTGCACCTGGGGTTTCACCTCCCTGCACCCAGTGTGGGCAACCTGTACCTGCAGCAGTCCAGTTTGCAAGCCCAAGGTATTTTCCCAAACACCATTACCTGGATGGGAAAAGAGGGAACAGCCCCTGTCCCTCTGTCCCTTTGAGGGTGGCAGCTGGGAGTTGTACCAGGACATCACCAAAATACCGGTAAATTCACCCCCACCTCTGTGGCTCGTTCCCTCTCCCAGCTCATCCAGCAGCACAGCCCCACCCTGGCTGTTTAAACTCACCTGCTGTCCCCTGGTGACACCTGCCAGGGCCCTGGCACCAGCAGCAAGCAAGGGGTTAACAAACCCGAGGAATATATCCACTCCACTTAGGCAGGGCCGAGCAGCAAGGGGGCCCTGCGGTGTTGACAACTCTAACAGCAAATTAAGAAGCTGAAATAAAATGCACCATCAAGCAAGCAGCTGGAGCGAGGCCAAAAATCAGAAATAGATGTAAAGAAAACTGGATCGAGAAATCAGCTCCAAGCAGGCTCATTGAGCTCAATTACTAGGAATTAGAAAAGGAAATGGAAAAATTGATATTGGAAGGGCAGAATGCACTCTGTGGCATCAGCGATGGCTGCTCTGTTTGCTGTGTCCCTCCTGATCGTGTTTCTACAGCATAGGCTCGGCCATTCCAGCTCCGAGTGCCACCTGACACTCACAGGCAGCAGTTCACAGCTTGGATTGCTACAGCAAACCTGAAGTGACACTCAGGGCTGGGGCCTGTCCCCGTGACCCTGGGGACATTGCCATGGGCTCAGCCTCCCCACCAGGCTGCAGCCAGCCTGGGGAACACGGAGGGGTTTTCAACAGTTCCCATCAGGTTTCCTCTTGTACATTTAAACCAGTACAGTCCTGGTTTGAAACTCTGCTCTGCAGCCAAGAGCACTGATGGAGAGGAGACATTTATTTAAAAAGCAAAGAATACCAAAAAAACCCTCGTGGGCAGCATGAAATAAAAGAAAATTCTGAGTTCAAGAGACCCACGAGGATCATCAAAGTCCAACTCTTAAGACAATGGCCCAGAAAAAAAAAGCAGAAAACAACAGAAAGTTTTAGCTCTCATGGTGACAGGAGCTGGCAGTGCTGCAGCAGTGAGCAGAGAGAAGCAGAGCCTGCCCTGAAGAGGTTTGGGTCATTATCCAGAGCCCTCAGACCTCCCAGAACAGCTCAAGGCAGCAGCCCCTCCCCACAGCTCTCCTTTCTCAGCACCTCTCCTGAGCCTGCCCAGCCCCTCCCTCTGCCCTTGCACCTGGGAAAATCAGCCAAATCCTGTTTTCTTTTGTGACACACAAACCTGTCACTCCAGGTGTCCCAGAGACAGAGGGGTTGGGGACAGCCCTGAAGTGTTTGTGTTCCCAGCACAGGGCAGCACTGCCACAAGCCCCACACTTCCCACTGTCCCCTCCTTGCCAAACACTTCACAGGAAGGTCCCTGGTTCATTCCTGAGGGGCTACAAGAGATGCAAACCCCAAGTTCATTGTGGACATTCCAAACTGCATCTCCTGTCTGGGGAGCCAGGATCTCACAAAGGTTGAAAGCAGCTGCCTTGACTGGTAACTGCTGTGAGTTCAGGCAAAACCACTTGGTTTGGCTTGAGTTCTCCTAAACTTGGGAGAATTTGTCCTCTATTCCTCAAACCTTTTGCCCAAAAATCCTTTTTCAAGGCCTTGGACTGTATCTGCTCAATCACAGTTTCCCTTCAGCCCTCCTGCTGCAGCTCTACCTCCACTCCTTGCATCCATTCCCATTCCTACCCCTTGTGCTCAGGGGCTGTTGGTAAAGAAATTCATCCCTGAGGACAAAGAGCTCCTCGTGGAGTGGAGCAGGACCACAGAGCGTGCCCAGGAGGAGACCAGCTCTGTTTTGTGCCCGGGTGTGAGCAATCCCACATTGCAGAGCATGACAGGGCTCAAAGCCAGGCACCACCTGTGCCCTGGCACAGGGGGCACCAGAGACCCCCTGAGCAGGACTCCAGCCTTGCTGCCCCTTTGCCTCCCTGGAAGTTCCATTCAGCTTTTCCCTGGCAGGGATGGAGATGCATTGGGAGCTGGAGGAAGCGTTCTCTCTCCAGCTCACTTCTTAAATTGACTTAATTTCTTCAAAATGTTTTCTGTTATTAGATTTCAGAAGAGGAAAAAAACCCCTGTGAAGTTACACAAGCAAAAGTAAAGAGACTCATCCGTGGATTTGCTGATTTAAAGGACAACCAGCTACAAGCAACCAGGAGTTCATCCCTTCAAAAATTCTGTCCACTGGGGTCAGCTGCATCATTCAAGTTTTAAAGTTACCTGGGATGAATCCGAGTTTTTCTCCAGCTAATGGCAATTCTTTTATTCTCCTTTGCATCCCAGCTTCACTCCAAAGCACACTTATGTGTTCAGCAACTCTCAAAAAACCAGCAAAATAACTCTGTGCTCCGGGGATATCTCATCCCACATTTCAGTGGATTTGGTGGGATGGACGTTCCCTGCCCCTGGGGAAGGGCACGGCCAGGGAAGGCAGCTGGCAGCGGCCGTGCTGGGCAGCACACAGCGCCCAGCCCACGAGCTGCTGGTCCCAGTCCAGCCCAGCGCAGCAGGGATGCTCAACCACCATCTGATGGCTGCTTGGGGCCTTGTGGGAAGCCAGTGGGATTGATCCAGGTCCTGGCAGGCAGGTATCCATGTGTCTCAGAGCCACTGCCTGCCAGGGCCGGGCTGGGAGGGTGCCAGGCACGAGCGGGACGGGGTCCTCTGAGGTCTGCTGGCACCTCACAGCACCTGCCCCGTGCTCAGACACCGAGCTCCGAGTCTGGCACCTCGGGAAAAGCTTCTCGTGCCCTTTGGGAGATGCAGCTTTATCCCTTTTCTGTGCTCCAGCTCCGAGGGGAACAGCACAGAGCCCCAAAGTCATCCCAGTTCCCTCCCCTCGCTTGGCTCGGGGCGGTGCCTGAGGGGCTCTCAAGCAGTGAGACTTCCCTTCTCCTTAAGCAAGGGGAAGTTGTTTTTTTTTTCTTTTCCCAGCAAGGACACAGCATGGAGAAGAAACCAAGAGGGTGGCGTAGGCCTGAGGCTGCCAGGAAGGCATGAGGGTTCATCAGGAACAGCAGAGAAGCTGCCAGGGAGGAGAAGGGGGCGAGGAGCACCTGGCAGGGAAGGACCGCAGGCGAGCAGGGGTGGGTGCTGGAGATGCTGGGGAGGCTGCTGAAGGGTGGGCTGATGGGGGGAGAAAAAAAAAAAAAAAGACAAAAATTGATTCTGGGTGTAAAATTTGGGACTTTGGTAAAGCAGCCCTGATTTGCAGAAGGGAAAATGTGGCCAATCAACGGCAAAATCCTGCTCTGCCCATCTGAGAACAGCAGAGGAGAGATTCAGACAGAGTGGCAAGCACAGAGCAGAGGAGGTGGAGTCCAAAAATGCAAAGCAGCTCAGCCTGGGTGAGGACCACAGTCCCATGAGGCTCCCAGACAGCACAGGGCAGTGGGAATTTGTCCATCCCCGGGTGAGATCCTGGGCAGCTCCCTGCAGAGCTGCTCCCTGAGGAGGGATGGGAGCCTTGCAGAGCTCAGGATACGGCACCGCTCCCGAGTGGGCGGCGCAGTCTCATCCTTCATGAATGAAAATTAAAAAAAAAAATTAAAAAAAAAAGCAATACAAGAAAGAATCACACCACCCACCAGCAGGTACTCTATAAATACCATGGCAGGGGGTGTCTGCAGAGGAACTGGAGGCACTGACTTCATGGCGTGCTCAGAGCCGCAGATGCAGCTTCATTACCATGTAGAGCTCCTGGCTGAAACCTCAGAGCTGTGCTGAGCTGCTCTGAGCTTGGCCTGGATCTTCTGCCCCACAAAGAGCAGGAAAACTATGAACAAGCCCAATTCCTTCCCCTGGAAAACAGGAAAATTTTTATATTTATACCACAGTGGCACCTGTAGGCATCCCAATCCTCAGGAGAATTTAACAATAAACTCTACCTGGAAGATCCTGGATGAAAACACAACACTCAAAGTCCTTCCTCAAATATTCGAGGTCTAAGCTGGGCTGAAGATAGTTGGTGCAGCTGACCTTCACTTCAGTGTAAACGTGCTGAGCTTTGCAACACCCAGAGCAGGGCAGAATTAAAATATTTGGCAAGTTCCAGCTGAGCTCACCTGCCTGGAGTGTTGGCTAGGCAGAGAGAGAGGAGGAATCCCAGCAGAACCCTTCACAGGAATCTGTTTAGGGGAGAAAGTCATTGCTCTGTGGCTGAAGCAGTGCTGGTCAGGGCCCAAATCTAGGCTGAGCTGCACATAAATCACAAAACCACCTCATTTCTGCATCAACATACCCCATATAACAGTGACCAGACCCCAGTCCTTTAATTCCTGTACGGGCCCCTAAAAATCTCCTATAATACAGATTGCAGCAGAGTTCATTTAGGAAGACAAAAAGATATAAAATCACATAACAGCACAGAGAGACCTGTCTGCTGAGAAAAATGTTTGGGTTTACTGTTGCAGAGAAAGAACATTGTTACCTGGAGAATGAGCTTAGAGGAAGAGCTGGAATGATGGGAGGGAGCACTGGGATGGATCCCAGAAGGCAAAACAGGCACAGGCAGAAGCTGCTTGTGAGGGGCCCTGGAGTCTCTTGTACCAATGTCCTCTGCAGAGGAGAGAACCTGGAGAGCTCTGACTGTCCCAGTTTTGCTGCAGCAGCAAGGCCAAGGGAGCAGGGAAACCAGGTCCAGCTCCAGGGGGATTTGAGCTGTTCTCACATGGAACCTGTGGGTGCCCCAAAAGAAGATCTTTGCTTCTCTGGCACAGAAGATGAAACAACCTTGGATTGTAGCCAAGCAGAACCAGCTCCAGCCACAGCCCAACCAGAACCAAGGCTGAGCAGGGACCACAGAGAACCAGTTCTAGCTGAGCCCAAACTGTCACCAGAGAGGTTTTGTCCCCATCTGGCTGGCTGGTCAGAGCTGGCACTGGGATCCCTGTGGATCTGCAAACAGGGCTGTCCCATGGCATTGCACACTCACAGCAACCTGAGAGGCTGAAACGCTCAGCACAGCCAAGGCTTCAGCACGTCCCTGGGCTGCCTTAAGGGGAACAATTACCTGCTCTAGAGCTACTGGCAGAACCTCTCCTCTGCACTGTCCTCGAGATTTAACTCAGTGTGAAGATGCCCAAAGAGTTCAGCTGGCTGTTGGCAGCTGTCAGGGTGCAACTTGGGGTTCAGCCCTCTCTGAGCACAGCACAGCTCACCCCAGCAGCACAGCACAGCAGCACAGCACACCCCAGCAGCACAGCACAGCACACCCCAGCAGCACAGCACAGCTCACCCCAGCAGCACAGCTCACCCCAGCAGCACAGCACAGCACACCCCAGCAGCACAGCACAGCACACCCCAGCAGCACAGCACAGCACACCCCAGCAGCACAGCACACCCCAGCAGCACAGCACAGCACAGCACAGCACAGCACACCCCAGCAGCACAGCACACCCCAGCAGCACAGCACAGCACACCCCAGCAGCACAGCTCACCCCAGCAGCACAGCTCACCCCAGCAGCACAGCTCACCCCAGCAGCACAGCTCACCCCAGCAGCACAGCACAGCACACCCCAGCAGCACAGCTCACCCCAGCAGCACAGCACAGCTGCTCCATCTCCAGCCAGCCCCAAAGGCAGCCTCGTGTTCCCCTTTCCTCAGGGGATGTGGTAGGAAAGGGAAATCAAGCACTTTGCTACAGCAACAGCAGTGCCAAGGGCCAAAGCACAGGTTCCCTTCCCTGTGCAAGTGTGGAACCAAACACACAGCTCCTCCAAAAACTCCCCTCCAAGAGAGAGTTGAGCAGGAAAAACTCATGAAAAAGAGATGTACTCAAAGTTTCCCAGCATTAAGCTTATGTGCCTGTGCTCTCACTGCAGCTGTATGAGTGGAGATCTTTATTCTGTCCCTTCACCTCTTTTAGCAGGAATGCAACTTCAGGCAGAACCTCTGCATGGAGATCCAAAAATGATTATGATATTTTGGTGGATTTGTACAGTTATTCCTTGGATTAATTCCCCCACATCTCTCCACATGTCTCATGTCATGGGACAGGGCACAGTTTATGGTTTAAGCCAGCACTGGCTGATTCAGGAAGGGACAAATGAGTGAAATGCCACCCCCCAGCTCACCAGGGTATGAACCAGGGAGCAAAACAAGAACTCGGAAATTGCTCTGTAATTCACCCCTTCCATGGACCAGGCCCCAAAAGGAACAAACACAGCTGACCAGTCATCAGCAACAACCTTTTGATGATGTCAGACCCACAGCAAAGCATCTCAGCCTCACTTTTCCAACAAAACTCATTGCCTGTAGAGAAACGAGGTGGGGAATGAGGCTTCTCATGGAGACCAAAACAAACCAACCTTCCCCTGTAGTCACAGTCTGGCCCAGCTTGAACTGCCTTTCTAGATCCTCTAGAAAAGGAAAGGAAGGGGAAAAAAATTGCTTAGCAAGATGATTAAATAAAATGTTAGCTATTCCAGCTACCCACTGGCTCTGGCTTTGACGTCAGAGCTGAATGCATTAACTAAATTTGTCGCTCGACAGCTAAAAATATCTAAGGCATTAAAAAAAAAATAGGTTAGTCCTGGGAGAACTGGAGGTCCTCAAGAGGCACAAAACCCCTCCAGGTGGGGTTCACTGTGCTCTTGGGGTTGGGATGTCGTGGAAGAGCTGTGGCTGGGGAACATCCAAAGGAAGGGAATGGGATGCTGCTGCCTGTTGGATTGCCAAGGATGCCCAAGGTGTTTGAGGATTTGTCCTCTTCCTCAGCTTCCCAAAAGATGACCAATGCAGCTGGGATGCTGGAATGAATAACCCATTCTTTTAGGTGTCACTAGAGGAAAGAAAATTCCCTTTAAAGGATGGAACAGAACCATGTGTTGAGTTTAGGAGCCAGCCTTGTTCTTTTCCAGCCCCTTGCAAGGTTCTTCATTCCTGAGGGAGCTCTGCCTGCTCTCCAAGGGTGCTGTGGACACACCAGGTGCCAGTTCCAGAAGAGAGCAGTCAAAGCACAGCAAACACTGGGGTCAAGCCTCAAGCAGCCATTTGCTTTTGTTCTCTGTCAGAGGGAGCTCCCAGAGAGCCAAACATCCTCCAGCACAGCCTGCCCTCAGCCAGCATTCCTGGAGGGGTTGTTGCAGGGTGGCAAATATCTGGGCAGGGAATCAGCTGCACAGTCTGGGGTGTCCTGACCTGTTCCAGGGCTGATGCAGCAGGACAAAGGAACAGGGCCAGAGAACTTTGGCTGCAGGACAGAACCAAGAGAAAATAAGTCTGGGGTTTGTTTCAAGTCATGGGAAGCGAACTTTTATTGTTCATGTCTGTGCAGGTCCTGATCCAGGGAATAAATCCTGGCTTAAGTGTGTCATTAATGTTTTACTGATAGGGACAGAGTCAAGCTTTGGACTTGGGGCAGAGACCCGGAGCACAGGAATTACAATAAAGAGATGCTGGGGTTACCTGAAGTCCCTTCCTGCTGCTGTTCCTGTGGCACTGAAGAGGAGGCTTTGCTTCACTGGTATTTTACAACAGATTTACTTCTTACTCTGCCAGAATTTGCATGGGAAAAGCAGTGGCAGGAAGCAAAACCGGAGGATTTCATGCCCTCACTTGGAGGGATCATTGTGATTACGTTGCTGGATGCTAAAAGAACTCACAGAGAGTGATCCCGCAAACTCCCAAAGCCAAAACCCTGGCACTACACATTGGACACGAGTGAGTGAAGGAGCAGAAACAACATTACAAGTGATTAAGTGACATTAATTGCTGTGAGGGTGTGGAGGCCCTGGCACAGGGCACCCAGAGAAGCTGTGGCCCCACCCCTGGAAGTGTCCAAGGCCAGGCTGGAGCAGTCTGGGATGGTGGAAGGTGACCCTGCCCGTGGCAGGGCGTAGGACTGGATACCTTTTAAGCTCTGTTTCCACCCAAACCCCTCTGTGAGTCCATCAGGCTGGGGTGCAATGCCACCAGGGACAGCACAGAGAGCAAAACCCATTTCCATAAAACACGGGTGATCCAAGGTTGCAGAAACCACCTGAGGTGGAGAGCTTTAATGGAAGAACAGATGGATAAAAGATATTCCTGTTACCAGCTGGAATCTTTAATTTTGCTCCAGCCCACAAAGTGCTGACTCCCCTCACCTGAGCCCTGTCACCTCCCCTCCTCCTGACTCTGCTCCTTCCCCGTTGTGGGACATTAACATATGTCCAATCTGCTGAAGGTGAGGGAAGGAACTTCTCCCCAAGAAAGGTTAATAAACAAAGAAGTCCTGCAGTAACAATACAGCCATTGTGTGAAAACTTAATTGGATCAGCAATGCATCAAATGTGCCAACACAGGGACAAACCTGCAAAGGAATTGTTTAATCTCAGCCCTAGGTCAGAGTCTAAATGAGTGCCTTGCAACAGAGACTGCTTCTAATTGTACTGAGAAGCTACAATATGCTGGAAATAAAAGCTGTGGGTAACTGGCTCTCATTTTTAAAGCACAAAATTATTTCTTGAGAGATTGAAACCACTCAGACAAATATCACCTGTAATATTCTTTACAACAATGCATTTGGGCAAAGAAAGGCTGTTTTAAAACTCAAAAATAATACTTATGCAGTGCCAGCCTGTTTGCAATCAGGTTGGATTGGTGAGTACAGCAATCCACCAAAGCAGGAACAGCAGAGAGGAGCTCTGGAGGTCACTCACCCAAGTGTCCATCACCTTCCCATGAAACAGGGGGGACACTCAACACACAAAGTCCAACATTAAAAATTTTATACTTTTGAAACAGCTGTGAAATTGATTGAATTGACTTTTCTTGGGAATGTCACAATGAACCAACACACTCCAGGAGGGATGTGAGCACTGCCCAGTGAAGATCCAGGGTTTAACTGGAGAGTAAAACTTCAATCCTCAACTCTCACTCAGTGTGAGCACCCCCTGAGAAACTCAATTTGCAGCACTGCTCACAACAACCCAACCTCACTTTGAAGCAGAATGGAGTCTCCTCATCAAAGCAGCTCATTTCAACCAAGGGGAGCAAACTGCTAAAAAAAAGGGGTTTCTGGGTGCCTTGATTGTAATTGGGAGAAAATTAAAAATAAAGAGGAGCTGACACTGACAGCCTGATGAGTACCATGTTCTGGAGGTGCTATATATAATATTCTATATATACACACCACATAATAGATACTATAATATGAGTATTTAGGTAGTAGATGCTACGATAGAATTTACTATTGGCACCCCCGAGGCTGCCGGAGCTCCAGGAGTGTTTGCAGAGCGTTCTCAGGGATGCCCAGGGTGGGATTGTTGGGGGGTCTGTGCAGGGCTGGGAGTGGGACTGGATGATCCTCTGTGTCCTTTCCCACTCCGAGTATCCTGTGATTCTGTACTACACAGGATTTACTAAAGGGACCAAAGTTATACAGGCCTCTCATCCAAAGGATGGTTCTTTAGGTGACCACAGGAGCACAGCAGCAGGAAAATGTCTTTCTTTTCCCCTATATATGGAGGGTTATACATTTCACAGTGATGAGGAAGGAGTATTTCTCTCATTTGCTGTTCCTCTGGTTTCCACCATCTCTGGGCAGGAAATCCATTTTGATGCAGGACCAGCAAAATGGCAGCTTCCCTTGGGAGAAGCCACTCACAGCTACAAACACCAGAGCAGTGACATTTCCCGTGCAGCCTCTCCTCCGAGGGCTGGCACCAGGAACAAGGAGTGGAAGAAGGAGGGGGCTGCAGGGCTCTGCTCCCCACCAGGCAGCGCTCCCAGGTACCGAGAACGGGCACAGTTCCCTGGAGCCTTGGGCAGGTCTGGAATTGTCAGCACAGGTACGCCAGGGCCAGCAACGTGGGGCAGGCACCACCTCTGCGTGGGCACAGATGTCTTTACAGCACAGCTGGAATCTTTTCTTTATCCCAAGGCACCACAAAACGCCAACAGGAACACAGTCCATGGACTGACACCCCAAAAACCATCCCACAGCCTCAGAGCCTCTGCCTGTCCACACCTCAGGTCCTGTAGCAGCATCGATTTGTCTCTCTCCTGCCCCGCCCAGAAACCCCAGCCTGTTTTCCATGTGCTGGATGGATTTCAGCAATGCTCCAGCACACAGGATTCAAGATCCAGGTTTGTTAAAGCTGCAAAAGTTTGGGGGTTTGGAAGCCTGAGGGTGCCCCTGCTTTGGGGCAGGGCACTGCTGGGAGCAGACAGACAGATCCCTCTGTCCCTGGTGCTCTGTCCCAGAGGGGATGATGCCACTGTCCCACAGTGTCCCTCTGTTGGGTGGCTCTTTGTGATTTCACCCTCTCAAAAGCCTTGTCCAGGTTCTTTCCTGAGCTCTGGTTCAGAGCAAACCCCACTGGGCATGGAAAGGTCCCACCCTGCACAGCCCACTCTGGGTTGCTGCCACTGGCCTGTCCCCACACAGTGTCCTGAGCTGGAAGGGTCCCCCCAGGAGCATCGTGTCCAACCCCTGGCCCTGCACAGACACCCCAAGGGTCACTTCAGAAACTGGGGCTGACCCAGAGCGCTGCAGCAGCTCAGCCAACAACCCCATTCCCAGCCAAATGCTTCCTCCAGGGTTTTCCCAGCACACTCCTCTTAAGGGACAGGCCTTTAAAGCCACTCAGGGCACAAATTCCTCAAGTGCAACTGCCTACTAAGCAACAGGGGTCCAAACACCGTCCCCACGGGAAAGAAAAGTCAGAGCAGGAGCACGGGTTGGGTGCAGAAGGGAAAGCGAGGTGGGAAACGCCTGGTCCTGGCTGCGATTTCAGGTCAAGTCAGGGAGGACCAGAGCGGAGGAGGATTCTCTCCCATGTGGGTGTTGTGTGCCCAAACACTTCTGAGCATCACCAGCCCCTCCCTGCACCAGCCATCCTCCTGCAGCACATCCCCTCCGCCCTCGGGGTGAGGAGAGAGTTCGGGTTTCTCCAGGGACAGCGCTGCCCTCTCTGCACCAGGGGACAAACCCCAAAACACAGCAGAGCCTCACCCCCGCCCTGCCCCAGCCCGTGGCCATTGCAGGGTTGTCACCACTCCCCTGCTCCCAGCCCTGAGAGCACTCCTCATCCTCCCTCTTCCATCTTCCAGCCTGAATTATTCACGGTGTCAGCGGTGGTGCACAAGTACAGCCAGGGACCGGACTCAGAGACACTTTGGGAAGCTGTCGCCCATTCCCAGCTGCAGATCCCCCAGGGCCGGGCTCCAGCCACTGTAATGAGCTCTGGAAGTACCTCAGCCCTTGGTCCCCAGCCCCAGGGGGAGAGGAACCAGCACAAGAGCAGCTTTAATGGTGCAGCACACAGGCAGGGATCAAAAACTCCTGCTGAATATGGAGGAGAGGAGATATATGCTCGCACATAAAACATAAATGCTCTCACCCATCAATATTGATGTTTCCCTGTTCCCATAGAACCAGACCAAGGATAATTACATGCAATTTTTATGCTGCCTCTAACATACTTCAGTCTCTGCACATCAAAGCCCGGCTAGGTAATGCTACAAGTTGCCAGGAGTGTCATGGATCAAAATGGAGCTCGTGGGGAGAAGCGATGGGTGGCGAGGCGGGGGCAGGCAGCAGCCTCTCCCCGCTGCCAGTGCTGCCTGTGGTGACAAAGAGAATAAGGACGGAGGTGATCACAGGCTGGGCCCAGTGATCCCCATTTCCAAGCCTGTGTTAGAGCCTGGGAGGGCAGGGGGAGCTGGCTGGGATATCAGCAGGGCCGTGGGATATCAAAGCCAGGCACAGCTCCCAGCCAGGCAGAGAAACACCTTCAGCAGACTCCAGGTGCCAGGGAGCAGGGGCAGCATTCCTGGCCTGGCACGGAGCAGGGAACAGAGCTGGAGGCAGATCCCTGCCCAGCCTCCATCCCCAGCTCCGAGCGAGGGCTGCTGCAGTGCCTCGGGGGAGCCCTGCTGAAAGCTGAAAGCTTTCACGGAGCTGGCACATTTCCACCCCACCTCCATCCTGGAGACAGGCACACCCCCAGCCTCAGACCGTGAGTGCCTCTAAATCAGAGGCTGGAAGCGTTTCCCACAGCCCTGGGAGGCGAAGGCAAGCTTTCCCTGAGGATGCAGTGATAAACAAGCCCTTGCTTTCCTGAGGCCGTGGGAGCACCTTCACCTGTGGCTGGATAAAAGCAAGAATCACTCAAAACACAGCTCCACCACACCACTCCCAGCCCTGCAGCCCCTCTGCCACACCTCAGCTTTCCAGGGAGCACCGAGGGATGGAGTCAAACACAACTCAGGCCAGCTGCCCCCAGGCCCATCTCTTTCTTTCAAGACAAACCAAATTCGCAGCCAGCAGCACACAGCTGTGCTGCACTGCACCAGGCAGATGTTTTCTATACAAGAAAAAGGGTTCCAGTTTCACCTTAGGACTTTTAAGGGAAAAGCACTAGAAGTTTCTATGCTCTCCTGGTAGTAATTGTGTCAATGCCAATTGACAAGGCAAAAAGACAGCTAGGTCTCTTGAGCTGTTCCTCAGAAATGGAGTTACTTTCTATTGGGCTGTTTGCCAAAAAACCTACCGAAATCCTTTAGTACTTAAGAAAGAGGATGAGGCTTCCCAGTGCATTTTTGGGGTGTTGCAGCAGGTGTGTGGGACCTGTCCCTACACTGTGAACAGCTCTGTCCTTTAGTTCTGTATTATTTTCTTCTTTAATTAAAACCTTCTTGCTTTTTCAAGGCACACTCAATCATGCAGTCTCGCTAATTATTGTAAGCCGTTTCTGTGAGGTGCTGGACACCCTCAGAGTGTGTTGGAGCCTCATGGAGCTGAAAACAGCTGGCTCAGGGAGAATTCCAGGACAGATGTCCCATTCCAGGGCCATGGATACGAGCGGCATCCGGAGTTGTAGCGAGCGGCGAACGTGAGCGCGCAATTCAACGTCTTCCCTTGAATGACAGTTTCAATGAAAGACATCTCAGCGCTTGGAAAATCAGCATAAATGATCAGTTGCTAATCTGGCTCTCCCAGTAGCTCTGGGAAGGCAAAAATAGAGCAGGCAGAATAAACTGGGGGCTGCAAACGGGGGCGGGCAGGGAAGCGGGGGTATGTTTTGCTCCTCTCTCTGAGAGCTCACACAGCAATTGCCACTGATTAAAAAACCCACTTTTCTTACAAAAGGCACGACTTGCTGAGCACCAGTGTTGAACAATAGTGGGGGCTGTCTCCAGGCTCAGCAGAGGGAGCTGGATCAGTCACTTTTCGTGCAGTCTTTAACCTCCCACACCCAGCACATCCCTGCCATCACCCGGAGTCTTTATCCCACCCTGAGGAGCCACAGGCTGGGAACTCCCTGCCCAGAAACTTTGCAGGATGGGAACAGAGAGGAATGGCAAGAGATGAGTGGGTGATGCAGATTTCATACCTCTAAATAAACACAAATCCACGAGATCCCAGTTGAAGACAAACACCAAGAGGACTCCTCTGCATTCACTGGACAGAGGGGGGTTGTGTGCCCAGAATCCCAGACTGGTTTGGGTGGGAAGGGACATTAAAACTTCTCTCCTTCCACCCCCTGCCATGGGCATGGACACCTTCCACTCTCCCAGGTTGCTCTGGTCATCAAAACTTCAGGCTAAAGCCCAGGGGGAACAAATTCCCCTCCTGTCCCCCAGGCCCTGCTTTGATCCAGGCTGGCATTCCCCACTCCCCAAAGCCAACAAAGCATCCTCTACTTTGCCTTCAACTTTCCCATCTCTTCTGTTCTCCACAAAATCCAACCCTGGCCCTGTCACCATGGTACCTGAGTTCCCAGTGGCAAATTATTAATCTTTACAGCATAAGGAGGGACAATTTTGACATCAATATATGACTTGTAATAGCTGCTGTCTGTATGATAGCACCTTTTTAGTACTTCTTTTCATTTCTGTACTTTTTTATGAGGCTATTTGCTTTATTAGTGCATTTTTATAGCTTGTGCAACACCTTAAGTGCCTCCAAGAAGGTACTTCATAAATAAAAGTTCAATAAGATTAAGGATTTGACTCCAAGAAAAAACCCACTTGGCCAAGTTATGAATCACGTGGTCCCTGTTCCATACCCTTCTTGGTTGTGCATGTCCTCACATAGCCCATAGGTTTTTAGTTTTGGTGCCACACTTCTGGCAAAACAGTTGGAATCTCAGCAGATCTCCATATTTCACATGGAGAGCTAACAGGACTTTTGGAGAGGTTATATTTCTTATTTTCTGTACATTTCAGAGTTGAGTTCCGAAACTATAACAGTTTATAACACTTTGTTCAAGGCTTTTTAAAATTTTAATGGCAACAGAGCCACCAATTACCTGCAGCCAACAGCAGACAGCCCAGCAGGCCAGAGGGGTTATATAAACCTGCTCCTGTGGCAATTTGATTTTCACTTGCACCACACAAACAGGAAAATTAGGGCTGGACAACCCTGGCTCACTAAATTATCATTAAAGATGCAGCTACAGAGCAAAGCAAGAACTACTCAACGTGGGGCTGAGTCTCTCCAACACACACTCCTAAATTACAAGTGAAACTCTGGTTCTCCAAGGAAATAAAGCTCTTGTTTGGTTTAACTCAGGAGGAAAGGTCTTGAAAAGTCTCAAACTCAGCAGAAAGGCCTGGCTGCCTTCCCTGGATCCTGCAGCACATGAATTTCTTTAAGGATAACTTTAAGGATAACAGCAGAGCCTTTTTTTTTTACTCTTTCCAAAGAGGCCTCAGCAGCTTTCCCTCTCAATCCAGCAATCCTGTCTGTGGGAAAACAAGAGGCAGTTTCAAAGGGGTGCTACAGCATCCTTTGAGTTAAAAACCAGGCACCTTCCCACAGCACATCCTGGGACACCACAGCAGCCCCACAAACCCACCATGGCCCACATCCCACCTCAGCTCACCCAAACAGACTTTTAAATACAAATGACACATTAAAAAATCCACAAAACCCCTCCTAAATTCTCAAAAGATATAACAGTCAAAGTTTTCCACCAGATACCTGCTGGTCCCTGCTTTTCTCAGAGAGGAGCAAACACCCCTTCAGCCCCAAAGGTGATGCCAGGTCTCAGCCTTTGTGCCCAAGTTCAGCCACCATAAACTCTGGCTTTGGAATCAGAGGAGAAGCTGCTGCTCCTCTGCCTTCTTCCACCCTCCCCTCCCTCTCCTGATCCCAGGATTCCAGGGGGAATTCCACCTGGAAAAGATCAGCTCCAGGCCATTCCTCACCTGCTAGCTGGGCCAAAGGTGTCTCAAGACCTTCAAACAAACCCCTCCTGCTGAACTCAGGGATCTCTCATTTTTCCATCAGTGCTCCCCACACTCTCAGATGTTTTCCTAATTAATGGAATCTTTCACCAGGATCCCTGAGGAAATGGGCAGGTGCTGCATTGACAAAATAAACTCTGCCCAGAAACAATTCCTGTCTTTGGAGACTGCTAGCTGAGCTGAAGGAAAGGCTGTAAAGCACCACAGGGGCCAAGATTGGAGGATAAATACATCCCTTGGGTCCCACGGGTGGCCAGGCAGGACGTTTGACCAGGAGGTAGCATCCCATGGGTGGGATGGCTCAGGACCTAGATGGAGGCAGCACCTTCCTTCTCCACTGACACTTAGAGCTGCTCCTTTCCTTCTCCACAGACACTCTGCTGCAAAGTCCTCCTCCAGCTCTGAATCCCAAAGCCTCCCACAGCATAAAGTTTCTTTATTTCTCCAAATCCACCTCCCAAGGTCCCTGAAATGAGTCTTTAGTGTATCAGCAGCAGAGACCTTTGGCACACACAGTCCATTTCCAGTGATGGTCCATAACTGCTTGTCACAAATACCATCATCAGCACACTTTGTATTAATCAGAGCTAGTCACAAAAGAAAAAAAACCCAACTTCTCCCTGCTCCCTTCAGGTAATTATATTTTGCCCTGCAGCATGAGATTTTATTATGTTTAGTCCCATTTTATTTTGAGCCTGAAGAGAGACCACGAAGTCTCAGATAGGAGCAATAAAAGGAGATGATGCTCAAGCCCAGCCTTTTGCGTGTCAGCATCTGACCCGAGTTAAAATCATTCAAGCACAATAGGGGGGGAAAAAGTCCTTCAGATTTGTATCTATTTGAAGAGGGCAGGAATGCTGGCTGAATCATGGACTCTGGGGAATACGAATGCCTCCCAAAGGAGAGAGGCCTTCATTGCCAGTGTGCTTTAAAAAGAAAAGAATGTTTCATGTGGGTGTGTGCTGCTGGTTTTTTTTCCACTGTAGAGCAAGTGTCCCATCTTATTTCTCAAATGGTCTTTTCTTTGTTGAAGCCTCATCTATTAATAATCCTTCACTGGAAGGGGAAAGGAAAAAGCGAGCTTCTGTCAGACATACAAGCTGTTAGTCTGGGGTGGACAAAAATAAACCAAAGCTGCACAATTAGCTGCACTACAGGTCACTTGTCTGGAGTTTTTATTGCCTACAACCATGACCTTGCTGAACTTTCTTTAGGAAACGTGGAGTGGGCAGTGCTCGGGATCCAGGAGGGTCCTGGAGACCTGGAGGAAACTGAGGAGGTTTCCTGAACTGTCCAACTGCTGCATCAACATCCTCAGCTTGGGCCCAAGAAAATATTTTGGTCTTGAAAACCAGAGGAGGAGAAGCAAGATCAATGGAATCACAGAATGGTTTGGGGTGGAAGGGACCTGAAAGCTCATCCAGTGCCACCCCTGCCATGGCAGGGACACCTCCCACTGTCCCAGGCTGCTCCAAGCCCTGTCCAGCCTGGCCTTGGACACTGCCAGGGATCCAAGGACAGCCACAGCTGCTCTGGGCACCCTGTGCCAGGGCCTGCCCACCCTCATCCTGCCTGGACTCCTTATGGAACCCGGACATTCAGGGAGCTGCCCTGGGTTCAGGAGCTTCCTTTGGATGTGCTGTTTTCTCCATAACATTCATCCCACACTGGCTCTGAGACCTCCAGAAACAGGGAAGCTTTTCCCTCAATCCCCTCTCCAGCCTGAGGCAGGTCCCTGGTGCCAAACTGGCCGAGGAGCTGGGGCTGGTCACGAGGCAGGGACCTGAGCCCTTGGTTTGGTGGTGATGCTCCACCTCAGGCCGTGGCTGTGGGCGACAGCCTCGGGAGGGCTCTGGGATGAGCTGAGATTTGCAACTCCCCCAGTGAAATCCTGCCTTGCTTTCACAGGGCTGCTCCAAACTACGCTCCTCAAAGGAATGGAATTTGCTAGAAGCGTCAGCCCAGAGCTGTGGCGGTGGTGGGGATGTTAAAATGCCACTGGTGAGATCAGTGGTGCCTGGGAGAGGTGTGAAGTGTGGCAGGGAGGCAGCCAAGGACCTGCGTCACCGTGCGGGAGCCTGGCGGGTGCCACCGCGCTGCCTGCGAAGGCGCAGATGCCGTGTGAGCCCACGGCAGAGCCTCTTCCTCACACAGGCAGCACTCACAGCACCCCAGAGCGCTCCCAGGATGAGAGCCCAGCCCTGGAGCTGGGTTTAACCCGGGAGCACGGGGAGGAAGAGGTGACAGTGACAGAGGCTGAGCCTGATAACCACCAGGGCATGGCGAGGTGGCTCACGGGCTGAGGGCACTGCTGCACTGCCAGCTCCACCAGGCACTGCAGAGCCCCAGTCCCTGGGACTGCAGGGTCCCTGGTGCCCAGGGAATGTCCCAGCCCCTGGGATTGCAGGGTCCCTGGTGCCCAGGGCACAGCCCTGTGGGACTAGCTGGCCCCTTTTCCTGCTCAGAGGAGCAGCATCGCTCTTTGCCATGAGTTCTGCTGCAATATTCCCAGTCCTCCTCTTTCCCCCAGGACCCCCAGCTGCAGAAATTTATGCTAAATCATTAAAATAATTCACTTTTCAGGTCCTTTCAAAAGCCACAGCCTGGTTTGCTGGGTTGGGGTGGGTCTCATTTTCTCCATAGGTTTATTTCTTTTCCCACTGCAGAAACACTTCAGCATGACTCAGGTGGGAGAACCTCAGCAAACACATCTTGGTGTGTGGCAGGATCAAAGCTCTGCACACAGCAAAAGGAAGAGACCACCCCTGTCGCAGCAAAGGGCAGCTTTGGAACCTTCTTTTCTTTGGGTAGGGCTAAGGAAAACCTCTCCATTCCCAAATAACACCCCGGTGAAAGCTGAGCTGCTGCACAACCCTGTGGCACACCAACAGGGGGACTGAGCCTTCCTCTCTGTGGTCTGAGGGATGGACAGGATCCTCAGGGATCTCCAGGATCCTAGGGGATCTCCAGGACCCTCAGGGATCTCCAGGACCCTCAGGGATCTCCAGGACCGGCAGCTCCTGTGGGGAGGGATAGGCTGCAGCCATGTAAGCCAGCATGAGGGAAGGTGTCCAGCCCCAAGAGCAGCAAGAGGCGACCCCACATCCCCCATGCACACGAGGAGTGAATCATCACCTTCCATCCCCTTCCCTCACCAGCGCCCAGAGCATCCAGACCTTGGAGAAAGGAGAAGAACCAGGTGGGGCTGCTCCCAAGGACCTCCAATGGGCTGGGGATGGGAACTGCAGCAGCTCCTCGGTGGAGGGGAAGGGTGTGAATTACTCACCTGAGCCCACACAGGTCCAGCCTGAGCACCCCAGCACGGCCCCTTCCCGCTGCTGCCAGCACCCTGCAGCCACCTCTCCCTCCCACCTCGGGCACTGCCCCCAGCCAAGGCCGGCTGTCCCTGAGCCAGGAGGAGGAACAGGAGGAGCAGAAGGATGCACATCCCCGTGTGATCCCGGCCTTCCAGCCCCAGGGCACCCAACAGCCCCAGCAAACAGCCCCAATATTATTTTATGAGCCAACTCCATCCCCTGCCAAATCCAGCATGAAAATCCTTCCACCCAGAGCCTTTCCAGCTCGGTGGCACCAACCCTGACTTGTTGCCGAGCCCCAGAGCCCAGGCTGCAGTGTATCGGCACAGGCTGCCTCATCTGCAGGGAGATAAACCCGGACCTGCTGAGCACTCGAGTGCAACATCACCATAGAAACCAGGCGAGGAACGGGGGAAGCGGCTCTCCCCAGCTCCTCTCAAAGCCACAGCGAGCAGAGCCCGGCCCCTCTGGGCAGGCCCGGGCTGGGTGGGCGAGGGGGATGCCCGGAGCATCCCCTGTCCCTGGGGGAGATCCCCCCCGAGCCCCCCGGGCTGTATTTTTAGCCTCAGGCAGGTTTCCTCCCCAGCCCTCTGGAAGCATCCCCAGGATGTTGCTGTGGTGCTGCCTGGCCCTGCACACCCCTAGCAGGCAACCAGAGGCACCAAACACCTTTTCCTTCTCACCTGCACATTCCTTCGGGGGAGGAAGGGAACAACCAGGCTGGGATGAGACCACAGAGCCCCTGGAGCTTCCACCTCTAGCACAAATTGAAACCCATCCCCGCTCTGGAGTCAATTTTGTGTGTGACAAAACATTTTCTGGAGAGAGAGATCCATCCTCAACTGTGGTCTTGCCCAAATTCCTTGGAGTAAAGGCAGGAAATCCCACCTCTCCCCTCCTTCCCTCCCTTCCAGGCCTGCAGGTGCCACGACACACAGCCAGGGCCACAGGTTTAGTGCAGCACCAGCAACCCTGGACTGCAGGGACATCACAGACAGACAGACATCACAGACACGGCTCCTCAGCCTCCACAGCACCCAGGGACAGAGACAGAGACCCTGGGCTGTGGCAGTGCCAGGGAATCCTGGAATCATGGAGTGCTCTGGGCAGGAAGGAACCTTAAAGATCACCTCATCCCACCCCTGCCATGGCAGGGACACCTCCCACTGTCCCAGGCTGCTCCAAGCCCTGTCCAACCTGGCCTTGGACACTGCCAGGGATCCAGGGGCAGCCACAGCTGCTCTGGGCACCCTGTGCCACCTGCACAGAGAAGGATTTTTTTCCCAATATCCCATCTGACCCTACCCTCTGGCAGTGGGAAGCCATTCCCCCTTGTCCTGGCACTCCATCCCTTGTACGTGGTCTCTCCCCATCTTTCCTGTTGGCTCCTTCAGGCACTGGAGGAAGCTCCGTGAAGTTTCTCTTCTCCAGGCTGCACAGTCCCAGTGCTCCCAGCCTCTCCTCACAGGAAAGGTGCTCCACCCTCCCATCACCCTCTGGACTCAGGAGAAGTCCTTGGGTCCTCTGGGGTACAAACACAGCACTTCCTCCTCTCTGGGGTGACTTTCTCATTCCTTTTTCCAAGAATTACCTGCAATTTCTCCTTGTGCTTCACAAGAAAGAAAAGGAGCTGCTGATTCACTGGCCCATTGTCTCTTATTTTTTACATCTCTCATGTCCACCTTTAGTCGTATTTTCCATTAACTGACCCTAGATTTTTCATTAATATTGCTCCAGTGCTACTGGTTCACATCCTGACAACTTCCATTGCTCTTCCATGAGCTCCATTAGATACAGGGATCAGAGAGTAGCTCAGGAAAGGCTCTTTTGCTGACATATTGACATAATTTTTTTTTATCCCAATGTAATGCTACTGGGTTTATTACTATTTTCACATATTTTATTACTATTTTCACTATTGCCAGGCATTGAGGAGGTTTTCCACTTGCTCTCCACAGCTTCACCTGGATCTCTCACCCCTTTGCTCTCAGTTACCACTCCCTTAGGGTGCATTTATCATCCAGAAACTCAAATTATCCCCTCCATGGCATGAGCTGTTTTTCCATGGCTGTCAGCACTGATTTCTCCTGCTCCCATCCTGCCTGCTTGGTCCCCACTCCTGAAATCCTTAGCTAATCTCACGAATTCCATGAGATTTTCACCCCTGCATCCTCACACCCACTTTTCTGGGCCATTAACACATTTTCCATCAGTGCCAAGTTTCCTGCCAGAGGAGATGCAACAATTACAGCCTTACATGAAAGCTTCATTTCTTCTGAATCCCATTCCCAAAATCCAGATGTGGAGCCATTGTGCTGGAGGAAGGGTTTCGATTGTCTGGCAAAGCAGAGAGTAGCAACTGTCCCACAGGTTGAAATTCAGCCTCTAATTGGTTTCAGATCCAATTCCTGTTTGTATAGGACCAAGTAAAATACAGGCCAGGATCATCTATGGGTTCTTTACAAATGAGAATAAGTAGGTTCATAAAATGAAATGTTAGGTAATAATATCTTAAATTAAAATACTTTGGATGTCATGATTGGAAGGGGAGATTAGCCAGGACAAAGCCTGCTTCTGCTGAAGAACTGTAACAAGAGACTCATTTCAATTAAAAGCCCTTTTTAGATGCTTTGAATTTAGGAACACTGGAAAAAAGCACTCAGAGACAGTGGAAGGGGGACTGTGTGTGCCCAGAGCAGCTGTGGCTGCCCCTGGATCCCTGGCAGTGCCCAAGGCCAGGCTGGACAGAGCTGGGAGCAGCCTGGGACAGTGAGAGGTGTCCTTGGCAGGGGGTGGAACAAATCCAACCCAAACCATCCATGATTCCATGTATAAAAAAGTACTTTTCCACCTCAACAGCTCTAGAAATGGCTCCTCTTTGGAATACCCAGTGTGAAATGGAGGAAGCTCTAGGTCCTGGATGGAGAATACAACTGATTAAACTCTGGTGGAGGGGGGAAAAACAAACAACCATGGAAAAACCCTGAAATTTCTAACCATACTTTAGGTTCCTCCTCCTCAATCAGATGAAACCTGTCCTGGACAAACACCCAGAGAGAAATGAGAGGATGAACACATCAAACCTCCCAGCTCAAAACAACAACAACAAAAACTGTGTTGTTGATAAATATTGAATGAGCACACACTGAGGGCAGAGGAAATCCCAGGTAGAGACGTGTTGGAGAAGGAGGGACAGCCCAGCTGCTCCTCTCCTGCCTGAGGGCTTCCAGGACTGGCCTACAGCTGGCCCAGGGCCATCTTGGGCAGATTTTTCTGTAGAGGAGTAACAAGAAAGCTGTGAGAGAATCCTGCACAGCTCAGAGCCCAAAAAACACCAGAGAAAAGGAGAAGGGAATACGGCGCTCGTGGGGCTGATTGGCAGCTGCCACACTCACCCCAGCCAGGAATTTGTTTGGAAAACTCTGCTCATTCTTCACTCAGCTCCTTCTCCCTCTCAGGGAGAGGCAGAGGGGACCTGTGCATCCTCGGTTTGGCAGAGGGAGTGGTTATTGGAAGGGGGGTTTTGCCTCCAAAATTGTTCCTCCCCTTCCTCACCAAAGCCCCATTTTATGATCCACAGCTTCTGAAAGAGCATTAAAGTTTCAGAATATTTTGTGAAGGATGAAATGAAGAGAACTCCGCTGTAATCCAGGAAAACTGGGGAAACTTCCATGCCCCTCTGGATCATCAGCACAGAGGCAGAGGAAGGAAAACCAAAATGGAATGAAATCTTCAAGTGCCTCTCCAGCAATTCATGTACCCTGGGAGGAACAGGAAGGCCTGAGCACAGAAGCTGTCCTTTTCCTAAACATCTTAAACTTGAGATATTCAGTGCAGAGTTGGGTTTTTTCAAACATATGCCGGAGAAAAGAGAGAAAATACAAGGTCTCTGTGAGGCAAGAGCCACCTGTGCTTCCATCCCCTGGGAATTGGAGATGCATCTTCCTGTCTCTTGTCTGCCTTGGGTTCACCCCCTCCTTGGCTGCAGCCCTTTGTGATTTCCTGTGTCTGAAGCCTGCTCAAGCTTCTCTTTGTTACACAAAACCTGCCTGTAACTCTCTGTGTTTTCCAGGAAAATGCTGGCAGGGGATCCATAACCTTTCACCATCCCTTTCTTGTTTCTTTCTAAGGCCTGAACTCTTTCAGTGGCTCCTTCAGATGTTTTCAACTGAATTTATCAGCCAGGACCTGCCACCAGCAATGCCCAAATGCTGCACTGAGGAATTGGGTTTATTCCAGGTATTTCTGCTGGAGTTACAGAACAACAGACACAACAGAGCTTTGCATAACACAGTATCCTTCCTATCAACAGCCTTCCCCCAAAAAATAGGTTTCAAAGTAGCCCAGATAAGCAGAATAAAAGCTTCTTTTTTTTTTACATCATGCTTTTCTTTTCCCCAGAATCCCTTTCAGGGCTTGGTGCAAGGGAGACAAATCATCTCAACTACAAATAATCTTCATTTCCTGATTCTCTATTTACTTTGCTGTGTTTCCCTGTCAGGACCAAGGTCTTCCCGTGGCAGATCCCTTCTAATCCAAGAGGAATGCATTTCAGAGGAGATTGGCAAAGGAAAATCCTAATTGCTGACACTTTCCTGAGGGGGAAACTGTGTCTCTGAGTGCAGAAACAACAGGAAAAAATAATCATTGCCACCTGGAGCTGGACAAGGGAATTTTCCAGTTGGATGATCCAAACAAACTTTTGAGCTGGATGATCCAAATGAACTGGGGAAAATCATTTTACAGAATCACAGAATGGTTTGGGTTGGGAAGGACCTTGAAGCCCATCTCATTCCAACCCCATGCTGTGGGCAGGGACACCAGTGAGAGCATTTGCAGAGATTGTGCTTTCCCAGGCAAAAAGCATCCGAGAAAAGCCACCTCAGACCAACCAAATATTTCATTTGACCTGAAGGTAACAGATTTATGGCATCTGAGTCACTTAATTAATTTTTATTTACAGTTTCGATCAGTGCTATTTCCAAGCATAAAGTCAAAAGAAGCATTTCAAGTACATAAAAGCAATATATTTCAAAATGAAACACTTTCAATTTTCTTCCTTCTCCATTTTTGGCTTGAAACACCCATATTTCACCAAATGGATTAAGAGATTGAAAAAGAAATCTATGTTTTCTTCATGGTATTACTTTTTTCCCTGTGTATGCTCTTAATAGGCTCTTTGGCCTTCAGGAGAGCCCTCTGTTCAGCAAAAAGGGCTGGAACAAATTGCAAACAGCTCTTAATGAACATGTCAGAGTTTAGAAAATGAGGGTGAAGGAGACCTGGGGTGGTCCAGCCCCTGGAGAAGGTCACAGCCCAGCTGAGAGAGTTTTTCTGCTTCTCCCTGCCAAGAACCAACAGCCTCAGAGCAATCTCGTGTCAAACTCCTGGCACCCAAACCTGTAGAATATCATCACCTGCCAAACCAGCTTGTTTCAAAATGAATTTCCATGGAATTGGCAAAGGCAGCATTTTCTTTCCCCAGGTAACCCCTCTCTTCAGAAGACACCTGAGCTGAGGAAGCTCACACGGCTCCAATGCCCATGACCAGAGCTGCTGTCAGTTCTCACTCGAGCCATCCCTAGGCACCAGGCCCAGCTGAGTAGTCTGACATCAAACACAATCCCCAGATCCCCTTTCCAGCCCCTCTGGATGAACCAGGCTCCCCAGCATTGAGGAAATCACCTGGGCCCAACCATCTGAGCCCTTCAGAGCAGCCCTGTCCATCTCTCCCTGTCCCTCCCACCACACTGCTGTCACCTTTTGCTGTTTCAGCTCAACATTTTCCACTTTGACTCACCAGGATTTTCCTGGACAATCCATCTGTGCAAAGGGGCAGAAAGTGCCACCTCAGCTGCTCCCAGACTAAAATTTAGATGAAGAAGCTTGTAGAGCTCACATGGAACAATCTCAGGGAGATCTCTGGCTTCCTTTAAAATAAAGGATCATTCAATATTTGGTGCAAAGTAACCAAAATAAATTGGAATGCAGGAAAACCAGGCTCTTGTGGTTCTACCCTCAGCCAGGTGGAGGGCAGGTTTCTCTTGATGCCCATGACTTTCACCATGGAACAAGACCAGAGTCACAGCTGATATTTCTGCCTGACCAGGACAAGACTCAAGAAAATAACATCATCCAGGATGGAACTGACTGTGCAAGAAACAATCCCTTCCAGGAGACAAACTCTCCAGAAGAGCACCATTAGTATCTGTCATTGCCACAG
The DNA here is from genome assembly GCF_021018805.1 of Prinia subflava. NCBI lineage: Eukaryota > Metazoa > Chordata > Aves > Passeriformes > Cisticolidae > Prinia > Prinia subflava. The sequence goes on along the minus strand of NC_086258.1, from coordinate 2,159,647 downwards.
AGCCATTTTCAATGCACTCTTTTTATGTCCCTCCTTTGTTTTTCCTCTTCACAAGAGGGGAAGGGATCAGCAAGCTCCTTCAGGAAGTATCAGAGGTGTTTTCTGCAGGGTTTGAGACCCACAGATAACACTTGTACAACGTCAGGGAAGAAACAAAGCAGTTTTCTGTCAGAAATCACACTTTCACTTCTTGACTTCACCTCTCAGATTCCTGTATTTCCTTAACAAGAAGTTCCTGGTTCCTGAGCTTTTCTAAGAGCCAGGGATTCTTCATCCACCCTGCAATGGGTTATTTTCCCCAACATTCACTCAGGGAGTAATTGAGTTTATGTAAAACCAAACTGTGCAGGTAAAACCAAACTGTGCAAACAGGTAAAACACCCTGGATTTAACAATCCTGGTCCTGGACATGTTCAGCAACTCTGTGGGAAATGATCCCAGGAACAATCACCTCACAGAGAACACGGGTGCAACCACCAGGATGAATGGCAGGGAGCTGTTTCCCGATGTTCTGTGGGCTTTGAGGATCCAGCCAGGAAGAAAACAAGCAAATGAAGGTGCAAGGAAGGCGTAGGGAGGCAGACCCTAAGGCAGATCCTAACTACAAAATGCCAGTTTGGCTGAAAATTCCCCGTGGGCTCCATGACCCTGCTGGGTCAGGGCCTCACTTTTCTGTCTGCAGTGAACTCCACAGCGAGTGCCAGAGGAAGAAGAATTTACCATGCTCTGTGCCTACCCCCCTTCTTGGCCCTAAAAATCAGGCAGCTGCCTGAACCAAGCACCAAGGCAACTGCGGCTTTGTTCTTTGCTTTATTACTCTTCTACTACTCCCTCCTTCATTTCCTCTCCTCAGTGATGGGTAATAGTCATGCTTCTCTCATCTTTCATGGCATATTCGATAACCATCCCTTTCCCAGTTACTCCAAGCTCCCTGATGGATGATGCAGGGAAGCTGGAAGTGTGTCCATCCCCACCAGGCCTCGTGAAGGCTCCCTCAGGGGATCTTGGGGAGCATTTGGATTCAATACAGGGCTCCCACAGAGCATTTCAGTCCAGCGAAAAAAGTGCTTCCTGTCTTAGCCCATCTTATGAAAGCTTCTACTGAATATCAGCAGCAGGGCAGCGTTGTGGGTCTCCTCATTGATCAGAGGGAGAGCTCTGCTGGGAGGAAAGGCTGGGAGAGTTGGGATTGTTCAGCCTGGAAAAGAGAAGCTTTGGGGTGACCTCAGTGTGGCCTTGCAGGGACTGAAGGGAGCCCACAAGGTGGAGAGGAGCTGTTTGCAAAAGCGTGGAGTGACAGGACAAGGGGGAATGGCTTCACACTGACAGAGAGTGGGTTTAGATGGGATATTGAGGAGAAGTTTTTTATTATGAGGGCAAAAACACTGGCACAGCATACTCAGAGCAGCTGTGACTGCCCTTGGATCCCTGGCAGTGCCCAAGGCCAGGCTGGATGGGGCTTGGAGCAGCCTGGGACAGTGGGAGGTGTCTCTGCCATGGCATGGGGTGGAATGAGATGTTTTAAGGCTTCTTCCAACCCAGACTATTCCATGATCCCATGATTACTTGGGCAGGAGCTGTGAATAGAAAGGTGTTCTCTGCTCTCCAGAGCAAGAAGGTTTCTAAGGCACAACTTCACCCTTAGCTCATGACGCAATAAATTTCCATTTTTACAGATGGGGAAGCGGAGGGAATTTGGCCCGGGGTCAGCTGTGATAATGGAGGAGTTCTTGCCTGGCAGCACCTCATTCATCCCACTTCATCAGGCACTTAATCATCATTTAATCCAAGGATCCTCATCCATCCTGGTCCTCAGAGCCCTGCGGGGAGTCTTTCAGTGTCATCAGAGATATTTCAAGCTGGGGCCTGGCAAGGACAGCTCCAAGGATGGCATCAATTGTCTGCATCCAGTCCCTTGACCCTTTCCTTTGAAGAGCTCCCTTGCTCCAGCAGAAAAGCAGAAGGGGGTTAAATGGCCCTTATGAAGATCAAATAACCCAACAGCAGCACATCTATTTATTTAGATCACCAGGGTCATCTTGCTTGTGATCCTAAGCATGAGAGAAAGGAGTTAAACCTCTTTTGAAATCTTCTGTAAGAAGAACTAAGGCAGATTTGCAACCTCCAGAGATTCATGAGGAGACAGACACCCAAGAGATTATATTTAAATTTTAAATAGCTCTGGCTGATTGGGTCAGGGCCTGTTTAATGACAAAGACTGATGGTCCTTCAGGTTGGGGTGGATTTTTCTGGAGGATTCTGGCACCAAGTAGTCATTAAGACATGAGGTAATCATGGAGCAGATTCATTGGCCCACAAACAGGTTCAGGTCACTCCTCATACCTTCTCCATCCCTCTGCATCCTTAGATGCCCTGGGTGGGATAAAGGGAACTTGCCTGTGTGACTTTCTGCTCATGATCTTTCTCTATCAAACGATCAGAAGGTGTAAAAAGCCCCATCACGGAGCTCAGATTGTACAGAATAGATTGAATAGCACTGTAAAAATTAACAAATTGAAAATCTCATGGTGAGAACCACAGACGGAGAAACAGTGAAAAGTCTGATTGTCTGAGGGTAAGACAGACAGAACATCCTAGAAATTGGGGAGGTATTCATGTTGGTAAGGCTTCTTTTAGACACCAGAGTCAGTTCCTCATCTATAGCCAAGAGAGCAATTTTAGAATTCAGCAAGATCAAGCACAAAGCACTGGTGAAGTGGGAGAAAAGGCTTTCCTGGAAGAGAGCAGATTGAAAATTCCTGATGCTCATTGCCACCAGTTGTTTCTCACATGAAATAAGCGGGGTCAGATTTTCCATCCTTGTGCCCGGGGCGCTGAGAAACAGAAGTGAACCTGGCAGGCAGGAGGACAAGAGCTACATCAGCCCTGGGCTGGAGCTCTTCCTCTCCTTTCAGCAGCAAATTCCTGTCCTGAGACATTCCTCAAGCACCCACTCACAGCCATAAGGACAAGGCAGAACATATTTGCAAACAAAGATGACCACGACAATCTGGTTTATTCATTCACTTCAACTCAGCCCACCAGGAGGGTCAAGAATGAGCTGATGTCAACCCTAAGAAGCAACAGGGCTCTTGGAAATCTCTGTGGTGTCCAGGACAAAGCCATCCAGAGATGTGCTCCAGCCACACTCCCAGCCTCCAACACTTCCACAAAACCAATTAAAGGTCTAAAAACTTATCAAGACCCACAGTCCCTGCATATTTTTGGTTCAGACCAACTTGAAAGGGACAGTTTGAAGGACTTTGGGGCACTTTGACGGACTAGAAAGCCTCATCCAGAGGTACAAAGGATTCCTTTATGGGACAGTAATTACTTGGCAGTAAAAGACATTAATCTGAAGTTAGTAGGGTTCAAGATATTTCATTATTCATCATGCACCCCATTTGCAATGAAATCATTTCAAAGTGATGGATTCAAATTTAGGCAAGTGATGCTGGAATGGGACAGAGGATAGACTTGCTGTGTTTTATGGGCATAAAGAGATCCATAAATTTTGAATGTTAAAAAGTCATTACAAAGAGAGAAAATATTTTAGCTGTCACTCTGGCTCTCTTTATTGCTGAGGGAGTAATTCCATGCGATACAGGAGCTCTGAGCTGGGAAATCTGTCCTACAACATGGCCAAAGGGTTTTGGTATCTGATCTGAAACCCACTGAAATCGGCAACAAGAGGGTGAAGGATCTGCCACCCACAGCAAACTGCTAAAATGTAAACCCTAAACCCCTGCCCTTCCCACTGGCAAAAGGAAAAGCTCTTTCCAAAGGTGGTGACCCCTGAAAAAGCCCCGTGAAAGGGGCTCAGCCAGGTTATCATCCCAGAGACTGCAGGGTGAGTGGGGGGATGTGTAGGAAAATGTCCCTTGCACGCCAGAACATTATTGAGATGGGAAAGAGGAGGAGTACTGGGAGCTCCCTCACCTCCCCCTTGCTCTCTCCATGCAGAATCTGACACACAAAATCCTTGGACCTGTAGGTCCCAGGAACACACCCAGAGCCTGCAGGAACAGCAGCACCACACGGCTGCAGAGCCCAAAGCGTTACAACAGCCCCAGAAGGGATGGATAAAGAGAAGGAAGAATAAAACCCCTGTGTAGACTTGTCCCAGAATTCAATTCCCCTGTCAGTCCCACAAGTCAGCCCAAATCAGGTGGGATTTGCATCTCCCCTTTGGAGCAAGAAGTATCCAAGTATTACCCCAAAACAACTGCAGATTGCAGGATCACATGGCTGAGAATGTGCTGCCTCTCCAAAAAAGAGTCTCAGAAGTGGCATTAGACTTGCTATTAAACAGTGTAGAGAACATGATCCTACCTCAGCAAGAATAGAAAAGGAGTAGCTATTTCCTCCTAACAATCTCGTTCCAAGAAAACTTGGAATATATGCTTAACATTGCAGACAGCTTTTCCTATGCCTGCTAAGCACTTCTGCTTGAAACAAATATAAACCTCATTTCATTTTATATATACCAACAAAATGCAAATTACAAGAGCAAGAGTCTGGAGTCTTCATCCTTTAGCTCATCTGTATCCCAGGCTCCCCACTTGCAAATGATGAATGTCTGCTCATGGATTTTCTATTTTTTTTTCAGCCAAATAACTTCTGCCACATTGTGTTTCTCTCCAGCAATATAAATAATGTTCACTTAACAGTGAATGCATTAGACAACTATGTTTCCCCTGAATTGTCATTTCCAGAAATATTCTTCTTTTGGGTAGAAATTTTCCATTCTCAGTCTCGGCTGAAGAACAGTTTTTCACCCCACTTATTTCTATTTTTTCAATATATCTTGCAATTATTTTTAATTTTAAAGTAACAGCAGTATCTCCCAGTAAGAAATGCACTGCAAACACAGACTTTTCCCCAAGCTGTAACTAGGGATTTGTCTGGGGGCTGTTTTGAACCCTGCTGAATTTCTGAGAGCAGGTCAGTAGTGAAGATGAATTTTCACTGGAACCCGAGCAAAGCATCAGGAATGGCACAGGGAAGAGGAGGGAAAGTGGAAGAGCCCTCAAAACTCCTAAGATTTCCATATTGTGGCAGCTGGGAAAAGTAAAACACTGGAATAGCTCCTGAGCAAGTTATAACCCCAGTGTTGAATGGGGAAAGAGCTGGAGACAGGGAGAAAGTCTTCCTTTATTTTATTGATTTCCATCCTTTTCAAGTACTTAGACAATTCTCAGTTTGGACAACTGAAATAAAACCAGAGAGGGAAGAGGTTTTATTCAAAGTTCTCATGATTCCTTTTTTACTTTTTCCCTCCACAACTCAAACAATTCAACATGAAATCCAACTGGTTTTTGTCAGCTCAGACAAACACAAGAACTCCTGCCCATCACACAAAGACTCGCTCAGTTTGTGGCTGTTTTCTGCCTGGAAGGAGTACAGGATCTAGGCCAGCAGCTTCATCCACTCCCCTAAAAATAAACAGTGTTTGTTCCTTGCCCCTGTTGCTTCACAAGATCTAAGATGTAAAATTATTCCAAAAAGTCACATATAGAAACCTGATTCATCTCAATTATTCTTGGACATTTTCCTCCTAAAGCACAGATACACCAAGGGAAGAAATAATGCCACAAATTTTGTTCCTCCACCAGCAGCAACTTCAAAAACCACTTGTGACTAACAGATGGCGAAGAGGGCTCAGTGATGGGATGGGTGGAAGGTTTCAGGTGAGCAGTCAGTACAAGCTGCAGAAACTGCCAGCGTAAAGCTAAAATGCCCACTAGGACGTTCCTTGCCACCATCACCTACAGGATTTTTATTTCCTGTGTGCATCATGAGACAAGAAATACATGAAATTACCAACAGGCTTAAAGCCACACACTCACTTCTTTTTATTGTTTATAGTTTTCTACTCTTAGGTGGAGTTTTCGACTTTTAGGTGGAGTTTTCTAAGTAAATCAAAGAAAACCATAAGAAAACTCTGCTGTGAGTTCATGAGGAGTCCTAGAAATCTTCCCCTTTGGATTGGTGCCCTAAAACTTGTCAGGGAGTGAGGCCGTGCAGGAGAAATGAGCCTATTGCTGTTCCCAAAAACAGGTTTTGAAGGTATTAAGTGAAAATTAATGGTTACTTTTGTCTTTGATATTCCTATACCTCCCTTTGCACCGTAAAATAGGAAACATCAAAGTCTGTCTCACAGGGGTGTTGTGAAATTGAGTTAATGTTGGTGTGAAGCTCTCAGACTGTGGCAATGAGGTCCATAAAAAAGGCCTGGAAGGAAATGGCAATTCCCATGTTCAGCCCACGGTTTGAATAAGACTGTAAATAAGACTTAGGGCTGTGCACTGAACAATAAAGATGGAAAATGAGATTACAGCCATCCCTTCTGGCACCTCAAACAAAGCTGGAGCCCAGTGGTGAAGTGTGGGGGTGATCAAAGAGAGCCAGGCAACCTCGGTTAATGCCAGCACTGCCCCACTGCCAACAAACTGCTGAGCAGAACGTGGCTTTGGGGCACCAAGTCTGCTCTGCACTGGACAAAACACCCTGGGGATGGAGGGAGGTGTCCCTGCTCCAGGATTATCCCCACTGAGAATTCCTGTGCACCCCCGAAGGTCATCTCCTCCCATTCAAGCTCAGGATTAGGCCAACTGGTGTTGGATTATCCCTTTTTCTGACTCAGAGATGGGGCAACTGAGAGGCATTCTAAAAACTTTTATTCCATTTTCAGTCTCATGTGAAGGGTGAGATGGTACAGATGTTACAGTTCACGCCATCACAATCAGAAGCTATTTCGTAATTACTGTACATTATAATTGTTTCTTGGCCTATCAGCTTTTGCCACACAATGCTGTTAATGCCTTAAAGCCAATCATCTAAAATTACCCTTCATGGGTCCTACTACAGTGCACCTTTCATAGTTCTGTTTCTCTAAAGTATCTAGTCTATTTGCAAGGCCATCTTCTGAAACTTGTTTTCAGTTCCATTTCTCTCTCAGCAATGTCTGTCCCATTCCATGGCCTTTCTCAGTCAGCATTTCTCATCTCCAAGTTTGCACACAGATGCACAGGACTGTGTGAGCTTCTGTCAGGCTTTGAGAATTCCCTACAAATCCATTTCCCACAGACCTGGAGCCTTCCCCCCGACAGGGGCTGAGCCCTGAGAGCAAACAGAGCTGGGCCAGGCTCCATCAGGTGTGTGCTGCATGCACAGGTGCTGCAGGCTCGGGGACAGGTGTGTGTGGAAGGGACAGTTAATGTCTGACAGGCGAGGAGGGCACGTGCACCCCGGGAGCACAGGATGGACCGGGCCCATCCCGGCAGGCACCCGAGCTGACCTTGCCTGCCCCGTGTGCTCCTTCCCCAGCCCCTCACCCTCTCCACAAAGGAGCACAGCCAAGGGCTTCCCATCAGGGATGGGCAGGGCGGGCTGGCTCAGGGCAGCCCAGCCCCTCAGCACAGGGAGACCCGCGAAACCCCCCCTGGACTCAGCACTCGCCTGCTCTGTCCAGTGTTGGGCCCCTCACTGCAAGGACATGGAGGGGCTGGAGCATGTCCAGGGAAGGGAATGGAGCTGGGGAAGGAGCCCCAGGAGAGGCTGAGGGAGCTGGAAAGGGGCTCAACCTGGAGAAAAGGAGGCTCAGGGGGGACCTTGTGGCTCTGCACAGCTCCTGACAGGAGGGGACAGCCGGGGGGGTCGGGCTCTGGGAACAGGGAACAGGGACAGGAGGAGAGGGAACAGCCTCAGGCTGGGCCAGGGAAGATTTAGATTGGACACCAGCAGGAATTTCTTCACAGAAAGGATGATTAAGCATTGGATGGAGCTGGCCAGGGAGGTGGTGGGCTCTCTATCCCTGGAGGTGTCCAAAGAACACCTGGATGTGGCACTCAGTGCTCTGGGCAGGGGGAGGTCAGTCACAGGTTGGATTCAATGATCTCAGAGGTGCTTTCCAACCTAAATAATTCTGTGATAGATCAAAAAATCCCCAGTGACCACAACTTTGGGATGCAACCCTAAAATTAACCTAGGTAATTTCAAACTCAGTTTCTGCAGGCTGGGCCATAACTCCACATGGGCAAGCACAGAGCAATCAGGAAGAGTTATTAACAGAGAAAACATTTCATCCAAAAAGTGCATTTTTAAGGTTGCTCTGACTCTCAGCTGGCTCCATCTGCCCAGAGATTGGGTAGCACAGCAGCAGGACAGAAACTTTTTGCTGGATAGTTTTTATTGAATTCCCCCACACACATTCCCCCTGGATTTAGGTCAACCACAACACTTCAGTAACTCAAGCCAAGTTTGCCAAAACATTTCCATGAAGAAAGGGAACATGGAGAACATTTTGTGTGCCAGCATTGTTAAATGGAAACCTTTACAGTCTGGTCTTTTCTACTTGAAAGGATGTCACAGTTTCATTTCCCCCAACAAAACTGAAGTTAAAAAAATTAAAATTGAGAACATTAAAAGCTTGAAATCATCATAATCCAGATTAGACAAAAAACATTACTCCTCATTTTCCCCAATTTTCTTGCCTCTTTAATCTGCTTTTCATATGAAACTCAGTTCTTTCAGTGCTTCTGCATGGCGTGAAACAATTCCCTTGATTTTTCACGGAAGCTGAAATCACAGTTATTTGCACAACCAAAGCGGTTGCACCACACACATTTCCATACCTCTCAGACAGCTAAATTTAACGAGTTAATTACGTGGGGAGGAGAGGGGAAGTGAGGGTAAGAAAGGCTGCACCTGGCAGCAGCCAACATCTCTGCTTGCTCCAGGAGCAGCTCTGGAGGAGCCTCTTCATCCTCCCATTCACCTGCTCCACGCTGGAACAGCCTGGCAGATCTCAGCCCGTACATTTTGTCCCCATCTTAAATCCACCTTTGAAAAACTACAATAAGTCAAAAAAAAAAAAGAGAAATCTGAGAGGTTTAATTACTTTTATCCCTGTCTGAGAGGTGCTTTCAAGTATAGCCAGGGTTCCTGGAATTGCAGTCCCAGTGCCAGGGAGAAAATGAACAGCAAGAGACAGGCTAAAAAAATCCCCGGCTCCCGGATATTTGCCTGAAACACAGCTCGTTTCCAAGAACGAGGCACTGCTAAGGCTGGCTGGGGCTGGTCTCCAGCAACGCCCTTCCCATCACTCTGCTCCAAGGTTACGCCGAGCCCCAGCGTGGGGATTTACGGATCCTCCACAGCCACACAGTGTTGTTATGATTTTTGGACAGCACAGAAATAACAACATGGCTCTCTATATGTTGGTAAAGTGAGAGCAAACTTCATTCTTCTTAATTCTGCTTTTATAGAGTAGTTCGGTACCAAGAACGTGATTGTAGACTTTAGAGTCTACACTCTTTTGTAAACACTTCTCACTTCTCAAAGATTGTTTTTGGCTTCCTCCTTAATATTTCTCAAGCCACTTTCTCAGCCCTGTGTGAAGGTAGTATGTGATGATTTCACACAGACAGAGTGTGAAGGATGCTTAATTTCAGACTATTGTCAGTACCACAGCACAGCTCAGGCCGGATGAGGTGGGAAGGGGCAAGAGGTGGCTTTGGTTCTGCTGGGTTTAATGAAAACACAGAGGAGAGGCTCTGTTCCCTACCAGAGGAGCTCCAGGAAAGGCACAGCTCTCCAGCCTCCAAAGGCAGACTGAGCATCCCAAGAGTCATTTCCATGGGGTCACCTTGGCGGGGTCTGCAGCGGCAGGCGCGCGCCAGGCCCCGGGCGCTGCACAGGCAAGCAAGGCAGGGCAGGCCCAAGGCAGGGCAGGCCCAAGGCAGGGCAGGCAGCCCCGGGAGCGCGGGGCCAGCTGAGAGCCCGGCCCTGGCGTGTCCAGGGCGGTCACACACCGAGCGCAGCCCCTGCCCGGGATGCGGCTCTGCTCAAGGTACCGGCTCAGCAGTTTTGTGCCTGCCGCCTGCGTCAGGGCTCCGGCAGCGGGGGGTTCTCCTCAGCTGCATTTGAGTCCTTCAGCAAGGCAGAGGAACCAGGGGGTGCTCACACCACTTCCACTTCAGGTTTTTAAAGATTTTGTTTGTTTTGGTTTTGCTCGAGCCCCTCGTTTGTAAAGAGGAAAACAAACCTAGGTGTGACCTCATGAGTCTGGGGATGATAAGCTCTTGTAAATCATAAATTTCTCATGGACAAGAGGCAGCACCCAACACTTGTGGCTTTCCCTGCACCTCAGAGACACCCATGCACTGCCTGGCAAACAAACACCACAGGGCTCTGCCTCACGGCTCAGTCCCTCAGGCCACTCTCCTGCAGCTGAGCTGCCCACGCAGCGTTTGGAAACACCGGCACGAGGCAGCTGCATTCCACAGATCCCTTTTTACAAACATTCCAGAAAAAAACTGATCCAAGAGGCTCAAAGTACGATGGAAAGCACAGAACAGACACACACCAAGGCCTTGTTTCTGTCCCTCTCTTGAGCTTTCTTTGCCCTGAGTCGCTGTGGCCACTACAGGCTCCTTCCCAAGCCCACTTCAATCCCTCATCCCAACACCACAAGGATTCAGGTGGAGCTTTCCCAGCACATTCACTGCAGTCCCAGCTCCAGCCACGCTTCCTACACCAGCAGCAGGACCAAAGCAGTGCCACCACTGCCAAACACGAGCTGTGTGGGGAGGCAGTGGCTCTGCCCCTGCAGCACAGCCCTGAGCAGTGGGGCACCCATCAGATGCCACCCCATGGAAGGGGCAGTGGGCAGTGACCTCTGGGTGCACAGTGACCTCTCAGTCCCACCTTCATACAAGGTCCTGAGCAGTCTCACCACAGGACTCACCTTTCCATGCACCTCTCCTGCAAGGACATCCAGCCTCTCTCTCTCACCCTCTTCTTTCCGTGGATAAGGATCCTCTTTCACAACCCACGTTACAATCAGTTTAACAACCCAGCAGCCATGGACAGAAAGTTCTGTCTCTTGATCATCTCACATCTCCAGGCCCTTTGTCACATGATAAGCTTGTGGACACTCTGCAGTGTCAGCAGCAGAGTCCCAGACACCTCCAAGGTGTCAGATCAGGCTCTGCAGCTGGGTGAACAAGGCCTGGAGGATCTCCTGGTGCTGCCAGTGCTGCTGGGGTGGTTTGAACCCAGCAGTCCAACACAATCTCTACCAGGGCAAGGGAATTACTCCCTCCTAACCCCCCTGGCAGTGGCTTTACACCACAGCTCATGACACTGACCCCTTGTCCCTGAACAAGCTCAGCTTCTGCAGAGCTGACAACATCCAAGAGCAGGTTTGGTCCCCACAGAAACCTGGGAAGATCAAGAGGAATAAATGGCTGCAGTACCAAGGACCCTGTTTTGCAAAGTCACTTTCCTTGATCCCATCCATATTTCAGCACAGCTCCAACTGAGCCCCATTAATGTAATTGATTCTTAATGGCGTTCTCCAAGAAACCATGTGAAGATTTTAACAGGCTATTAGATGGAAATTAAGCCTCACCCAAACCTTCCTCCTGTGGAACAAAGGTTTCCAAAGATGCAGGGGGGCTATTCCATTCCTGCTAATGGACAAGAAGGTTGATTTGAGGAAAAGGAGCACTAATTCTGCATTTTCCAGCCCTCACACAGGGACACCAGAGGTTTGTAATTACAAGGAAAGGGTTTCTCATCCTTCCTACACAAGCCAGATCAGAGGGCAGCCCTAGAGGGATCAGAAGCAGAAATGCTGTTTGATGAGCTGGAGGGCTTCCAGGTTTCAAAAAGGAAAAATAAATACAAATTTAGTTTGCTTTTGTCCCCTGGGCACCTTCATGCCAAGCAGGCCTCGGCTGATTGCTCAGACGTGGCCTTTGAAACCCAAAGAGCTGAACCTGGCCCGAGGTCACAGCTGTGGCCTCAGCACTGCTGCTCCCCCGGGAGGCTTCAGCTGCAGCAAACCTCTGCAGCCCCATCCTTCTGTGGAAAAAGGCACCGGGAAAACACTCCCAACTTCTCCCTTCCATTCATGAGCCACAGCTGTTGAAAACCAACCCGTGATCCCAGCATTTGAAAGCCAGGACATGATCCTGAGCGCTGCCTTTGCCGTGGAGGACGTTCTCCATCCAAGGTGGAGCCCCTCGTTCTCACACCACAGGTCAGTGGCAGCCCTTGTGGACATTTTGACTCAGAGCTGGTCACCTCCCCCAGGGGCGCAGCCCTGCCTGGGTTCAGCTCTGACAGACACCCACAGCTCTGCGTGTGCCACGCCGGGGATTTCACACGTTCCCCGTGGAACACGAACGCCAAGCTCCGTGCAAGAGTCTCCCACTCACTGTGAGTGAGCAGCTAGAAGATTTCTGGCTGATGATTTCTAGAAGATGATGCTGTTGCCATCTCCTTTACTTCTGATTCAAGTTCCCCACACTTCGTTTTAACATTTTTAAAGGCTTATTTTTACTTCTTTTGAGACGTTTTAAACTCCGTGCTTCTCAGTGCTGACAGCCAGCCTCCTTCACGAGTACGTTACAAAGTCAGGTACCAGCACTGCCTTCATTTCTAAAAAGGTGGAAATGTGGAAACAAAGGGAAAAGAAACAGCCTAAAATCCCTTATCAGCCAAAGACACGAGCAGAAGAGAAAAACAGCACACCCAAAATCCCATCCATAGCCCAATCTGCTCCAGAAGAGAACCAGAACTGAGTTATCCTGGGTCTGCCTCAGACACAACAGCAACTGCTCCCATAGTCCCCTATTCTTTCATGCTTCTAATTAAAACAAGAAATTGGATCATGCTGAGCTTCCTTTGTCCTTTTCCCCCTTTGTGAAAGGCAGGGGTTACCATAATTTTGTATTTCTTATAACTGGCTTTAAAGTTGTAACCAGAGACTGAAGAAAAAAAAAAGTTTTTTAAAAATAGGCTTGGGGTGGTCCTGTCTGAACAACTGACAACCAAGTCAGGCATTGCCAAATCCTCTTTTATTGTACCTATCCAATTTTAGTACTTTATTGATTATTACAGAACGAGAAATTTAAAGAGGCTCAGGATTCATCCAGCCAGTCCAGGAGGTAAGTTTGGCCACAGAACTTCAGGAATTTGGAATGCTTCTGCCCAGGATGTGGGTTAATAAGGCTGAGGTTTGGCATCAGAAGACAAGAAAGGTAAAATCTTTAATTTCAGCACATTTCTCAGAGAAGAGATAAGCTGCAGAGATCTGTGATGAGGTTATTTATGTTATCAGCTAAATGGTTTTGAACAGATACAGCATCATTTACTTGGAGCACATGGATATGAACTTCTGAAAATAATGAGATTAAAAAGAAATATAAGGAGTTTTCTGGAGTTCAGTCTTCATCCTGCAGCCAGAGCAGCCAGGATTCAGCAGTCCATATCTTTATCAAGCCAAGACTTCACCTCATCCTCCCTCCAGGCCTATTTCTAAAGACCCTCAGGAAAGGTGTTACCCACCTGCCAGCAGCCAAGAGTGCAGATCACGTCCCAGTGTGGAAATAGCTCCCTGCAACCTCACACAGCCTTTGGCTGCCACCCCTCTCCCAGCGCTGGAGGCCAGAGAAGCAGCAGAGATTTGTCTTTGGCACTGGGAGGGAGGTTTGTTAATGCTCCTCCCCAGCAGGAGAGCTTTCATGCCTGACTTGTGGCAGCTGGACGAGCTCTCAGGTCTGACTGAAGCCTCATTGAGGACAGGGCCACCCTCTGATTAGATAATTTCACCTGCCAGAATCTTCTCCTGTGTTCCAAATGCTGCGAAATTGGGAGGCTACGGCTGAGATCCTCCCAAAGCAAGGTCAGGGGGATGTTCCAGCATGGAAAGGGAGCAGTGACACCCCTGCAGCACCACGTCTGAGGGTGCCAGACCCCCATCCTCTACAAAACCAGCCTACCTTTATCACAGCAACATCCACATCACCAGAAAGCACCTGGGCTTCATGTGAAATGAGTGACAATTTTCAACCCCAGATCTTTTCCCCAAGCTGAGGCTGGCAGGACTGGAGGGCACACTCAGCACTGGAGCACTGAAGTTTCTCTGAGCTGTAGCAGGAAGACGTTTGATCTTTAAATCAGACACGGAGTGATGAAACAGCACCACTCCTATTGATATTGTCTTGTGTCTAAAGTGACAGAGTCGTGTTCCCAGGTCAGGATGTAACAGGCTGGATCCTGCTCCCGAGCTGTGGCTCCCACGGGATTCAGAAGAAATTACAAGATGAAGAAAAGGACAATTATGAAACAGCCTGCTCACATTTCCACCTAACTTATTCCAGGGAGCACCAGGGAAAGGCCTAATCATCCCCCTTCAAAAAAAAACCCCATTTCCCTTCTGGTGGATCTGAAGATGATCTCAAGGCTACTTTGTTCTCAAGACCCAAACCAGCCCATTTCAGCTGCGGCAAATGCTTGTGATGATTTCCGTGAGTTAATTACATTTCCATTAGTGAAGAAGTTCTAAAACTTCATTTTCACCACTGATGCTTTTTGAGTTCTACCAAAATAGATAGGGAAACATGATTTCCTTTCTGCTTTTCTTTACTATCTCACCCTTATGAGACTTTGCTCTTAATTTTAACTCTCTCAGCCTTTTCATTTCTCCTTAAATGGACAATTCTTCAACCCTTTAATCATTTTCACAGCCTTCATCCTAAGCTCCCATGCCCAAACTTTATTTAAGGATGTTGGTCCAGGGTGTTTGAGAGGGGGAAACTGAGCCAAAAGGCTGAAAGCCTGAACTGTCTTCCTTTTTTTAGTTCTTCTTAATCGGAAAATTAGCTGAGAGCCCCAATTTAAGTTCTTTTAAGTCCTTTTTGAACCAGAAGCAAGCCACATCCAACCAAGTACTTCTGATTATCAGAGTTCTTCAGCACAGGAACATTTTGTAGCTGAAAAAGTCTCAGACTTCTCCAAGCAGCTCATTTTTGTCCTTCACTTCTGTACTTTTACATCATCCCATGGACCATCGGCGTGCTCCTAAAGCCTCAGGCTGACTCTGGACCTTCCAGTTGTGCAGAGCCCTACAGGGAATTTGTGTAAAGGCAAAGGAGGGGGGTCAGTTTTAACCCCTCTTCAGAAACTTTCCTGAGGAACAACCTCCTGCCCACGGATTCCTGGCTGAGAGCAGCCCTCCCCTCTTTGGAGAGGCCCAAGAACAGTTTCTATTCCCAGGGAAGCCCAGCACTGCTCCAATCTCTACTCCTGATGCTTTCCTTGCTTAAATCTCACCCAGCCAAACATGAACTGACTTGAACTGAGCCAACAGCTAAACCCATTATTGTCTAAAATTGGGTTTAACTCAGGAGTGACCTGAACTCCTTGCTCCAGAGGGAGGCTTTTAAAATTCTGCAGCTGATCACGAGAACCACCTACACAAACACACCCAGCCCTGCAGCCAGCTCAGAAACCACGACAGCTCCAGAACTGACAGAATAAGAATATCCACCAGAAAAGCCTGACCTGTTTCCTGAACCTCCACCCCGAGATCACCGAACAAATGAGTTTGTTTCATTCGTTAATCCAAAACCCACAACAGGTGATTTTGCTGGCCACCGAAACTTGGGGAGATGGAAGAGGGAGCAGACACAATTGTGTCAGACATGCATTCAGCTGATGCCGACCATGCCAGGAGGGAAAGGTCTCTCCTGTGTATTGTTTAGGTGGCCGTGCTCCTGTGTGAGGATCAGGGACTCTCCAAAACCTCTAAGCTCATCCCACGGGTTTGATGTGTGCCACAGGAGGCAGGACTTTCTCAGCCTGAGCTGCTGAGCTTGCCCAGGGCAGAGGAGTGGCCTTCCCACAGTCAGGAGTTCATCCAGAGCCGTCATCCTGCAGCCTCACCTCATTCACGTGGGATCCCTTCCTCTGTCCCAACCCCATCAGACCCTTCAGCACAGAGGAGATGCCAGAGAGCTGAACTTAAGCAAAAAATCATGTGGAATTGTGTGGAAAAGCATCTCCAGGTGCTGATCCTGGACTTGGCTTGACCTGGAATTCACACATCCTCTGGCTCCAGCTCCAGCCTGGCCCTAGCCAGAACATCCCGCACACCTCATTTGTGGTTCAGCAACAACAGAACAGAAAATCAGCTTTCCAAATCCAAGTTTTCCAAATCCAAGTTTTCTTGATGTTTTCAGAGAGCCCTGAGAAAGGGAATGGTCTGAGAGCACCCAAAGCCTTTGGGATCAGGTGTGGATCCAAGATGTGCAGATGTGACACTGTTGGCCCTCAGGCTTAGATCACAGCTAAACCCAGGCTGATTTTCCAAGTCCTCAGCCTTTTCCACAGGCACAGGCAGGTTCTTCTCCCCTCAGATGAGCAGGCACTTTGCCATCCTAGGCTGCTCCCTCGGGAACTGGGACACAGCAGCAGAAGCACCATTTGAGAAACAGGAGCCTGAGGTAACCTGCACCCTCCTCCTCATCTAATTATGGGACAGCACTCAACACCACACAGGACTTGGGTATTTTGGGCCTGGTGATTTGTTTGTTTGTTTTGTTTTAAACTAGCAAGTATTAAAAATAGGAAATTCAAGCACTTTGGAGCTGCAGTTTGATTTGCTGGTTTGAGGTTGAATTCCCCGTATCCACACCCAGCTCCAAGAGCAGCTACCAATGTTTTCCACCTCTAGGTGCCCACAGGACGCAGTTGCCAGGGCAGGATCACACATTAGGAGCAGATCCCAGAGTCCTCTTCCCACCTGCAGCTCCACAATTGCCTGTGCAGCTGCTTCCCTCACAAGAGACAATATTTCCCTGCCACCCACCTGCCTTCAAGAGCCATAAAGAGCTAAAAATACTGTCTGGACTCTGGACCAATGATCCTGCCTGCCTCTGATAAAGCCCTGGCTTCCATGAGAAGCAACCCTTGCTTTCCCTTGGGATGGTCACTCCTCCCTGACAGGTGCCCAGCTTCAGGGGGAGGTGAACACCCATAAATCTTGTCTGGCAGCCCCTCTGTGTGAGCACAAAGCTTCCAGGAGGCACAAACAGGCACAAAACGTGGAAATGGGCACAGGATGGAAACCTGGATGTTTTTGTTTCCTCTCTCTTTGATAAGAAGGGGTTTGTTAGTGCCTCAGCTTCCTGGCTCCTGGGGCTGTTCCATCATTATCACTTCCCATCCCAGGTATTCGATACCTCGCAGTCCCTTCAATAAAGTAAGAGAGCAGCACATCAATCTCATTATCTGTTTGCCCTTGAGAAGTTCTCTGACCTGAAACGTTTGGTTTGGCACCACCAGAGCAGAGCCAGAGAAGGATAATTCCTGCCAGGGGAGGGCTGTCCCCACCTGCAGGTCCTCTGAGGGGCTGGGACCATCTGCAGCCTTCCTATGAGCACAGCCCGGAGTCCTCCTCTGCCCAGGAAAGTCTCCTGATTTAGCAGCCAGCCACACAATTACTCACCCACCCGCTTCTCTCAACCTGCCTCCAGCCACCCCCACCAAAATCGATGCAAAAAAGCCACTACAAGCAACAAAAAAAGACACGAGCCCTAATTAACACCCCAAGAGGCTCAGCACAGCCTGGGTCCCCTTTTGCTCAGAGAAACGAGCCCAGAGGGAAAACAGGTTCCAGTCCCAAAGAAGCTGCTGCCCCACTGGGCAAAAAAAGGAAATGAGGACATTTGCCAGATGGGTTTAGAGCCCTCAAACCCTTCCTCCCTCTCCATTCTTCTCTGAAGGGAATGGCTTCTGCAGCTCCCCAAGACCCCAGATAGCCAAGGGACAGAGGACAGAGCAATTTCTGTTCAACCTGATACCTCACACACCCTCCTCCCTCCTAGTTACAAACACTCTCTGCTTCAAAAATGAGAATTTAGTTGCTTGCCTTCCTCCCTTGCTGCCCTCACTCCCCACCCAGAACACCTGGTAACCCATTACAGGTAAATTCCCTGTGTCTTGTCCACCTTCATCTGATTTCATTTCAGAAGGGGCCCTTCGCTCTTCTGATCCAGCAAGTGTCCATCCATCAGTGGAGCATAAAAGAAATTGAAGACGAGGATCAGCTGCATTAAAATCCATCAGGGCTTTGCTCCTTGCATGACTCATGCACGGTGCTGACAGCCCGAGCCCGGAGCCCATCACCACCCCAACCACACAGCTCCTTCTCCTTGTGACAGCCAACCAGGACTGAGCTTGTTCCTTCTCAAAGTATCCCTTTTCCCAGCTCCTGTTGCTGGCCTGCTTTGCTTTCTAGCACACAAGTGCCAAAATTGGGAAAGCAGAGGGAAATCTGCAGTTCCCTGCTCCGACCCCTTCATTCCCTACATCTCCAGACCCAGAGCAGATAAACAAAGCATTGAGCAACTACCTAAGGGGGTGCTGCAGGGCATCCAAAAGGGTTGATTTCATTTGAATTTCATTTTTCTAATAAGTTCTATGGTTAGTTGCAGGTGGAATATAGAATCAAAGGATCACAGAAAGGTTTGAGTTGGGAGGAACCTTAGAGCCCATCCAGTGCCACCCCTGCCATGGGCAGGGACACCTCCCACTGTCCCAGGCTGCTCCAAGGCCTGTCCAGCCTGGCCTTGGACACTGCCAGGGATCCAGGGGCAGCCACAGCTGCTCTGGCACCCTGTGCCAGGGCCTGCCCACCCTCCCAGGGAAGGATTTTTTTCCTAATATCTCATCTAAACCTCCCTTCTCTTTGAAGCCATTTCCCCTTGTCTTGTCACCCTTATAAACAAGGTACACCAGAGCCAGTCCCAGAGCTCAGATATCCTCATTTAAGGGCTTCTGAATGCACAGGAACATGCACATGGAAAGAGAAACGCTGGAGCCAAAGCTTCTATGAGTATTTGACAGCTTTGAGAATCCCAGCCTTTAACCAGGTATTTCCTTCTCAGGCACTTCCCTGGTCACATCTCCCCCCACACCCTGTCTGGGGGTACATCCACCTCAGAGGGGCAGATCCAAGGTCCAAACCTGCTGCACAGCCCAGGCTGGGTGGTTCTTGTGCCTCCCACTCTGTCAGTCATCACTGCATCCAAGGCTGCTGCTCCTCAAACAGGCTCCAGGAATAGCAGCTCCCACTGCCCACATAGCAGGATGATCCTGGTAACCAGCAACGCTCACACCCAGGATGAGCAGGGCTTTATGCTGTTACTAAATGAGTTGCCTTCCAAATTATTAGCAGCATCAGGAGCTGGGAGCACATTTCTCAGACAATCAAGATAATTCTGGCTTTTGTAATTTGTTCCAGACAGCCTGAGACATCCATACCCGCGCAGAGACTTGGTGCACATCATTTGGCAGCTCCGGGCCTGGCACACGCTGTCTCTGCCAGTCCCACCCAGAGATCCAGGCAGCTGATCCAACTGGCTCAAGAAGCCACCAGGACTCTTCGAGAGTGTTTAATCCAGGCTGGTTGGAAGCCAAAAGAAATTAATTCTGCTCATAAAGGACAGAGCATGATCCTGTCAAGCACTCCGTTATTTCATAGCAGCCTCCAGCCACTCCTGGTGTTGGACAAACACCACGTGGTCGTGGTCACTCCGTGAGGACCTGGCAGAAGTGGGAAAGAACCAGAGCAGCACCAAAGGCCTGTGGGGCACAGAAAAGCCCTCAGGTCAAGGGACATTGGACAGCATAAATGTCTGACTGGGGAAATGCTGGCGTTTCATAAAACCATAGGCATGCAGGAAAAGGAATTCTTCTTCAAAACTTACTAGAAGGCACCTAGGGGCATCTCAGGTAGCTGGTGATGAAAAAGGGATAAGCAGCTCCTTTCTTGGGGTATGGAATTAAACTCTAATGCCCATTTTCCATGATATGATGAAACCAAAAATATAAACAAGCTCCAAAAACACAACTGAGGACAGACTCCTTGGGCATCATGGTTTAAAAGCCTTTTTTTTCTCCCTCAAAAATCCCTAGACATATGAATTTTGGGAATCAAAGATCAATATCACTTTGTCCATGCCTTGTTCTCCATCCTTCCTCTCAGCACACAGCCCTTGGCACCAGCTCCGTGCAACCCCTGCAGTGTCTTCAGGCTTTGTATCAGAAGCCCAGGAGAAAACCTCCCTTGAACTCCAAGAGGAGCAGATCTGAACTCTCCTGGCCTTGAACCAGAGCTCACGGCTCCAGCTGAGGAATCTGGGACAGGACAATTTTTTTTCCCCAAATAACTGTGGATTCCTGAGATTTTCAACCCAAAACATGTAGCAGCAACAGAGTTAAAAAGTCCCTTTGCCTCTACCGTGAAAAAAGTGCATTAAGACCATCCAGTCCCAGGCCAATTGAGAAACTGCAATTTTTGTGATTTAGAACTGCTAATGGGTGATGTCATCACTGGAGCCAATGCAATCCCACAGAAATGTGGAAATAAATTGAGCAGGAGCTATAAAATGTGTGTTTTTCTCCCCAGCAGCAACAGGCCCTACCCAGCAGGGGCAGCTTTCATTGAGACTCATCTACAGCTGGTGGAGATCACAAGAAATCAGTTAGAAAATCACAGAGGAAACAAAATCTTTCAAGGAGAGCAACCTATTCTTTTCTCAGGCCTTTATTAACAGCAGATCCACAGGTTTCCTTGGAAGCAAATGAGAAATAGGCACCACAGCATTGCTGGGAAAAGAAAGCGAGGGAGTGTTTTCTGGAACAGCAAACCAAAGCCATTTTGGGCCACTATCTGTTAGACTCGGGTTTAGCTCAATAGGATATTGATCCTGGCTGCATGGAACACAGCCTCGATGTATTTCCTGATTAACAAGTTCTGCTGTCTGCATTTGACAAACAAAATCTCCCTCACTGCAGTTAGATAAAAAATACATTTATCAATAATTCCAGGGTGCAGGCATTGAGTAGACAAAAAAAAAAAAAAAAAAAAGGGTTGGAAAAAGCAGGTGGGAAGGATTGCTGCATGATCACTGGAATATTTACATAAGGCTAAGTTCAATCAATGCAGAGCCTTCCCCCACAGCCTCCTCCAAAACACACCCAGACTCTGGCTGCCCTTTTTCCTATGGAAACAGAGAATGAGAGCAGAGCTGCTCTTTGCTTTTCTGGGGCTTAGCTAAAAGCTGAAAATGAGATCAGGTTTTCTGACATTCACCATTTACCTTAATAAAAATGAGAACTCGGCAGGATTAGCAGGTACACAACTCTGTGTGGGGTATCATGGAACATTTTCATGATCTTTCCTGCTTACACAGAAATAAAAAAAATAAAAGAAGAGGAATCAAAATCCCTCTATAATGTTGAAGATCAGTGTAAAACTGAGCTTGGGAGCTGAGCAGTGCCTGGGAAACATGAAGTAACATTTTCAAGTAGAAATCTTGCACATATGGCAAAGGGAAGCTTTTGATAGAGTAGCAAAATGATATTTCAAAAACTGATGTCCTACCTATCTATATTTATAAGAACACATTAAGTACTGGCTTAGCACTGTCCTTTTTTATTATTCCCTAATAAATTACAGCTTGATCATTTTTTGAAAGGCACAGATCTGAGCCTGCCTTCCACAGAGATGAAAATGAAGGTCCCACTCATGTCACCACCTTGCAGCCCTCCCTGGAGGGATTGTCAGCAGGAAATTTCTTGCTCATCAAGCTGACTTTGAAGTCTTGATGCAGAAACGAGGAGGATTTTGTCTCAAATAAACAGCCCTGCACAGGTTTCCCTTCTCACCTGAGCTGGTGCAGACAGTGGGCACATGAAAGGGTTCTGGCCACCGAAGGAAACCCAGGGAAGAGGAACTCCAAGTTTCCAGCACAGCCCCATGGCAACACAGGAGTGAGCTAAGGACTTAATCATGATCTGGGCAATGCAGAGCAAAACACACCAGGCTACAGAGAAAACACTAATTCAGCCCCCTGTGTGAAGCTGCAGAGCTTTCAGTGCTCCCTCCACCTGGGCTGGAAATATTCAGAAAAGCATCAAACCAAGCATGAGTAACTCTGTTATTTCCAGTACCTTCCCCCTAATGCCAAAATTCGGGCACAAGTGCCTTGTTAAATCCAGCCCTGGAATTACAAGGATTAGAGGTCTGGATTTCCTCAGTGGAGATGACTCTTGGGCTCGATGCCGATGAGTTCAGCCTTTGCCACCCCTGCACTGCTGCCTGGTGGGAAGCTCTTGTACGAGACAATTTCAGCAGGGCCCAGTTGGTGTCACCATTGGAAACAGCAGCGGTGACGTTAACAGGATGGCACTTCAAAGGCACCCGCGGGCTTGCAGATGGCACCGGGGGTCCTTGTTCCAGCTGTCTCATCAAGCTGATATTCCACAATTATTTCCCAGGATCAAACAGTGCTGCAAAGAGCTCCCACAAGAAACCAAGCACCAGGGAGGCGCCGGCGCATTCCGGGGGGATCCCGCGGCCATTCCAGCCGCCACCGCAAAGCTCGGAATGTCTTGGTCGTAAAATAAAACCAACAAACTCTGGAGTATTGTGTTTATGGAGGAAAAAAAATAAATAAGAGGAATTCAAACCATGCCTAAACAATATGGCTGGGATTCAGAAAAGCTTTTGTGTAGAGTCTGAACTTTAAGTAGAGAACCGCTGGAGTCAGCTGAATTCCAGCATATACTGGAATGCTTTGCTCTAGGATAAATTCAACCAATGCCCTCTCCAGCATCAGGGCCTTGATTTTATATTTTTTTTAACACAAACAACGGTGTGGAGCTAACCAGGAATCAGAACAGAGCGTCAGTGAGAATAATTGTAGCATCTGTGCTAATTCTCTTTTCATCCTGGTACCCCCTGCTTCTAAGTATGGAAATCTGATTCTCCTTGTGTCTCCACTGAAGTTTCTATTGATTAAATACCCAGCCCCAGCAGCAGGAGAATCAAGCCCTGCATATTTATTCTCTTCCTCTTAATACATCAAGAATTCCCTTTGGCCTCTCAAGTGCTGTATCACAGGGTGCCCTGAATGCAAATGGAATTACAGTGATCATGTAGCTAATGAATACATTTGTATATGTATGCAAGCATTTCCCTACTCCACACCACCACCAGGAGCAGGGAATATCCACGTTCACCACACACACAGGCAGGGAAGGTGTGGGCAAGGATGGATATGGGAAGCATATCCACAGCAGGAGCCAGGCTGCAGTTTCTGGGGAGGAATGAACTGAAATCCTTCCAAGATGAGGCTGCAAGCTCAGGACCTCACACAGACCTTTGGATCGTTTCCTCTGAAGCTTTAAAGCCCAATTTGTAGACTAGAAGTGTCCATGTTTATGTTTTCATTATCCACCAGCTTCACCTTCTATTTATATAAATAGACAGAAACTGCTGCAATGCATAATGTAAAATATTGTCAGCATTTTCAAGAGAGAGATCAGTGATATCATCTCAAAGCAGGGTACAAAATGCACACGTAACCTTTTCACCTCCATCCTTAATAAGACATTTTGAATTCTTTTCAAACACCTTCAAATTCTTTTGAGAAAAATTATTTTATACGAGAATAAATTCATTCCTGCAGAAACCTGGCCAATTTCAGAGGTGTAACAGCTTAAAACCAGGATGCATTTAATTTGTTAGGGCACTCCATGTTGACTCCTAAAGTCATCCTGTAGCATCAGAAAATAAATTGATTTAAATCAGGTTCAAGTACCAGTGGCAATTAGAACCTGCAAAATGACAGAAATGTCAGGAAGTGTCTGGATCAGATACACACTGGAATATCTACAAAGAAATATCCTCAAAACCGCGTTTGAGTTGGTTCAAACACTTGGCAAGTGACTCATTCAGCACAAGAGCCATTCTTTGGATTTACAACCGCCAAAAATGCAGGTTTTTAGCACCATTCCACTCCAGTCAATCCCAGCCCAACCCAGAGAAAACCAACACCACAAACCAGGGTGAGAGCTCCCGTTGAGCTCAGGGGGAGGGGAGGTCACTTACCCTGTGAGGACCACGACAAAATCCATCACGTTCCAGCCGTTCCGCAGGTAGGAGCCTTTGTGAAAAACAAAGCCCAGAGCGATGATTTTGATACCAGCTTCAAAGCAAAATATTCCAATAAAGTACGGCTCAGTGTCGTCCTGGAAAAGAAGGGAAATTAAAGAAGTCAGGGAGATGTTCCTGCTCTGACAACCAGTCCTCTAAACAGCCATAGGCACCAACTTCACACCTTTTCCACTCTTTGAACAGAGCTGAAATTAGAAGGTTTAAGTTTACGGGAACTAATCTCGGAGAGGAATTTCGTTATTATTTCTCTGAAATTAATTTTCTTTACAAATTGGCAATTCCATTGGCCTTCATCCTGATGGGTTCACGCCACACTTTCCAGCTCTACGGAATGTTCTGGAGGGAATTTTGATGCGGAAATTTCGCTCTAAGGGTATATTTAAATTAGAGATGACAGGTTCTGGAGTTATTGGCGTGGAAGATGCTCCACAATTCATCCAGGAACCTGAACCAAGAGGGCGTCTTGGGAAGCAACAGTCAGCACAGCAAGCCTGACAGCACTGACAGGAAATTATTTATTTATCATTTATTCCATCAGTTCTTTCTTTGCTCCTTCTCCTCCATTTTATCACTTTTCACAGCTGCAGCCTCATTTGTTTTCCTTTCACTGGGGATGTGGTTCAGGGAGAAATCCCCAGCCCCTCTCATGAGCAGCAGGATTTGTGTCTTGGGTCCGTGGTGCAGACTAACACATCCCTGGGGATGGCAGATTCATGTCCTTGCTCACTACAGAGAAAATCAAGCTCAGTCTCTACAGTTTTACTAAACCTTTTCTTCCACCTCTGCATCAGATCTCCCAGGATTAGACTTTATTGACAGGAGTTTCAACACAAATTCAGTGCCAAATGGAGGCATTCGTACTTGGAAGGAAGATTTGGGCAAGAAATGGGAACAAAGCAAGAGGCAAAAGCAATGGGCATCAATTTCAAGAACTTCTTCATCAGCTTTGGCACCAGTAACCAACCTCCAAATGTGCCTTAGGTCCTGGTTTTCAGTTGAATTCAATGGAGGTAAAGCAGCCCTACCCAAAAAAGAAGCAAACTTGCACGCTGAGAGCAGAAATCTCTTTCCCAGTGGCTTTGGCATTTCTGCCCACCAGAACCAAAGAGCAGGGGCCTATTAAGCTCACACTGGGCCTCTGGCTGAAATGGAGAGGAGAAAAATGAAAACCCACACCCAAAACCAGCTTGCCCTCCAGCCAAGGAGGGGTTTGCACAAGCACAGCACCTCCAAGCCCTCTGTCCCTCTCTGATGCTGCTCAAAGGGCACAGGAGCCACCACTGCCAGGCCTCCAGCTGCCAATCTCAGAGCTGCTTACCCACAGAAGATCAGGAACAAAGGCCAGCAGACCTTTTATGACCTTCAAACAGAAATCCTACAATACACATCTTCTTCCAGCAGCTGCTCCACAGCGAGAGCTGGAGCCATCCCAGGGCTCCAACCCAGCATAGAAAAGAGGGAATAAGGGAGAAAGGGTCAGGAACCAACCTATGTGATTCCAGGAGAAGGTCCTTACGACCCCTCTGCCTTCCCTCATGGACACAGGGGCCTCTGACAGCCCAACCCACCTGCTCTTCAACCCCCCCAACAGCTCCCGGTTCAACAGCACCAGATAATGCCTGCACAAAAAGGCCTCCCAGCCCATCCCAAATTCCCATCCCACAACTACTCGATGCCTCTAAAAATAGCTCTTCTAACACACCCAAAAAAAGCTACCTTTACCCACATCCACTCCTCCACATTACTCCCTCACTTCCTTGAAGCCTGGTATCTACTCCAGTCTCTGCTCAATCTAGGTCAGGTGCCTGATGATTACAGCTTTAAAGAGCCAGGCTCCAGGTACTCCAGGGTTTGATGGGATGTGCTCTTCCCAAAGCTAGGGCTACGCAGAGCTCTTAGGAAGTGGGTCAAAGGAGTTTTTGTCAGCTTCTAGGGAAGCAGGAAGGCTCACAGATGGATTTGGGTATTTATTACAAAGAGAAACTCTCATCTGTGGGTTGGCGGGGAGTAGCTGGGGAAATAAGAGGCGAAAGAAAGAGGGTCTTTTCTAAAGCCTGCCTAAATTTACACTGATTCAACCCAAGAATCAGGGCAGTAGCAACAAGATGAAAAATGAAATTTATGCCCCACTGGGGAGAGGTTCTGCAGCTGAAAAACAAAGGATTTGCCTGACTGTGTGTCATGGAAGGAGGGAGAGATGTGGGTGAACGCCCTGTGCAGCACTGAAATAGCCCTGCCTCAGCTCAGGGTCCCTGCTAGGACACCCTGAAGCCCCTTCAGACCGAAGGCTGTGCCGCTGCTCGGGTTCCAGAGGGGCAGAGCAGGTGACAATGAGGATCCGCGTGCGTACTTGGAAGGAGGGCGGAGGATCTGGGCAGCAGCCAGAGCTGTGCCAGCAAGTTGTTTGCTGTGGACACAGCAGAGCTTGAGACTGGGCCAAACACGCATTTAATCAATATGTTTCTGATCAGAAACAACTTCTGAGTCTGGAAAGTCATTACCATTCCTACTTCATGTCCTAGTGTCTTTCCTTGGCCTTTGGATGTGACAGCCTGGGGAGGTTTGGGTGTGAGAGGCTTTGTTCATGCAAAGGTTAAAGTGAGCAGCTCACATGTTACTGCTCTAAGTCCCTGTGGATGGGAGAGAGCATTAAATCCATTAGTAAATTGCCAGAACTGTCACACTGAAAATCTGGGAAAAGTCATGTTCTGTCCTCGCATCCAGAACACCCGGGGGAGCCAAACCCCCCGAGCCTGCAGAGAATATCCCACACCCCTCCGGTGCTG
This sequence comes from Prinia subflava, assembly GCF_021018805.1. Lineage (NCBI taxonomy): Eukaryota > Metazoa > Chordata > Aves > Passeriformes > Cisticolidae > Prinia > Prinia subflava. The sequence goes on along the minus strand of NC_086258.1, from coordinate 2,133,040 downwards.
TCCAACAGGGGCTGCCCCAGAGAGGGGCAGAAAAGAGATTTCCTGTCCTACAAGTTCTGAAATCACCACTGTCCTTCTGGGAGAGGTCTCCCGAAACTCCTGAGCAATTAGGAAGGAGGCAGGGACAGAAGGAGGTCTCAGTGTGGACAGCCAAGAGCCTCGTGAGCAAGGCAGCCACAAGGCCATTTGGGGCTGGGGTGGGAAGTTCCCATTCCCATGTTTGGAGCTCCCATCGCCAGGCTCTGGGCTGCTCAGAACAGCTCCTTCAGCATCCCTGCAGCTGGCATCACTCCAGTGTGTACGAACAATGCAATATTTATTGGGATGGAGGCAGGCTCCACAGCCTGTGCTACAGCACCGGGTGGAGACAGACAGGGGCAAACCTGATCCACTGGACAGCTCTGATGCCTTGGGAAGGCTGGCCTGGAACAGAGACTGGACAGAGACAGAGAATAAAGTAGGGATTTATTGAAAGGCCTTTAGGGTACACCTTGGGCAAGACAGGAATCTGACCAAGGCTACACCCAGGGTGGGATAAGAATGGTCACAAAATGGCTGACTGGTCATGAGACCTTACAGTTTTATAAGTTTTGGTCCATTTGCATATTGGGGTTTAATTGTCCAATTACAGCTCCAGGTTGTGAGGTCCCATCCTTCTTGTTCCTCCCTCCAGCCACCCTTGTTTGTGCTTTTGGGCTGAAAGTTGTCCTTGGTCCTCAGCAGCAAAAGGATTTGTTTTGTGTCCCTGCTCTGTGAAGAGCTGAGTGACCCTGACTGTGAGCTCAGAGCTGCACCCCTGGGCAGCACAGAATGTGAAAATATGAAAGCTAAAACATAAGGCATCAATTCCTGATGTGAGGGAAACATTCCCAGCATCCAGAGCACCTGAGACTTCCAGCTCAGAGCAGGAAAGAGCCTTGGGGTAGGTCACTCTGCTGCTGGTGGGAGAATGAGTTTATTCCTCTTGTTTGATGATCGAGGACCTGAGCCAGTCCTCCAGTTCACCACTAAATGCTCTGATCACCAGACTGGTGCTTTCTCAGAGCCCTCATCTTGACCAGAATTTCCAGCCCAGGGCCAAGTAATGCTTTTCTGTGAATACAGAAAATGGGCAGAGAAAGAGTCCTAACTCAGACACTCAAAATCTTGGAATATTGCATGTATGAGACATGTGCTCAGTTAACCCTGTCTGACAAAAACAGGAGGACAGAAAACAGCCCGGTGAGATTGCACTGCAGGATCATATTCTGGGTCTTGGGGAGATAAATAGAAGAAAATTTTGATTAAAAGACAAAAATAATTAAAATGTTTGCATGGGCTCTTTCTTTTTTTTTTTTTTCTCAGCTTTAACAAACAGACAATCTCAAAATCTTTTTCTTCATATCTGTGGAACAAATTATCTGGGCAACTTCAGTTATCCTTCAACAATTCTGCTGACATCTCCCCATTACAAAAGGCTTGTGATGTACATCTCATATTAAGGATATCTGATTAACTCTTCACTGATGAGCTCCAATTTGGAGATTTTAATGAATCCAGCAGGAAAAAAAAGCCATATCCATTAACCATTATGCAGAAAAAGACCAATTCCATTCCTGCTAAAGACAGCAATAAAGCACCTGCTGTTCTGCATGGACTTAGAATTTCGCTGAACAAACTTGCAAATGTATGGGAAATGTATGGGAAATGTATGGGAAATGTATGGGAAATGTATGGGAACATTTCCCCACTGTGGTTTAACACGGATTTGTAACATTTTCAGTGAAGCAACTTCCAGTTTATAGAAGTAATAGGAGAATTCTAAAGAGGTTTCACTTTGAAAACTAGAAGACAGTTTTTCTTACTCACAGTGCTTATTCTTCCCAGCTTATATTGAAAATAAAGTATTTCATGATTTGTAAAGATTCTCAGTCCTACTCTATGAAAAATCACTTTATACTTGAGCTTTACGAATGTGCTGTAGTTAAAACTGCTTCAGGATATCTGATTTAAACAGAACGGTGCTTGGGGCAAAAATCAGGGATTAATTCTTCCTTCCACTCCGAGGCAGAGCCAACAGGACAGAGATTGTGCATTTAATTCACACAGGTCTCTTGCACTGTTCAGTGGCAATGCCAGTGCCCCTCTTTGGAATGATTTAGGCAGGATCTGAAGGTGTGTGCGCTGTAAAATGGAATTAATACACTCAGGGAAAGGACAATAAAATGCCTCTAGGATGCCCTTATAAATCAAGGGATATAGAGAAACATAAAACCAATGTGAACCAAAGGATTGCCAAGCCAGAACATTCCCAAAACTCCTTTTTCCCCTCACTAATCCATATGTTTATAGGCACAGAAGGCACTTCCCCAGCTCTGTCCTGGCTCTAAACCAGTGCTTTTCTCACACCCCCAGGCTGGCCTTGCCAACCAACCCCAAAGCACACAAAAACCCATTTAATGGCAGACAGATCTACATAAAATCATTGATTCATGTTATCTTCATACTTTCCTAACTAAAAATAATTCCAACAGAGAGAAAATGCAGGAAGGCAGCCAGCAGGAGTGGATCCATTTCCAAACCAGCATCAAATTCTGACCCTGACTCTCCAGATTTCTCACCAACATCCTTTTTCCTGCTCCTGGAGAACGAAATTCTGAGAGCTGCCCACTGGTTATGGGCTGTCCTTGGGAACTGCAGCAACCACTATTCAGAGGCTCTCATTTCTGGCAGCAAGCCTAATGTTATCTTTGTTTGCATAATATAGCATCTACACGGAAAACACATATGGGTCCATATTTATCCATCCTTTGAACATGCACCAGGCTTAATGCATTTAGGCATGCAAGACATTCCAGATCATTAAAAGTAGGAGAAAAATCAATCAAACCAAGAATTACACAGTTCTCCTACAGTGATGATAAATGGCAGAATTATTTTGAAGCTATTCTTCTATTTTCTTTTGAAATAAGGTAATTGGGCTCATTACCATAAAGCCTGTGGGTAAATTATTTTTCTCTGTAAGCTGGTTGCATTTAAAAAAAAAAAAAAAAAAAAAAGGAATTGTATTCATCTGAGCCCAAAGTTTGCTTTGAAGGGTCTGTGCTGTGGCAGGAAGAGACACACAGATCATAAAAGGTTACTCTGTTCTACCACTCCCTGGGAAAATGAAAATTACACAGAAGTTCATTTGATTTCAGAGATAATTCTGAGGATTCATCAGCCCCTTCCTGTCCTGGTTTAGAGACAAGCTGAGTTTGAAGCCCTTGTGATCATAGCAAGGTGCAGCTCTCTCCCGCGGCTGGGCAGGGCTGGCTGGAGTGATGAAGCATTCTTGTGCAGATGGGATCGGGAGGGGACACTTATCCTCGCTGTGACGGATTTCTTCTGATTGTCAGATCAATGCCTGCCTGTTTACGTGTGGATCTTTCAAATAGATCCAAACACTCCCAACACCCAGTGGCCGACTGCTTTCTGTATTAGACCAGGAACAAAAAAAAATAAAAATGAATGAATGCAACTCACCAATCTCTCTGACATCGGTGTCTTGTCTCCATCCGGCAAATGTTGTTCCAGAGCCAGCACAATACAATTGGCTATGATTGTAGCTAAAATCATGTATTCAAATGGAGTGAGGACCAGAAGTTAAAGAAGATACTGGACAATACAAGGAGAACCCCATCCAAATCCTGTTTCTTCCCATAGTGTTGCATTAATTGAGCATTCTAAGATTTCTCTTAGAAATATTTTTAAGACATTTGGTCTCCTTGACTTCCTTGATTCTTTCCGGGATGTGTTTGGAAGAAAACTAGGAAACTGGCTCCTCTCTTCTTTTAGGGAGTTAGAGACTCATACACAATCTGAGTTGCTCAAGGAATTTGGAAGCAAGAAAGTGAAAGGTCCAAAGGAAATTAAAAACTATTAATACTTATTGATTTTCAATGAGATTGATAAACTAAGCTGCCTCCAAATAGATTACACAGCTAAACACCATCTGCTGAATCTTTCTTCAGAATCATTTAACTTCAGCACATGGTGCCAATAAGTGATGGGCACAAAAAGTTCAGTTTGGAGAATCTACACAGGTCTAAAACATGAATTACTGCTCAATTGCAATGCCCACTCTCAGTGACAATAAAACCCTCAGCGCCCTTGTGGGATGTAGGAGGGAAGAGAGAAGGGGAAAGAATCCAAATCCAGCACCAAGTTCTCCCTTTCTTTTTGCCACCGTCTCCCACCCTGAGCTGTGCCGAGCCCCAGCTCTCCCAGGGTGGAGCTGTGCCAAGGGCAGCAGCGGGGGCTGAGGCTGGGTGATGGCTCTGCTCAGCACCACGGGAGATGGACCCAGCACCACGGGGAGATGGACCCAGAACCACGGGGAGATGGACCCAGAACCACGGGGAGATGGACCCAGCACCACGGGGAGATGGACCCAGCACCACGGGGAGATGGACCCAGCACTACGGGAGATGGACCCAGCACCGTGGAGAGCTCAGCTCAACACCACGGGGAGCTCGGTCTGAGCACCGTGGAGAGCTCAGCTCGGCACCAGGGACAGCGCCGAGCCGCACCACAGACACAACACCCTGGAGGGCTCAGCTCAGCTCCACAAAGAGCTCGGTTTGGCACCGGGGAGAGACTGGTTCAGCATCACAGGGATCTCAGCTCAGCACCGTGGTCAGCTTGGCTCAGCACCACCATCAGTCCAGCTTGGCACCACAATGAGCTCAGCTCAGCGCCGTGGTCAGCTCAGCTCAGCACTGTGGTCAGCCTGGCTTCAGAACCGTGGGCAGCACAGCTCAACACCGTGATAAGCTCCTCTCAGCACCATGGTCAGCTCAGCTCACACTGTGGCCAGCCTGGGTTCAGGACCATGGTCAGCATAGCTCGACACCATGGTCAGCTCAGCTTAGCACCACGGTCAAACCCGGCTTCAGCGCCGTGGCCAGCTCAGCACTATGGTCAGCCTGGCTTCAAAACCTTGGTCAGCTCAGCTCAACACCGTGATAAGCTCATCCTAGCACTGTGGTCAGCTCAGCTCAGCACCACCATCAGCTCAGCTCAAGCACTGTGGTCAGCCCCGGTACAGAACCGTGGTCAGCTCGGCTCAGCACCACGGCCAGCTCAGCTCAGCCCCATGGTCAGCCCGGTTTCAGCACCGTGCTCAGCTCAACCCAGCACCGCGGACAGCGCCCGGCCCCGCCCGCCGGCCCCGCCGGCCCCGCCGCTCCGGCGCGGGGAAGGACCGGTGGCTCCGCCGGTCCCGGAGGCTCCTCAGCGCCGGGGGTCCCTTTCCCACTACCTGAATCGCCCAAAAGGCAGGAGAGGGAAAGACTGAATCTACCCGCGCAGTCAAGGCGATGCTCTGCCTGTCACCAGAGGTTTCGGGATTGTTTATCCGGACTTAAATGCAGAGAAGGAGAAATGGAGGAGGAAATGCAGCAATCGCTGGGACTCTAAAATATGGACAGAAAGATCAATACGTGTTTGTGAGTGTTCAGAGAGAAGGAAGTGCTTTGACTCCACGGGTGTATTTTTCCTGTTAGCCCCTCAGGAAGTGAAAACTGGTGAAGTCTAAGCAGGAGCTGGCCTCTGTGGCAACTGAAAGTGTTGCTAGGAGGCTGGGAGGAGCTGCTGTTAGCTGAGGATTAATAGGGGTGTATATGAAATGAAAAGAAAACAACCGGTTCCCCTGAGACCCCCAGTGTAAAGCACTCCTGTACACACACAGACACACAAAATCTGATCCCTGGGAACCTGCTCCCCTCTGCTCACAGCTTACAACCATCATTGCGAGCAGAGCCCCCTTCTCACTGCAGCTCACTTGGCCTGGGAGCTGGGTCTCAGACAGAAAGCATCTGCCCCTTTCACAATACAGCAGATGATCCCTCTCCCCACTTACTGCCTACTTCTGCCACAAGGCTTTGCTAATTTTAATTTTTTCTTTTTCCGTGCAGCCTAAGCTTAGGCTATGCACCTAATCAAAGTGCCATGATTCATGTTGATTCAAATGGATTCCGGAGGGGATGTGCTAAAACCGAGCTGCAATGATCGCATTCCTGGAATCTACCTGAGCTGTCAATGTCCCCTACTATCAATGCAGCTTCAATGCTAAGGTGTCACCATTTTTATCCCACATTCCTTCTTCTATTCACAGGAAGAGAGAAGATTTGAAAGGCTCCAAGATGGAAATAAAAATCAGGATTCACTGGCACGAATCTCACAGAACCTGACTTAAATTGTAGGAAATGTCAATCCATGCACCTGTACATCTCACCCCTAAAGACACCCTGACATGGCTTGCACACACCCCTGGCATCAAGCAAGCCAAAAGCACCCTCGATGCTCCCACAGAAGCGATACCCTGGTTCCCTGGTTCCCTGATTCCCACTGCCACGGCCGTGCATCATGTCGGGCACACGGCTCCCCGGCACACACACCCATGGCACAGCCCCATCACACCGTCTGCATCAGCACCAGACACTCGCCCTGCGCTGCCTGGAGGGGTCTCTGCCCCTCAGCCTCCCTCTCCCCTCCCCACCTTCCCCCCGTGCCCACACAGCCTCCCTGAAAGGATATGGCCACTCTGTTATTCGCTTGGCGTATTTCCGTATAACATTATCTTCACTGAAGATGAAGAGGGATCTGTTGACTGTGAAGCAGTTCTGTTTGACAGGGATGGGGTTGTAGAGAGCCATAGTCCTGGCTCTCTGAGCCATCGACTGTTTATACATCCTTTGGCCGGCTTGGGGGCCACCTTGCCGGCTGCTCCCTCTTCCAGCCCCGGCCGGCCCTCCACCTCCATAGCGGGTCGGCAGATCATCCCCAAACCGAGCCATCCTCGCAGTGCACGGAGCCGGGCGCTACAATCCAAACTGGCAGCCGAGGCGAGAGGAAGACGCATCACAGCGCACAGCACTTCTCCCTCCGGGGGCTTCAGTTGCGGGATCGGGATCGATCGCAGCAAAAATAGAGCGATAGATAAGAAAACAAAAAATATCCCTTCTCCTTCCTCCACCCCCTGCGCTTCCCTGCCGCTGTGGCTGCCCGGGGGTCGGAGGAAGGCGCCGGGGCTCCGCTCACCTCCCCGCACAGGTGGCGTCTCTCCGGCCCGACCTCATGGCCGGGGCGGCGCGGGGTGGCCGCGGTGGCCGCGGTCCCTTCGGCCACGGGCGCTGGGCTGGGAAGGGGCTGCGCTGCTGCCGTGCCCGCCGCGGGAGCGCTCCGCCGTGCCCAGCCCAGCCCGGCACGGCTCCGGCACGGCCCGGCCCCGCCGCATGTGATGCCCGGAGCCAATCGGTCTCCGCGGCTCCGCCCGCTCCAGTCACCGGCACCGGGGGGCGGGCGGGGCGGGAGGAGGGAGGATGGAGCCGGCCCGGCCCGGCCGCCGCCGCCCACCCTGGTAAATACGGCGGAGCCGCGGCCCCTCCCCGGGGGAAGGAGGGCTCGATCCCCCCCGCCCCTGCGCAGCGCTCCGCGGGCGCGCACAGCCCCGGCCGGGGGTGCCGCCACTTGGATGGGTGCGGGCACAGGGATGGGTGGGGGGCACAGGCGAGGCAGCCCCCGCGCCTGCGCGCCGCTGCCCAGCTGTGCACCGCCCAGATGTGCACCGCCCAGATGTGCACTGCCCAGATGTGCACCGCCCGGCTGCTGCACCCACGGGTGCCCCGAGCGGGCCGCGGGCAGCGCTGGGCAGCGCAGCTCCGGTCACCCCGCCTGTGCCCTCAGAGCCCCGCGGGCGCGGAGGGTGGGGGGTCACAGTGTGAAATGGGTGCGGGGCGAAGGGGGTGCTCGGCCGGCAGACCCCGGGGCTCGGGGCCCGGCACGGGCGGGTGCGGGGCGGGGGCTGCGGTCCCGCAGCGCTCACGGCGCTGGGGCGGTGCGGGGATGTGCGGCACGGGCTGGCTGCGAGCGGAGCTGCGCCCTCCTGCACAACTTACTTTGTTTCTCCTTGGTTTGAATGACTCCTGCAGAGCGCTGGATACCTTTAATCCTGTATTTATGGATGAAATCCTTTAATCCTGTTTATTCCAACACCCTCTGTTGCTTCCCTCCAGCACAAGTCAGGGAGATAACTCCTCCTTGTTCCTGGAGCGCCGCACGGCAACACTCACTGCAGTAGCTGGCGAGGAAATGCTTTTGCGTTTTAGGCTAAATTTGGGATAGAAACTGTTAACTTTGAGAAGGGACCCTCCCGAGAAGTCAGGGATGTCAACAGGGGGACATTTTCACTTCCTCCACAGCAAGGAAAGCCTGGACTCCGCCGCTAATGTGGTTTTTGCCTTAGTCATCCAGGCTCGGTGCAAAACCAACCCACCGAGCAGGCAAGCCTGGAGCAGTAACATCTGCTGGCTTCAGGAGCCAGGCAGAGGGCTGGCAGCAGCCACAAGTGACACAAATGAGGTCTGGCAAGACGCAAAGGGTGACTCTCCGGAAGGAGCCGGCTCCTCACGCCGGGGCTCGGTGTCTGAAGGGCTCTGGCACACTGCAGCACTGCCAGGAGACGCTCCCGGAGGCGGCACCGGCAGCCGGGGGGAGCCGGCAGCGGCTCCGAGGCACGGGAAACAGCGAGGGAAGAAGGTGAATCACATCCTGCTGCCTCCAGGGTCGCAGCAGCAGGAACCGCCAGCCCCCGACACAGACAGGGGTCTGCAAGCGCTGCGGACCAGGGCAGAGAGAAGCAGCTCCAGTCTGGAGGCTGCCTTCCCCTGCACTTGCTGGCGAGGCAATAAAAGGCCTTTCCCCCTCCCTAGGTTCGGGTAATTTGCAGATTAAGCTGAGTGCTGGAGCCTTCGGGAAAAACTTTGCCCGGAGACAGACGCTGGAGAGCTTCAGCATCCCCGTCCTGCTCAGACAGACCCTGGGCAGAGTCAAACCAGAGTTCCCTCCCGGGAGTCTTGGGCCCTGAGCACTGCTGAGCTGATCCACACAAACGGGAAAGTTCCCTTACTCTGTGGATAGAGAAGGAAGGTGCAAGGAGCTCTTTCTTTAAAATTTTCCCTAAAAAACCATTCTTATCCTCACTGCATTGTATATTCTATGATGGATTTATCTTTCGCCTCAAAGTCAAGTTTCCCCAGCTCACTTATTTACTCATTTCATTTTTATTAAACTTACTTACTTAGTGGTTTCATTTTTCACTTTTGTGCTTCTGGCCACTACACCCCCTATATCCTTTTTCAGTGGAAAACCTGACTTTTTCTCAGTGACCACTAGAAGAGGAAATGCCATTTTCAATAATCCCTCACCTCTTCAGAGGGAAATCAATATATGGAGAAAAAATACATTGGTTTCCACAAATCTTCATCCTCCTGTGCTTACAGAATCAGGGGGAGGGATGACACAACAGCTCTGGAAAGGCAAAAAATAATAATAAAAAAGTCGTCTTTTGCATCAAGTCTTATTGAGAATCAGGGAAAATCCTGACCTCCACGTCCCCTTCTCTCCTCCTATAGCCACCAAAGCATTCTGCCTCTCCCAGAACCAAGTCCCCACCACAGCACTGCAGAGAAATCAGCAGCCAGGGCGGTGGGGGTGTTTGTGACTGTGAGAAAATGATGTGAGCGTGTCGTGAGGATGCTCTGTTAAACCAGTTTGCCCTTTCCTCAATCTGCATGCTCAGGGCTTTTTTCCTGGATTGTTTTTTTTCACACCCTGAGGAAGATCACGCAGACCTTAAGCACTGAAAGCCTTAAAGGAGAGAAGGAGATTGCAATTGTGAGGATTATTTGGCTTTGAGAGGGGAAGCGTCAGGATTTAGTTGGGCTTTTTAAGATTAGGAGAAAAGCAGGGGAGTTAAGAGAAAGCAAAAAATTTGGAGCACTGAAACAGGTCAGACATCCATAATCTCCCATTACGAGAGGGCAAAGAGCATTCCATGGAAAATTCTAAAAATGGATTCGGTCATGAGTGACTCCTCCTCACAAGCCCTAAAGACAGAGGTGAGTAAATCACTGCTCTCCAGCACTGCTTAGCAAGGAGCCTTCCTCCTCCCCGAGCAGCTTTGCCAGGCAACCAAGCGTTTCCCTGGACTTTCACTCCATCCCGAGCCTGAGGCAGGTGACTGCGCTTAATGGAGCAGCACTTCCATCTGGCAGGGCACAGTCAGGGCACAGAAAATGGCCCAGAATGGGAGGAGTGCTCCTGCCGGGTGCCTGGGACACTGGGACCATGGCAGGGCAGCTCCTGGACGGGCTGGATCCATCTCTGGAGGGCTTTGTGGGTAAATCACAAAGTGGATTTCCAGCTTGCTGTGCTCCAGAGGCAGCAGCACAGGCTTCCAGCGTGAGGGACAGTGGCTAAGATTTAGGGACACAACTCCAACACCCCCCTTTGAGCAGGACAGAGGGAGGATATTTGCAAAAGCAGCAGCAGGAAAGATTTCTTCCTTTAAGAGAGGAAAGGACTTCCACCATGCCCTGACTTCCCTGGATCCTGCTCTACACCTGGAGTAGCTCAGAGGGAAGGTCAAAGCTCCCCAGCACACCTTTTGTCCAGGTGAGCTCAGGGAACTGCAGGTAGGCTCTTATTTACTCAGAATTTGCAAGGCTGAGGAACAGAAGAGCCTTTCCAGTGCCATCCTGAGACTCTGGATCCAGCGTATTGCCAAGCAGAGCAGCTCCCAGGAGCACATTTCCTTTAAAAATAAACAAACAACACAGACTGCACATCTCCTTCCAGCCTGCAGGAAGGTCCAGAGCTTCAGGCCAAGAAAAGCAGCTTCCCAAGGTGTTCCTGGCTGGGGATTTCTGCTCTCCTCACTCCCAATTTTGCACCAGCTGTGCTGGAGGAAAATCCTGCTGCCATGCAGGCAGAGGAAATTGTTAAAGCTGGCGCTCAGGTCTGCCAGAAGATGCAGAATGGCTTTATGTAAAATCCATGAGGAAGATGCTCTGATACTTCTTATAGAGCATAATAGAGTGAACAAAGGGAAAAGAGGCCTTTTGAAGATACAGCTCCTCCTATGCAAGTCCTGATCATGGCATCATTTAGTGTTCTAAACCCCCAGGGCCAATTACCCTCTGTTTCTGCACAAACGTGGATCAGGAGACCCTGAGCTCATCACTTGGGGTGGGGGCACTGCTGGCAAAGCCCCCGGGCTGGCACAGCAATTCCACCTCTGCCTGAGGGGCTGCACAGGCCCCCCAGGCTGGAACTACCCCAATCCCACAGCACCACACAGCTCCCCCAGGCCACCACAGAGCAAGGGCAGTGCTCAAAGGATCAGCTGAAATGGATTTGAGGAAAGGGGAATGGAGGGGCAGTGCCTGGAGCCCACAGCAGGGCAGGGAGAGAAAGCAGGAGCTGGCAGCCCCTGCTCAGCACCTTCCCCACCTCAGCTCCCCACCCTGGGTGAGCCCCAGGGGACCAGGAGCTGCTGTGCTCGTTCTGCTCCTCCTGAACTGAATTCCTTCGTAGGTGGATCACGACTCCAAACCCAGCTCTGGCTGTGGCAGGAGCCAGCTGAGTTCAGTCCCAGGTAGCTCAAAAATGAGGTTTTCAGCTCAGAAAATGCTTCAACGAGCAGGACCAATGCCTGAACAACACTACATAGGAAAATTCACATGAAATAACCAGGAAATCACAAGGACCCAAAGCTTCACATGGGTTGAAGAGGGACAAGAAACCTCAGTAGTGCTTGGAGTTCCCTTCTGAGCTCCAGCACCACCAGAACAGGGTTTGCTCTGTGGGGAAGCAACCTGTTTGTGCCAGAGCCTGTGGCAGGAAACTGTGAGAAGATGAGAGATAAAAGGGAGTTAAAAGTATATCGGACTTCATGTTTTTATTTTCCATGGCATTTCTAAGATCATTTCTACCCCACTGGTCTCCAAGACCGACCAGCAGGGAAAGACAACTCCACACCTTCTCTTGCATTATTTGGACCTCAATTTAACTGAGGACTTGATTACCAGGAGAAGGAGGTCTGGGGAGTCTTTGCCCATCTTTCAGTACATATCTGTCGGTGGTAAATGATTAGACATCTAATCCTCTTTAAGATTCAGGTCTCTCCTCTCCCTAGGCTCTTCCGAACATTTGCCTGGATGCTTCTCAGCATCTCGATGTCAAAACAGCTTTTCAAATCTGACTTTATCTGAACTCGAGTCGTGTACAGGCTCAGCTCTACATGAGCTTCACTCTGGAAATCCAAGAGGCAGAAACATCCCAAGAACTGACAGAGCACTCTGGAGCCAGTTGGGCAAAAAAAGTCAGAGAAATTTGGGAATTTCACCAGTCACTTGTCCAAAGGTTAATGCAAGCTGAAGGAAAAAAACTCCAGCCCATCCCCCATAGGAGTTTGCTGGACATTACTCAAAGCTCCCAGTGCATCCCAGTGCAGATCCCACTGCAGCAGGAGTCACACCCTGCCTGGGTTACTTTCAGCGTTGTTATTGATTAAAGGCCAAGAGCTTTTCCTCTTCTCAGTGATGGGAAAGAGAAACTATTCAGGCATAGAAGAGGAATGAACAGCCAGGGAAACAGCTCCATGCTCACAGCTGCCACGATTTGGGATGAAATGCCCGAAGTGCAGGAGAGCCCAGACTCCCAAAGTTCTCTGAGGTTTTGAAGAACTTGGGGACTGAAGACCACACAAGGAGAGCACCACGTTTTAAGCCTTCTCCTTCCTCAGCGTGAGGACAGCTGATGCCGTGGGATTAAGGGAGAAAACAGAGCCCTGCAGCTGCCATGTGGGTTTCTGCACCCAACAGCTGCACAAATGTAGCCAAAATGTGTTTAAATGTGGCCAAAATGTGTTTGCAACATCAGTGATCAGGCTCTGGCTTATGCCACACACCTGAGCAAGGGCATGGAGGAGGAACAGAGAACCTCTACGGTGTTCTCTTGTACTAAGAGCCTTTGCTCCAGAGCAGCTGAAAACAGCTGCCTGGGCAAGCCCAGCTCGCAGGAGGCATCACCATGGAGCAGAGAACAACCTGGAGCAATGACAGCACCAATTTCTGCAGCTGCAGGCAGTGAGAGTTCACCTTCATCCTTAATCCTTTGGAAATGCTGGTGCAGCTCGAGGCAGGGTGGTGGCACCCACCTCACACATCACCACCTCTGCAGGAAAACATCACAGGGAAACATTCCCGGGATTATCTTTGAATCCATCCCAAATATTCCCATTTTCAAGTTGGTTTTGGCCTTTTTAACTGGGAAGGGGAATAGGGTTTAGTGCCCCGTGGTCAGATGGCAGAAAACAAGGATCAGTTTTCCACATGGGGTCTTCAGTTCATTATGGCACGGCCAGAATGGAGCATGCATGCAAGAATGTGGGCAAGACGCCTCAGAAATTTGGTATACAATTAACTTTTCCTGGGTGAGGTTGCAGATACCGTCACTCACATGTGCCATACACAGAAACAAAGCCAGGGCAGTGGTGACTTCTGCCCTTTTCTCAAACCCTGCAGGTGCACGGGTTGATGTGGCCAATGTGTTGCTGTTTGTGTTCTTACAGAGCTGAGATTTGCTGGCCAAGCGCTGAAAACAGAGTCAGGACACCTGGGGGTCCCCAAGGCTTTGTCAGGAGCACTTTTAACACCCCGGGCACACAGCCACACCTCCAGCCTTTAAATCACATTTCCCCATCTCAAAACGGGCATCAAGATTCCTTTGCTGCTGTTTTCCGTGTTTCAGCTGTTCCATGATCCTGGGATGTTCTCTCCTCCTCTGCAGAGTGTTCAGAAGCTCAACGAGGCTTCAAACCCTCTCGGGACCTCCAGTCCACCTAAGACACCAATTCAAGGTCTGATGAAGTGCTCAGTGAGCTGCAGTTAATGGGGGAATGGCTGTGCCTCTGTCTGGAGCTGGATCATGCAGCTAGAACAGATAATAGGAATTTTTAAAATAAATAAATAAAGTATATTTTAAAAAGCAATGCCCACTGCACAGCTTCTAAATCTGAAAGGTTAATGCACATGGAAAGGGAGAAACACAATAAAAAGCTCTGCAGCTACAGATTAACTCTCGCTTCCTAGAATCTGTTGTTGTTATTAAGGAAGATATTGAGAGGCAGGAATGGGAGCTGGCTGCCCTACTTCCACCGCCTTGCACTGGGAGTTGGGGTTTGGGTTTGCTTTCACGCCTTTCAATCTCTTCCCCATCCTTTTTTTTTCTGAACCTGCAGTGAAATGCAAACGACACCGACTTTGAGGAGCAGCCTGAAAGGGAATAACACTGACAGGCGGGGGAATCCCCCAGGCTAGGGCAGGTTCGTGCTTTAAAAGCAGCTCCCCCTTACCCAAAATCCGTGGCCAGGCAGGAGGAGGCGGAGGGCGCCCAGGCTGCCCGGACACAGCTCCGGCTGAGCCACAGCCACATCCATCAGCGGATCCGCTTAGCTCGGGTGCTCCTTGTTTGTTCAGCTAATGGTAGAAGTTATGTCCACATTCCCGTCTAAATTAAGTATTCAGCTATTTTACAGACACAGTAAGTCGGTCAGCCTTAGCCTCAGTAATTAGGGCTTACTGTTTAATTAATCTCTTGTGGTCACACAGAGTCTCTATCACTCTCTCTCTTGGCTCACACGGCACAGGGAGGAGAAGCTGAGGGACAGGAGGAGTTAATCCCTTCAACTGATCCCCACTGCACAGGCGGGAAGGAAAGGGGGGAAGGGGAGCTGCTGTCTCTCGCTGCTGGGAAACCATCGGGATTACGGGGCAGCAAAACCCCAAATCCCCTCAGGTGCGCCGGGCTGGCTGCCGTGAGCCGTGTCCGGCCAGACAGGGACAGGAGGGACCTGTCCCGCCTCTGCCCAGCTCCGGGGCTCGCCTGCCCTCGCCGCAGCCTCCAGGCTCTCTGCGGCTGCTGCGGCCCCGGGCCGGTGCCCGTGCCCAGGGACGCCCGAGGAGCCGCGCCCCGGGCAGTGCCGCGGAGCCGGGGCAGCCGCAGCCCCAGCTCGGGCAGGGCCACGTTGTTGTCACTCGCTGCAAACGGGAGAGTGTGAAGGAGTCAGAACCCCTCGGGAAATGGAATCACGGAGTTTTTAGGTTGGAAAATGCCTCTAAAGCCACCGAGTCCAGCCGTTCAGCTGGCACTGCCCAAGGCTACCAGGTCCCCGAGTGCCACATGCACAGGACTTTTAAATCCCTCCAGGATGGTGACTTCACCTCCTCCCAGGACAGCCTACTCCGGTCCTTGACACCCTTCGAGAGAAGCAATTTTCCCTCATATCCAATCTAAACTTCCCCTTGAGACCATTTCCTCTTGTCTTACCAAGGTGTCGAGGGGAAGCAGAGCACAGCCAAACACGAACGTGGTGAAGCCTGAAAATCAGCTCCAAGGGTGCCGGAACAGGGGCGGGGGGGAACTGTCAATGGGCCAAGACAGCGCATTGAAGTGATAAATAAACAACCTGAGGATGTTATACGAGTTAGAGAGCCAGCAGGGAGGGGCTAAGAGGGTGCTAATGAGCGTCGATCCCACATAGACAAGCAAAACCCCGCAATTGAAGGCGCTTTTCCCTTTCAGGATGCTAAGGAAAAGGTTCTGCAAACCCAAGAGGTCCCGTGGAGGGCCAGCAGCACACGCTGCCCTGAGCTGGTGGCCGAGGGACACAAACCAAGAGAGGCTCTTGGGCTCCTCGGTCTGCGCGGAGCTGCGGGGAGAGGACGGGAAAATTCCTCGGGGGAAAATCATCACCCCCAACCTCTGCCCTGGCCGGCGCCAGGATGCCGAGACGGGCACCCCTGGCACAGGGACCACCCTGAGCTCCAGCCCTGGTGAGGGGAGCGCTGTCCATCCCTGCCCGGCCTCACGGAGCGCCCGCAGCCCCGGGAGCGGCGGGACCGGCTGGCTCTGGAGCCGCTCGCCGCATCCTCGGGAGTTTTCTGGGGCTCCAGCGCCCTCTGCTCCGGCACGGCCAGAACTGAAACTCCGCTCCCCCCACGCGGGGCAGCGGGGCAGGGGCTGGGGGTGCCACCCACCCACAGCCAGGCCGGGGGTGGCTTCCCTCGGTGCCACCCTGCCTGTCGCCTGCGGCTCTCCCCGCGCTCACCCGCCGGCGCAAGCCCTGGCACCCAGCCGGGCGGCCTCGCCAGCCGGGCCGCTTTCTGTCCTAGGCTTTGAGAGGCTAATTATTTGCAAGGGAAATCGCCAGGGATGGAGTGCCCCGGCCGGGGACAGCGGCTCCTCGGGGCACGGGGGCAGCTCCGCTGCCAGCCCGGCTCTGGCTCCGCCGGGAGCAGCACACGGCTCGGGACCAGCGCTGGTGGAGGAGCTGCCGGCGCCGTGTGACAGCTCCTCCACCCTCGGCACGGCCACCCGCGGCCCCTGCGGGTGTTTATCGAGGTGTTTGCTCCCTCTCTGCCCTGGGAAAGGCAGGAGCAGGGCACAACTGCCCACCCGAGCTCCTCCTCTTGGAGGAAAATTTCTGGTGGGAACTTGGTGCCTTCAAGTCTTGAGAGGACCCCAAATTTAGGGAGCAGCTGGGCAGAGAGGACACCTGAACAGCTCCACCCAAATCTGTACACCGAGTTTCCAGCAGAATTTTTTCCTCCATCTCTAAACGTCTGCTCATGCCTGGAACCACCCAAGCCTTCCCCACGCCAGGAGAACCAGTCACACTCACAGCCAGCCACAGGCAGGGTGAGGCACTTCCCTTCCAACACCATGCACCCTGTTAGGAGCTCCTGATGCTTCGAAAGAGAGGCACCATCACCTCCTCTGACCCAGAAAATCTTCTGAGAACAACCTCGTGCAGAGAGCAAATAAATTAAGGTTCAAGAAATAAGCACGATAGAAACAGTTCAGCATGCACAGCCATGTCCTGCTGGGTAGCTGGTGGTGAAGTTGCACCTTCTTCATATTTCCCCCAGTTTTCTCCAGATAATCTCTTTGTTAGGCACTTATCTCTTCCCTCATACTCATGGGCTCCCAAAGTTCAAACAACAACAAAACTAAAGAAAAAAATGGAAATGTTGCTATTTATTATTGAATATATTATTAATATATACACATCTATATATTGAACTGCATATGTAAATGTGCATTTTTGGGTTCATAGCCCTGGATTCTGCCTGGCCACCTCAGAACCAACGGGGGGCTGGCAGCTCTCCTCCCCATGACAGGGCTGTTTGGAGCAGGGACAGCCCCAAATCCCTCTGAACAGCTTCCGTAAAACCCTGCCAGGTGCCAGGCAGGCCCTGGGGACACTGGGGCACCACCAGAGCCTGCGGGCAGTGCCACCACAGGTGGCACTAGGGGCCAGCAGGTGAGCAGAGCCTGCTGCCACCACCCAGCGCCAGGACACGAGGAGGTGGCACCTCAGGAACACGGCTGCTGATTTATGATGCACTCAGGACTCTCCAAAGGCATTATTTATCTGCATTACTGAGAGGACTTAATTATTCCTCCTCACATCAGAGGAGACACTGAGAGCTTCTGTTGCTGAGAAAATCATTTTAATCAGCAAACAGAGCACACGCCACCACCAAACATTCATTTCTTCAGATGGCTGAAGAGCTGATGTTTCCAACCTCGCTGGGTACAGCTGTGCCTCAACTGCACAGGCTGGCCCCAAAGGAGGGAAAAACTGCCCAAATGCAGCAGAGCTGAGCAAGCTTTTCCAGGGAGTGCTGCAGGAGAGGCCCAGCAATGCCAGAAAATGGGAAATTAAAGGAAGAGACCGCAGCTGACCATTTCACAGCACAAGAACTGGCAAGAGCAGGGGTTAAAAACAATAAATAAAGCGAAGCAAAGCAGATTTCTGACCAGGAAGGCCATTTTCTTGTCTCAGCTTTGGCAGCAAGTGGAGCCCAGTGGTCAGAGAGGGGCCTGGAAGGGATCTGGCAGCTTTTCACAAGCACTAAACCCACTGCCAGCTTCTGGAACACACACTGTCCATGTCCCTAAAGCATTTCCACCTTTAAAAACTGAGGTAAAGTTTCAAGAAGTGTTTGCAGCCCTGTGGGATTCCCACAAGCACCTCAGCAAGAGGCACCCAATCCTGGAGCTGTAAAGCTTTTTACATCTGACTGCAGTTTTTTGCAAGACAAAATGGATATAATTCAGAAAACTGTGGGATTCCAAAGGGAGGTCACCTGCATTTTTAAAGGTTCAATTCAAGCCCATGCTTGCATTATTATTTATATTACAAAGCAACTTCCAGCAGATTATTACTCCTGTGCCATCACTTGGTTTTCTGCGATTGCAGAAATTCTCCACGGTCTTAAAATAACAAAAATCTCTAATACAGTCTGAACCAAAAAAAGTCCAAACCCCACAGCCTCTGTCTCTCTCCTTGGCCATTACCCCAACCCAGCCTGCTGCAGGACTTGGGCTTTTCCTGGAGGAAGAACACTGGAAAATCCAGAGAGAGCTGGTGCTCCTGGCCCAGCTGGGGAGGGTGGGCTGGGCAGGAGCCCACCCAGCACGGGCACCTTCACTCTGCCTTTCATGCCCAGTGCCTGATGTGTTCTTGAGGATCCAGGACACCTCTGTGATCCTCAGATCAGATGTTCCTTCAGTGAGCTCTGGGTGCAGCCAGGGCTGCTCCTCTCCCCAGGTTGGTTTTTTGCCTCTCCCTCCGCCCTCCCCGTGCTCCTGTGGAGTGATGGTGTTTGCTGTTCCTTGGAGAAATCCAGATGTACAGCCAGGATCTGCAGCACTGGCATCTCTGCCAGTTAAACACAGTAATTACAGCTCCCCAGCCTTCAGGGGAGGAACAGCTTCCCTGCCAGGGAACAGGGATTTCAGAATCCGCCTGACATCCTCTCCTGGAGCGTGAGAATGAGAGGGATCATCACTTGGGTGGAGTGGAAATGAGAATTGAGCCAGGGAGCTGAGTGGTCAGCTCAGCTCCTAGCACTGCCATCACCCCATGGGCCATTTGTCCAGTGAGGAGTGAAGACCAAAACCACCAGGAGCAGGGGTCAGTCTGTCACCAGAAGGGTTTGGTGAGAGCAGAATGAGTTCTTTACAATTTAACGCATCAAGGACAGAGTTCAGAGCCATGGAAGCTCCTGCTGGAGCAGGATTTGGGTAGCTAAGCAAAGCTGGTGGCACCTCCTGCATGGGCAGCAAGGTCCTGGCAGTGTCCTCCAAACACCCTGTCTCCAAACACCCCCTTGGTTTGGGGGCTGAGCTGAGTGGGAACAAAGGGAAGGGAACATCCTTGTGCTCCCAAAGCTGCCAGGATCACTGCCTGCTCCCAAAGAGCCCCTCAGGCAGGGGTTTGGGGGACACAGCCTGGATGAGCCACACTGGACACAGCACAAGCAGGACAGGAAAAGGGAACAGAGCATGGAGCAGGCAGAGCCACACAGGCTGATTCTTCTGTCCAAAGACCACCCAGGGAGCAGCTCACCCTGCAGGAAAGGGGGTTCCCAAAAGCAGGGAGAGCATGAATTGAATCCCAGCAGCAGCAAAGGGCACAAACCGCGGCAGCCACCAGGGAAACCAATCTCACATGAACCAGCAAACATCCCTGAGACTGATTTACACTGCCTGGGAAGAGGAAATCTGAGAGGAATGTGACAATTTTGTCCTCACTGAGGTGCCACCCTCTGCTGGGATGAGGGACAGCCCTGCAGGATATCTGTGAACAGCTCTGCTCTTCCATTTACTCCCAGCTCCAGCAGCCTCCCCTGCAAACACCAGGTCCAGCCCATGTTCACACTGCCAGTGGTCCTCATCCCTCCAGTTCCAAACATTTCCAAGTGCCTTGTTCATTTATAGGTAACCAGAACATATAGAACAACAACAACAAATCAGTATTGTCATCAGAAATTGGTTGCTTGCTCTAGTCCTGAAACATTCAGTAACACCCAATATCTGAGCAGCCCAGTCACTATTTAGAATATTTCTCTTTAGTGGGTCTGTACTGTTCCTATTTCAGATGGTTTATGAAAGGATTAGTTCTTGGGAACAGCTGCATTTCTTACTTCACTGAGAAATAAACACATCACTCTGCAAGTGGCATAAAAGCAAAAGAGCTCTGTACCTAACACGTGTTTTTCCCTCTCATCCCACCTTGGGGCTCTACAAGTCCTGTCCCTGCTCAGAAAGTGACTGGGGTTTGGGACTGATCCCAAACATGGTGGGATCATAGAATCACAGAGTGCTTTGGGGTGAAGGGGCCTTAAAATTCATCTCATCCCACCCCTGCAGGGCAAAGACACCTCCCACTGTCCCAGCCTGGCCTTGGGCACTGCCAGGGATCCAGGGGCAGCCACAGCTGCTCTGGGCACCCTGTGCCAGGGCCTGCCCACCCTCACAGGGAAGGATTTTTTTCTCATATCCAGCTAAATTTCCTCTCCTTCAGTGTGAAGCCATAGCTGGAGAACCATTGGGTTGCATCCTCATTTCTTCCCTTGTTGCCTTCTCTTGTTATTTCTTGAAGGAACAGCCAAAAATAACCTTTTCCAAGCCCTGGGCTGTCAGGGACCTGCAGGACACAGCCCATGTGAGGCTGCAATCCAGCAGGGTTTGGCACCTCTGATCTGAGGGGGGTGGGTGTTTTTTCCTGGGCTGTGAATAAAAACAGCTTCTTAATTAAGCCCTGGATATTGATTTCATTTTCATCCTATTAACTGCCTTGCCCTACATGGGTTTGCAACACTCTGTAGGATTCCCCTTGCCCCCACCCTGTGTACACACAAATTGCCAAGATAAAAAAGCTTCATTAGTCCCATCTACTCTTCAAGCACCCATTTCTTTATATTTTTTTTTTTTTTTTTTTTGCTTTCAAGTGCTCATAAAAGAGGCTCCTTGACAGCTTCCAGACCTGCATCTCTCCAGCAGAGAGAAGATTCACGAACCAACATCAAGAGCTCAGCTACTTTGCAAAGAGAATGAGGAATAAAAGCCTCTGCACAACCCCTGAACAAACCCAAGTTCTGGGTTCACTCACACGTGGGGAGCTGGAGGTGTCAGAACAGCAAAACCCCCATGCCAATGGTGTTTGTTGATCTTTTTTGGTTGTTAAACAGTAGCAAGAGATTGTTATTGAGCCCTGAGCCCCAGCAGAGCCTGAGCAGCTCCGGGCTGGGTCACCCTGGGTGGGAGCTGCCTTTGCTGCTAAGAGAAAATCTGAGATTTTTGTGTTTCCCCCCACAGAGCCAGAGAGAGGAGAAGCCTCGGAAGGGAGAGGGCAGAGAAAAATATCAAATTAGAGAATGAAAACACAGGCAAATGGGAAAGAGGGGGAGATGATAAATCAAGCAGAAAACTGATATTTTCCATGGTGCTCAAAACCAAAGGCACCAAAAGATTTGGGAGTTTACTCTCAGAGGTTTTTGAATCAGCCACCATACACCTCATGAACTTGCACAGACACAGGGGCTGTGACCCAAAGAATTCATAATCCAAATGAAGATTTCCAACCAGGAAGGAAAACAACCAGAGGGAAGATGTTTTCAGGCAGGAGCACAGGGAGCTATGAAAATTTTGTGGACCAAAAAACAACCCCACAACAATTTTTGAGTCCTTATTATCACTTTTTTGAGATGCCATAGGAGGGGACTGAAGGAATGAGAAGTGGTTTAGAAGTTCAGGGAAGAAGTTCCCTGCAGGAACATGGATTTGTGGGGCTGCTCTGTGCAGGGCCAGCAGCTGGACTTTGGTGATCCTTGTGGGTCCCTCCCAGCTCAGGATATTCTGTGATTCTGGCAGAGGTCTGGGGAGGGTAAAACCCAGACAGGCTGGTCAGGGCTGCAAAGCACTTCCCAAACCTCCATGTGTTTGAGCTTCCATTGATTTTGAGCTGAAATCTCAGGAATTTTTAGCACTCAATAATGAGTAAATATTCCTATCAGCCAAATCTGGGAATCACCCTGCAATGGAGCTAGAGAAAGCAAAGAGCCTGACACTTGTTGGTCTCAACACCAGGGGCAACTACTTGAGAGTCAAAGAAGAGTAATCAAAAACCTGAAGAGTGAAATTAAGTTTCTCTACCATGAATCTCTGGCTTTAAAACACAGGGCTGATCTCTGGCCTTCTGGTAAAGCTTCACGTTGGGATCTGGGTTGTTTTTCCACAGCAGGGCTGAGCTGGATCATCTGCTGCGTTCCAGGCACTGCTTTGATGTTTACACTGATTTAGGAATTAGCCTGGAAATCACTGCATGTGCCAAGGGAAGAGGCAGCGAGGACTGGCTGCAGGAGAGGTATCTGAGCTCTGCTTCACTGTCCAGATCCTCCCTTCTCTGTTCTGTTTCAAGAAGTAAAGCTCAATAACATCAAACCAGCCTCTCTTCAGGTCCAGTCCAGCCCTCAGCACCCCAGACATTCCCTGGAGCTGCAGGAGGATCTCAGCCCTGCAGATCCCTAAACCAGGCAACACTTACTCCAACTGAATTAGCCAGAAAGGTCTGGAATGGTTAATTGGAATTATTTAGTCATAATGTTTTGCTCTTCTCCTCCTCCTCTGCCTGGCCTGATGTTCTCTAAATTGAATTCCTTTAACAGAATCCAATATGCAGCAAAACTGTTGGTCCAGAGAAAAGTTTCATTTGGGGTGTGGCTGGTGGACCCTGGACCCTCCCAGGGACCCCTTTTGTGTCCCCATCCTCTACCCAGCACCAGCAGGAGCCAGGGATGGCAGGGGGAGTTCCCTTCAGCCCAGGGCTGTGGGATGTGATGGGATCCCTCAGGGAGCTGGGGAAGGATCAGCACCAGGAGCTTCTGGGCAGCTGCACCTCCCTTCCCACTGCAAATCCAGGAAAATCTGTGCTGGCAGAACCACAGAATATCCTGAGCTGAAGGGACCCACCAGGATCACCCAGCCCAGCCCCTGTCCCTGCACAGACCCCACCAACCCCACCCTGGGCATCCCTGGCAGCGCTGTCCAAAGGCTCCTGGAGCTGTGGCAGCCTCGGGGCCGTGCCCATTCCCTGGGGAGCCTGGGCAGTGCCAGCACCTCTGGGAGAAGAACCTTTCCCTCATCTCCAGCCTGAGCCTCACAAGGCTTAACCAGCCCACACAGCCCTTGTCCGGCTTTTTTTTTGTGCACAGAATTTGTGAAGAGTTGTGGAAGCCTTACAAATAACTGGGAAAAGCTGATTTTGCTTAGGCCAGTAGACCTTGAGCTCCAGACACCACAGCAACTACGGTGGATTTTTCCATTTGGGGACGTTTCCACTCACAGGACAAACACAGGCAGCAAACAGCCCCTTCCTGCAACAGCAGAGGGCTGGGAAAGAGCTTTCCAAGAGGCAGAGGCGCAGTGCCAGCAGCAGGGGCTGTTACCTCCCGGGGGTGTGGACACAGCCCTCGTTGTGAGGTGCTTCACATGATTAAAGGCACAGCTTTGCACAGAGAAACGCTGAGAACATCAGGCCCCAAGGCAGAGGATGCTGTTGAGGAGATGGCTCATCCCTGGCAGCACTGCTGGGGCCCTGCTCCAGGAGTGCTGAACTGGGGTTCTGTGGGGCAGGAGGGCCCAGCACAGCACCAGGGAGGTCTTTGACCATCCCAGCTCCATCCCAGCTCCATCCCTGCTCCATCCCTGCTCCATCCCAGCTCCCATCCCTTCTCCATCCCTGCTCCATCCCTGCTCCATCCCAGCTCCATCACAGCTCCATCCCAGCTCCACCCCAGCTCCTTCCCTGCTCCATCCCTGCTCCATCCCTGCTCCATCCCAGCTCCATCCCTGCTCCATCCCTGCTCCATCCCAGCTCCATCCCTTCTCCATCCCTGCTCCATCCCTGCTCCATCCCTGCTCCATCCCTGCTCCATCCCAGCTCCATCCCTACTCCATCCCAGCTCCATCCCTGCTCCATCCCTGCTCCATCCCTGCTCCATCCCAGCTCCATCCCTGCTCCATCACTGCTCCATCTCAGCTCCATCCCTTCTCCATCCCTTCTCCATCCCTGCTCCATCCCTGCTCCATCCCTGCTCCATCCCAGCTCCATCCCAGCTCCATTCCAGGTACACCCACAGCCAGCCTGCGTTTAACAGCAGCTTCCCCAGCAGATTCCCTGCACAGAGACACATGGATGGAAAGTTCCCAGGTAGTCTGGGGTTGTTTTCCCTCAGTGCAACAGCACTTCTATAAAAAAATATCCACTGAAAATATATATCTGTTGAAACAATCGAGGATATTTTCCAGAGTAGTTTTACAGCAGCAGCTTGGTCCTCTCACAAACTCATATTAAACCAGGCTTGCTCTTTATCTCCTCCTGTCTCTTCTCAAGTTTACCTCCCAAATCCCTGATTTTCTACTGTCTCCATGTGTGACAGGGGAGTTCTCCTCTCCCAAGCACATCCAGGACCCAGCACCTTGTTAATTGTTAATGATATGGTGAGGATCTCAAAGCCAGAAGCCCAAAGTACCCACTAGGAAGTTGTTTTTATTTTTATTTTTATTTTTATTTTTACTTTTACTTTTACTTTTACTTTTACTTTTACTTTTACTTTTACTTTACTTTTTATTTATTTTATGTTTATTTATATTTATATGTTTATTTCTATTTTAGGTTTATTTTTAATATCTTTATTGATATATTCTATATTTATATGTATATGTATATGTATGTTTATGTTTTTATTTCTCTAGTGAACCTGAAGCAGAGAGAGATCTCCCAGCTACTGAGCAGAACTGTGTAGAGGGTGGGCAGGAGGATACAGGGCACTAATTAGAGGTCTCTAAGGACACTGAAAACATCCCAAACCTTCCCGGGAGTGAGTGAGGAGCCAGGGAGGGAATTGCTGATCCACCACGGAGCTCAGCCAGCCCCGGGGCAGGGCAGGGCAGGGCAGGGCAGGGCAGGGCAGGGCAGGGCAGGGCAGGGCAGGGCAGGGCAGGGCAGGGCAGGGAAGGGAAGGGAAGGGAAGGGAAGGGAAGGGAAGGGAAGGGAAGGGAAGGGAAGGGAAGGGAAGGGAAGGGAAGGGAAGGGAAGGGAAGGGAAGGGAAGGGAAGGGAAGGGAAGGGAAGGGAAGGGAAGGGAAGGGAAGGGAAGGGAAGGGAAGGGAAGGGAAGGGAAGGGAAGGGAAGGGAAGGGAAGGTCCGTGTCTCACAGTGAGCAATTTGGCACCACTGGAGTCCAAGTGCAGCGTTTACACCCAAACGGAAGGTGGGAGAGCCCAGGCACAGCCTGCAGCAGCACGGAGCTGTCTGAATTGGATTTTGCCCCCCACTAAAATCCATCATTTCGGGGTTTCCCCCAGCCCCTGGGGGCACACTGGGTGCTGGGCTGAGCATCAAATCCATGCTGGCAGAGCCACCACCAGCTCCTGCTCCTTGCCCAGCCCTGCCTGTGGGTCCTGCCCCGTCCTGCTGCACCAGGGCAGGAAAGCAGCTCCCTGCAGCAGCAGGGACGAGCAGGCACCAGGAGAACACAGTGCCACAGGAGCTCCTCCACTCCTTCCACCTCAAGCCCGTGTCCAAGGGATTTTCATGATATAAATGAGAATATTCTGCCCATTTCCCTTTTATTCATTTATAAAGTCACTTTACTAATGGTGCAGACCATGTTTGCTGCTCACAAACTCCCAAGCAATTTATTCCAGCTATTTTCCCCCAACAGCTGCAAAACCAGAGAGAAATTCTCTTCCCAGCAGAGGCAGGAGAAAAGGATATTTGTCTTATTACGTCTGGGTAAAGCTTATCTGCTTATTTGCTGCTCAGAATTGTATTTACAGAGCACAACAAAGGCAAAGCCAAGTGCACTAATTGCTGTTGCTCAGGTGGAATATTTTCTGCTCACCCTGAGCCCTGCATCAGTGGGGCTTTATACTTTATCTAGCACGAGTGAGCTCCACAGAAGGGTTTTATTATTCACCCATCACTGCTGTTTCATTGCCACTGTATTTTCTGAAAGGAGGGAGAAAAACCTCAATGATTTCTTGCTTTTCAAACCACGATTGCTGAGGGTTTTTTTCCGAGCTTTATTGCACGTTGCAGACAAATAAATCACCATTTAAATCAGCCTCATTCTGAGCACACAGATGGAGGCTCCTCCAGAGGGGAAGCTCTCCACATCCAGGTGCTTTCCATCCTACTCACAGTGGGCTCCACATTCCCAGGCTCCCAAGGGATAAGCACTGAGCAAAAAGCAAACCCCTAGGAGGGAAAAATTCCAGCCCCCAAATCATTTTGTTTCCTATCTAATCAACACCACAAATCCTCATTTTACCTCTGCTCCAGCTTATTTGGTTACAGAGCATCTCCCCAAGGCTTTGTTCAAAAAGCAGAGCCTGGGTCAGGCCCCAGCCCTCAGCACTGAGGGTTTATGGCCTGAAAGGGGGGCTGGAAATGGGGGAAACTTGTCTAAAAGACGGTCAGGGGGTGGCACTTCCCTGTCCCCCCTTTCCTTGGGGAAGGAAAAAGCATCCCAAATGTGGAATAAACCTCTGCCATGCCCACAGCTCCCTGCCACCTCCTGGATGTTAGCTCATCCCAAAGGCTCAGGGGGATTTGGGGGCCTTTGCAGGCCCCTCCCAGAGGGGCAGGGAGGATCCACACGAGCAGCACTGTCTGTTCCTGCAGAGTTACAGACCCTGCAGCCAGGAAAGCTGGCAAATGGCTCCCTGTTAAACACCAGCCCTTCTTAATGTAATCTCTTGTCATCCTTGTTAGAGTGCAGAGCCCCAAGTGTTTAAACAAAGCCTGGCTTTGCCAAGGCCCTGCTCCCACCAGGTCAGCCGGGACACTTTGTGTAATGGGGCATTGAATCCCAGCTCAACACCAGGCTCTGGTGGCCTCGCTGGCAGCCCTGGGGCAGAACCCCCTGGGGCAGAACCCCCTGGGGCAGGTCTGGGACCCTGATCCCACCTCCCTGCAAACCTGCAGGGCCTCCAGGAGCAAGGAGGGAGGGAGAGGAGCTGCTCCACAAACCCCAACTTTGCAGGTGCTGATCAGTGGTGGGGACACTCCTGGTGCCTGAACTTCCTTCCTTCCACTCCCCCACCCCTCCCAGAGGGCTGGAGAGCACTCATGGATTAAAAACTTCCTGGGCACAGGGGCATTTCCTTGCTGTGGGGGCTGCTGGTGCCTCTGATGCTGCAGGGAGAGCAGAGGTGACCCAGGTGCCATTCCCTGGCCAGGTGCTGTCCCCTCCCGTGGCACTCAGGTACCTCCAGCAGGACCTTGTGTGTGTCCCCAGTGCCAGCAGCAAAGAGGGAGCCCCAGCAGATCCTTAACCCAGTCCTGAGGGGCTGAGCCCTCTTTAAGGACTCTCACCTTGGTTAAACAGAGATTAAAAGGCAGAGATGAGCACAAACTCAGGTGTGGGGCTGAGCTTGTCCAACCTCCCCTTGGCAGGTGAAGCACACTTTTCCCCACTGGCAGCACCCAGCAATATTTGGGTTTTTTGGACATTCAGGCCATTTCTGGGCCTGATGAAGGGACAGGAAGGCTGAGCCTGACCTCCCCTGGGGCCAGCTCCTGTCCCCTCATCACTGCCACCCCTCCTGCAGCCTTAAACTTGAACCTCAGGCTGCTTCTCTCTCTCACAGGCAGGACATCAAGGCCTTGCCCTGCCTCCAGTGACAGCAGTAGAGGCTTTTCATCCTGCTTGGAGCACCAGAAAGGAAATTAAAAGGGTGATAAGGGAGCTCCTTCAGCAGACGAGGGAATATTCTGTGCTAGCAGAGAGATAAGGTAATATTTCTTCCAGCTCTGGCAAAGGCTCAGAAATGAGACATGGGGTGAAATTCCACATTTATAGAGATTTTATAACTCTTACCTGGGCTGCAGGATAACCATCAGCCTTGCTCACATCTCCTCATCAGAGGAGGTCATGGCAGCACAAAGAGAGGGAAGGAGTCTATAAAGAGAAGCCAGATTAGCTCCAGTATCCAGGCTAATTTCATGGCTTTGCTGGCCCAGGTCAGCCCAGGCAATGGATGCTGCCTTTGGGTGCTTTTCTAACACCCCCTGTCCACCAGCACCCTGAGAGATGAGCCAGGACAGCTCCCCAGCTCAGTGTGCACAGGGCTTGTTTGGCCCCACAGAGCTGGAGCTGCCCCCTCCATGCCCCATCCCTGGGAGCCCTGGAGCAGAGACCCTCAGGGTGACAGACCCCGTGTGCTGCTGCTCAGAGCTCTAGTGGGGTTCAGGGGGGAGGGGGCCATGCCTGGAGGAGCCTGACCCCTACAAGGCCCCCCAAACCATCAGCTGCTGCTCCTGCAGTGAGTGACCCCATCCCTCAGTGCCCCCCGCACTGGGAGGGTGGGGCAGAACCCCAAAAAGGGCCCCCAAACCCCGTCCTGCAGCTCAGCATGGCCTGGGGGTCCCTGAGCTTCACTGGGGGATTTAGTGGCAGAAGGAAGGGGAGCAGGGATGTCCCATGGAGAAGGAAAGGGAGCAGGGATGTCCCATGGAGAAGGAAGAGGAGCAGGGATGTCCCATGGAGAAGGAAGGGATCAGGGATGTCCCATGTGTGGGAGAGTGGCTTTCCCTCCAGGCCTCTGGAATCAGGGGGTTGCCCTGGAACCCTCCCCAGCCCCAGGGATGAGTGGGGAATGCTGTGGGATTCACACCCCCCTGAGCTCTGCACCCAAACCAGCATCCAGCCATGGTCCCACTCCCTGGGACAGCTGTGTGACCATGGGGACATCCCAGAGTGCCAAAATCCCCAGGGAAAAGCCAATGAGTGATTGAAGGACTCTCTGCATCTTCAGCAGAGCTGAAAAGGAAAAGCCAAGTCTGGAGCCACGAGCAAAGCGAGTCCTGACTGCTCCAGAGCCTGCAGCAGGTGCTGCCAATGTGTTAAAAGGGAAGAAATCTCCCTCAAGCAAAAGTAAAATCAGGGCTGCAGCCACCTCGGGCAGCGAGGCTGAGCACAGAGCAGCTCAGGACACAATATTCACATTGAATTAATTTTGCTTCAGGGCAAAATATTCACATTAAAATTGGTTAAAATCCTTCAAATGAGGTGTCCCAACAAGCCACTGCCACCAGTTGAGTGGGGTCAGCAGAGTTGCTGCTTTGCCCACATTTCCTGCCTTCTGACCCCTCAAATCCACACCAGATTTTTTTGGGAGGAGCAGGGGACAGTGATGGCCTCTCTTGGCCTCCCCTGTCCTTGAGCCAGGGCTTGCTGGCATTGCAAAAATGCCTGTTAAAATAAACACGCCCTTTCCAGTTCATCCTTAACGCTGGCAAAGTGCTGGGATACAACCTGTGCTTATTAAATGTGCGGTTATTTGCACAGAAAAGCAAAAGAATCCCCCAAAAGTGCTGGGGTCAGTGGGGCTCTGTGTGACCTCTGGCATTGCCCCCAGGACCCCAAACCTCGTGTGCTTCCCACCTCCAGCTCAAGGAAATGCTGACTTCGGGGAAGCCAGGCCCAGAAATCTGATTTCTCTGGAGGTTTTCCACTTCTCCCCTTCAACTCAAGCACGTCCTTTTAATTACAACATTTAATTAAGCAGTATTGAAGTGTATTATTGTAATTAACCGATGGTTAAACAGTCTGGACGCGTGAGGGGACGGGGGTGTCTTTGGGGGCCCTCAGGTGCCTTTGGGGGCCCTCCCGTCCCCACAGCTCGGGGACAGGGAACCTTTCACAATTCCAGCAGCAGAATCCACCATTCCTCACCAGCCCAGCCCAACCCAGCTCAGACACCACCATTGACTCACCCCCTGCCCGGTCTGTGAGGGTGACAAGGCCCCTCCGTGTCCCCCCTGCCCTGGCTGCCAGCAGGCCGGGCCCTTCCTTCCCGGCAGGAATATTTGTGTGGGATTTTGGCTGGCAGTATTTTTATGGGGTATTGCTCAGAACTGCTCTCTCCCTGGTGCCAGGGAGGGCTCTGCTGCTCTGCCAGCCATCCCTGGCACCCCGGGACCCCCAAACCCAGCCCCAGGCGAACCCCCCACGCTGGGAACGTCCCCAGGGACTGCTCCAAGCACATTCTCCCCTCACCTCCTTCCATGGCACTGCTGATTTCATTTTATTTCATATTTTATTTCATTTCCGCCCTGGCAGGGGGTGGGAACACATCTCAGGATCCCCAAACCTCAGTGCTGCCCATCCAGTGACTGGAATTCAGGCTCCCAAACTTTTAATGACACAAAATTTTTAAAAACAACCCCAAACCCCTGGAATAAACAGCAAAGTCACTCACTCAGGCTGCTCTTCCTTGCAGGACTGGGGTTTTTTTTGTTGCTTTCTTCATTTTCAAGCCCACCAAGGAGCAGTTCAGCCCTGCTCTGGGCCATCCCTCCTCCAAAGCAGACAAAAAAAGCCAAACTCCTTTTAAAGCACTTTTTTTTTTCTGTTTTTTTTTATTGATTTCATTGAAAACAGAACAAGAAAATGATCATAGCCAAAAGGCTGCTCCTTTAAAACTGTCAAAAACATTAACAGAAAAAATAATAATAATAAACATGATGGCATTATGAATGTTCTAGAAGAGATGAAAAAAAAAAAAAAATTGTTACTGCACTAATTACAGTATTTAAAGATATATGCAAAAAAAAAAAAATTAAGATAATGACCTGCCCAGCCACCACACAAAAGGTGATGGCAAATTTATTCACACTACAATACTAACAATTTAAAAAAAGTTTTGTTTTTTTCCTGCATTTTTATACTAAAATCACTTTGTTCTTTTTATACAATTGATAAGTTTATATTCACGTGGTGAGCAAAAATCACACCAGAATCAGCACCGTTTTGTTTTGTGGTTTCTTTTTGTTGTCGTTTTGGTTTTTTTTGGTTTTTTTGTGGGTTTTGTTGTTTTTTGTTTGTTTTTTTTTTAAGCTTTTTTTTTCCCATGTTTTTTAATGCTTGTCCCCGATGTTTCAATAATGGTAAAAAATAAATCAGTTTGTTGAAACCTCATAGCGTGTGGCTTAAAAATCAATCCAAGGTGCCCAGCGGAGCAAAGGGATGGGAGCAGACGAGCTGGTGGCATCTGGGATCTTCTCACCGTGACACGTCTGTCCACCCCAGCCAGTCCAGGTCCTCTAGAATATATATTTCATTCACTTTATCTTTAAAAAAAGGGGGAGGGGAACTGTTTTTCTTTAGGAATTAGTGTCTTGTAAAATCCTCTTCAGCCTTCTCTCTCTAAAACCACTCACGGGACGGGGTGAGGGGGAATTCCTTCATGGAGGAACCCAACACTGAGACAGGAACAGGGTGTGGACCAGAGCTGGTTTGAACGGAGAAAATCCAGGAGGGAGAGAGCCAGGAACTGGAAAGATTCTGGGATTCTTCTCATCAGTTGAGAAAAAAGCCATTTGGAGAGAATTGAGGGTACTTTTAGGGCCCCACCACAACGTCCTGCGAGATGGGGGAGGAATAATTCATTCATATAGAAAGAAAAAAAACAAAAAAAACAAAAAAAAACAAAACCAAAAAACCAACCAACCAAAAAACCGACCAAACCAACAAAAAACCAACCAGCACAACCTGGCCCGGGGCTGTGCCGAGCAAACCCAGAGCCAGCACCTCCCGCTCCCTCCCAGGAACGAAGTCTCATCAAGTATCCAGAGTTTATGGTGTGTGAACTGGAGGTGAGTGGGCGGCAGGGATCCGGGCAGGGACATTCCGAGGACGGGCGGCTCTCCCTGGCTCTGACAGCGTTCAGAGAAGAGGCCAGGACAGCTCGGGTGGCAAAAAAAAAAAATGCAACAGCCACCCCTGCACACACAGCTGTGAAACCCAGCAGCTTTCCAGGAGCAGGGAGGGGAGAACACCACGGAGGCGGGATTTGCTTTCGCTCTTCCTCAAGTAACAGTCGGTGGCACAGCCCTAAGTGTCACAAACCCTTGGCTTTCCTTGAGCGGGGGTTTCTTTCTTTTCTTTTCTTTTCTTTTTTTTTTATTTTTTCCTTTTCTTTTTTTTTTAAATTTTTTGTGTGGTTTTGTGTTGTTTTTTCTCTCTTTCTCTTTAAATGGAAATTCGGACAGGATGTGACGCTGTGGGAGGGCTCAGTCTCAGAAGGGGCCGGCGGCCGCGGCGGAGCTGGTGTCGGGCAGCCCGTTCTCCTGCGGCTCCTGGGCAGAGGTGCTCGCCTGCCGCTGCGCCAGCGCCGAGCTCGAGTGTTTGCACTTGGGTGAACCGCACTGACAGCTGAAGAATTTGCCTTTGATGTCCCAGAACCTGTCCCCGTAGTCGAAGCTGCAAGAGAGAGACGAGAGGGGTCAGGGCAAAGGGGAGGGAGCGGGACATGGGCGCTGCCACAGCTTCAGAGAATCCCGGGATGGTTTGGGTTGGAGCAACCTCAAAGCTCATCCACGGGCAGGGATGCCTTCCACTAGAGCTCCATCCAGCCTGGCCTTGGGCACTGCCAGGGATCCAGGGGCAGCCACAGCTGCTCTGGGCACCCTGTGCCAGGGCCTCACTGCCCTCACTGTACAAGATTCTTCCTTTATCTAATAAAATCTACCCCTGCCCTCTGGCAGTGGAAGCCATTCCCTGTGTCCTGTCCCTCCATCCCTTGTCTCCAGTCCCTCTCCAGCTCTCCTGGAGCCCCTTTAAGCATTGGAAGGGGCTCTGAGCTCTCCCTGGAGCCTTCTCCTCTCCATGTGAGCACTCCCAGCTCTCCCAGCCTGGCTCCAGCCCTGGAGCAGCTCTGGTGCCTCCTCTGGATCTCTGCAGCAGCTCCAGGTCCTTGCAGTGCTGGGCCCAGGGCTGGGGCAGCTCTGCAGGTGGGGTCTCAGCTGAGCACAGGGGCAGAGGGGCAGAATCCCCTCCCCTGCTGCCCAGGCTGGGGCTCAGCCCAGGGCAGGGGTTCAGGGCTAGGAGTGGACACAGCCAGGTTGAGCCTGGGGCTTTGCAAACTTCAGGGCGATCCTGAGGGACCCTGGGGACAAACCCCTGGAGCAAAGGGACCGAGTGACCGGGCTGGGGAGCAGCAGAGCTCCCAGAGCCCCTGGCTGGAGGCAGGGGTGGCACGTACCCGATCTCCTCGCCAGCCTCTATGTGCCTGGTGCTGAAGAAGGCGATGCGGGGGAAGCGCAGGTCCTGGTGGGACATGAACACCCGCACCGGGATGAGGTTGGGCTCGCACAGGTGGTTGATGAAGCGGCTGATGTTGCCGTAGAAGCGGGCGTCGATGCAGTAAACCTCTCCATCCTGGGGAGACACGGGGCACAAACGGGGCAGCGCTGGTCAGGGCCCGGCCTGGCTGCACTCAGTGAATGATCAGGCTGCTGCCTCTCCATGAATGCTCTGGAGAGCTCCAGGAACAGCCAGGGCTCGGGGTTTGGGAGGACTTAAAACACACACACAGACTTTTATATTCAATTTATATTCAACAGTGCCCTGAAAACAGAGTTCACTGCACACCACTCGGACCCCACACACCCCAAGAGCTGGTTTTTAACACTCTGGCACACCAGTTCTCCCAGCAGTCTGGCACAATGGGATTGATGTTCAGTGCAGACACCTTACGGGTACCAGTCCCTGCATAAGGGAACAGGCACCTGTTCTGTCCTCTAATTGAACACGACAGCTTGGAAACACAAAGCCAGAGCCTTGAGAAAACACAGGGTTTTGCAGATAAGAGTGAAAGTGAGAACACAGAAATTCCCTTTCCAGAGAGCAGTAATACTTTGTTTTCCTTGAAAATAAAAGAACCCCCCCTCAGGGCTTTTTTATTCCAGCAGAGAATGACTGTGCAAAGCAGAGGCCTTAATTACAGAAGCTAATTTCAGCTGCAAAGAGGCCAAAAGCAAAAAGATGCATTAGTGGTGCTCCAAGTCCCTTTTGGACAAGCACCTTGGATCGTTAATGGATGAGCTGTGCCAGGGCACACTCAGGGGTGCAGGAGCCCAGGAAAACATCCCCAGAACTGGGGGAGCCATCACCCCAATGGGCCTTGAGCACACACAGTGTCACCAGCTCTGATTTCATAAATCAGGGATGCCCCTCCCTCAGTTTCATCCACAGAAACGCCCATGGAGGGGCAGGATGACAGCGCCCACACCCACAGCAGGACCTGGGACACTGTGAGCACCTCACACAGGGCTGTGAGAGACAGCTCAAGGGACAGGGACAACAGAAACAACAACCCAGACAACAGAAACGGCAATCCAGACAACAGAAATGACAACCCAACCACTCTCACCACAGCACAAGCCATTCCATTCAAGCCATTCCTTCGAGCCACACCAGGACCTCGAGGCCCCCCAGGGCTGGGATTCACACCCTTGGCAATGCCCATCACTCTGGAGGACACAGGACCGCTGGCTCTGCCCTGCCCTTCCCTGGGGCAGCCTCATGGGCAGCTTTAACCATCCCCCAATGATTTGGTGCCTGGTTTTCTCCAGATGCTCCACCTTGGTCTCCCTTCCTGCCACCCTGAAGGATTCCCAGGAGCCAGAACAGAGGTTCTCCCTCTAAGCAAGAGGCAAGGCAGGGCCCAGGTGGGCTCTTGCTCATAAACCAGGCTAAAGTCCTTTCCAACTTCTTAATTACAGTCTGACCCCCTGTTTTCACATCAGACTCACTATTTCTCTTTTCTCAGCTCTTGACATGTGTGTTGCTTTAAAAAACAGAAGAGGACAAAAAATAAAGCAAAGCTTCTTTGTCACAAGCTGATGACAGAAACAAGGCACAGAGTGTTTTACAGCCTTCCTTGGAAGCCACCCCACTCCTGTGAGTCCCCAGCTCACCTTTTCTCACTTCTCCTTTCCCAGGGGGAGTCTGAAGTCTCCTTAAGCAGGTTTTGCTTAAAACTTTTAGACTGTACTTTGCAAAGCAAAATTTCTGCCCTGAGAGCCCTCACAGAGCAGTGCTGGGAAACAAACAGCAGAACAAGCCCTTGCCAGGGTGTTTGATGGATCTTTTATGAGTGAACAGGGTTTGTTGGGTTTTTGGGTTTTTTTTAAGTCTTTCAGCTCATCATCACTTTATGCAGAACTCACAGAGCTGCCAATCACACAGGTGCCAGGCTGGGAGTACCAAAACCCGGACAACTGACCTCAGGATGCTCCAAGGGGTTTGACAGAAAAGCAGCTTGCTCAGAAGTGGTGTGGGCAGCACACATTGGTTCTGCTGCCCTTCTAACCAGCCCTACCTATCACCTGAACCACATTTCCACTAAAGCACAGCAACTGTGCTCTCTGCAGGATTGTGCTGCACATCAAGATGGAGACAAACATTGTCTGGGCTCTTTGGGGGAGTCAGGACCCGGGGTTTGTCTGGCTGGGCCCCTGCAGACACGGTACCTTGTTGTCCAGGTCGAAGAGGTAGGAGTCCTCCTCACGGACATCGGCCTCAGAGTCGGAGATCAGCTCCCCCACGTACCTGTGGGCACAGGACAGGCAGCAGTGAGAGGCTCTTGTGATCACAGGATTTAACTCCTTTTTTTGGGGAGAGAGGAACACAGGGATGCAGCCCAACCACCGATGGGCAACCACCGCCGCAGTGCTGGCCAGCTCCAAGCCACCAAACAGAGCTCTGTGAACTTCCAGCTGGGAAAATCTGGCTCCAAACTCCCCTCTTCTGGGCAACACTTAAATAATATTAAAAATTACATTAATGATATTAAAACCACTTTAATATTAAAAATCAATTTATTTTTTCCTGAGGACAAAGGTTCCTTTTGCAGTTCTCTCTGTTGGCCAAGATCAACACATGCATCCAAGTCTCCTGAAGTTCCTGGTCAGACTCAGCTTGTCCCACAACCACTGCAGTGCTCGTGCTGTTCACACCCCAAAACAGAACGCTTTTCTCATGTATTTTCCAGGATATTTTGAGCAATTATAGGCTACACAACTTCAAAAGTTTTGGTTTAAAAGCCTTAGGTCTAACCTAATCTGGTAGGATCCCTGGAAGGATCTGGGCTTCTTTCTCAATCCCTCCTGAAACAGAGTAAATGTGAGCTGTGGTCCCAGCTGCAGCCACCCTGTTGAAAACCAGGGGACGTGACAGGCAGGTGACAGGCAGGTGACAGGCAGGTCCTCCTGGAGAATGGAACAGCTGCTTGGTCTGGCCTTGCTGAGAAGGACCAAATGCACCCCCACAGCCAGAGAGGTCTGGGTTTGATGCAAACCCCCTGTAGCAGGAGTGTCCATGGCACTGCTGTTGCCACCTCTGCTTCCTATCTCCATTTTAGATAGTTTTGGACTGCCAAGGTTCAACACTTCCTGCCCTGGGCTGCTTTAGTCAAAGTAAGAGATTCAGGGTGGGGGGACTGAGGGAGGATGTGGGAAAGGAGCAGCAGCACAGCAGCTTCTCAAGTGTCCAAGGCCAGGGTTTGGAGCAGTCTGGGATAGTGCAAGGTGCCCCTGCCCATGGCAGAGATGGGATTTAAGGTCCCTCCCAACCCACACCAGTCTGTGTTTCTGCGATTTTGGTGTGTAAGCGTTCCCAGCCTGCAATGAAACACTGATTATCTCAAGCAAATGATTCACCACATGAATAAATGTTCTTTGCAGCATCAACAGAACTTCCATGGCCAGCAGCCACTCTCACAGCATTCCTGCAGCCCTCAGGCATATTCCAAGTGTTAAACAACTACCTCCAATCCCCCTGGGGCTCAAGGCAGCATTTAACTCCCAGGCTGGGGAGGAGGAGAGCCAAGAAACATGAACCTGGACAGGATCCCTGCTATCTGTGACCAGGGATTTTTGGCTGTAGTTCCCTGTTCTGGGAGCCTCCCGTTTGCCCTCACTGCTCCACTACTGCAAATCACCCACTCCTTGGAGGCCTAAAGCACAGAAAGGTGGCCAGAGAGGGAGAGAAATTGCTGTGGAAAGGCCCAGCAGGCAGCAGCAGCTCAGAACGGCTGAATAATTCTGCCCAGAGAGGCCCCGTGCCCAGGGACAGCCACTGCAGGTTTATAATTCCATGAAATAAAATACCACAATCAAAATAAAAATCTTTGGTTTAATGCTCCTTTGAAGCCTATTCCTGTAACTCATTTCCTTTCCAAGGCTGTTCACAGATACTAACAGGTCCCTGATTTTCCAGGCCCAAAGTTAAGGAGGGATGTGCAAGTGGTGCATGTTCCTTCCAAAAGCCAGCTGGAGCCACTTCATTTAAGAACCCCTGTGGTCCAGGCAGGTGGTTCTCCCCAGCAGGATGTCCAGCACACTGATGGCAAATAACTCCACCCCAGAGCTTCACAGGGCCACTCACCACTGCTCAAACAGCCTGCACTTGAGTGAGGCTGGAACAGGTGATCCTGGAGGATCCAACCTGAATGATTCTGTGATCAGAGGGGGCTCCATGCAAACCCAAGAGCAACGAGCAGTCCCTAGCACAGGCTCCAGTGTTTTTCACAGGATGTGGGAGACAGCCCTGGGGCTTCTCAGCCTGAAGGTGTGGCTAAAACACCTGGCTTGATGCACTGGTACCTTCCTACAGCACCACTGAACAGAAAGCAAATATTAAAAACCCATAAATGGATGCAAAAGGAACACACCAGATCCTCTGGTTTCTGCATCCCACGAATTCCCAGCCTCTCCAACAAAAGTCAGCAGCAGCTGTGCTGTTTCCAGAAGGAGCAGCTCCACCACCTACCAACCAAGCATGAACAGAACAGATCCAACCCAACCCACAGCAGCACGGGCTGAGCAACAGCAGCTTCTGAACAGCACCAGATTCCGAGGCCAGGGAGAAACCTGCCCATGAGCACAGCCCTGAGGAGCTGCAGAGCCTGAAGGCTCCATGGGACAGGAGGGTGACACTGCCACACCTCCCCTTGCCAAGCTGCTGCTTCCAGGGCTGTGCTGAAGGGACAGGAGGCAGTTACAGAGTCACAGAACCATCTTGGGAGAGACCTTCAGGACCACTGAGTCCAGTCATGAACCCAGCACCACCACCATCACCCCAAACCGTGTCCCCAGCTGCCACATGTGGATGCTTTTTGATCACTTCCAGAGGTGGTGACTCCAACACTTCCCTGGTTGATTCATTCCAATGCCTCAGCACTCCTTCAGCAAAAAGCCATTCCCTGATCTCTGATCTGAAGCTCCTCTGGTGCAACTTGAGGCCATTTTCCCTGTCCTTTCACTGATTCCCTGTTCCCAGAGCCTGACCCTCCCCACCTGGCTGTCCCCTCCTGTCAGGAGTTGTGCAGAGCCAAAAGGTCCCCCCTGAGCCTCCTTTTCCCCAGGCTGAGCCTCCTTTTCCCCAGGCTGAGCCTCCTTTTCCCCAGGCTGAGCCTCCTTTTCCCCAGGCTGAGCCTCCTTTCTCAGCTCCCTCAGCCTCTCCTGGTGCCTGTGAGGAGTTACAGGATAAAGGTCACACCAATGCAATTATCCTTCCAAAGCAGAGTAATAAGCACTGGACAAAGCAGCTGCCCACCCAGGGCTCTAATCCAGATGTTTAACACAAAATGCTCTTCCAGAGGAGCTGATCCCAGGCTCTGCTGTGTCCTGGCCGCCCCAAGCACTGCCAGCACTGGGGCTGCTTTCCAGAGAGGAGGAAAAGAAGGAACCAGGTCTGTGGAATGCTCAGAGCACAGGAAGGACTCATGGAGCTGAGGACTTGGATTTGGTGAGTGAGAAAATGAGTGTGTGACAGAGGAGGAATGTGCATGGGCACGACATTAATTAGCTCAGCTGTTTAGTAAGCAGCTCATTTAACTAATGAAGATAGTACCCAGCAGTGAAGCAGTGCCAGCAGCTCCTGGCAGGGGTGGGGGCAGTCAGGCTGTGGGATCTGCACCCCACCAGCCCCACGTGCTCTGTGCTCATCACACCTTCCCTGCGCTGCCTCCTGCTCCTCCTGTGTGCTGCCATTCCTGCAGGGTTTGGTGGGGTCACTGCCTTTCTTCCTTGGAGCAGTTCCCTCACAGGCTCTGCCTGTTCCTGGGCACTGCACCACCACTCTGGGACCTCTGGTACTTGAGTACAGCCCTGAGACACTCCCCACAAACAGCAGCTTTTGGCTTTATCTCTAAAAAAATATTTTAGCAGCTGGCAGCTCCTGACACAGAAGAAATTCTTGGCCAGTTCACTGCAGAATTAGCTTTTCCTTGATTTTTTGTTTTAAATACTGCTACAATCTTTCTCAATCCCCACCCAATTCCATAACACATTAATAACCAACTCTAAAAACCACCAGCACCTATTTCCATGATGGACATGAGTACAGCCTTATTTAGAAGGTCTGCAGTCACTGTAGTATTGCAATGAAGGAAACACTTTCCAAACTATTTAATAAAGCACATATACCACTTTAAAGCTCCAAACTGTGGGGTCTGATGACAGGTTTTTCACTTGACATAAATCTGAACATTCCTGTGCCTAAGTACTTTACTGAGTCAGGGCCAAAACATGTGCCTAACCCCAAGTGCTTCATTGTTTTGCTGAATCAGATTAAAGCCAGAGCTGTGACACTGGAAAACTTCTGGAGAAGTCAGGATTGAAGCAGAGAAAGTTGTTCCACACTGCTCTGGCCTGCAGTGTCCCGTATCTGTGGCAACCACAGGAGCTGAACACATTTTGCAGCAAAACCCAAACGTGGTTTTCCCCAGTCACTTGTGTTTCAATGGGGGAGAGCTGAGCACAGATCCCAGCAAGAGAGAGGGCAGTGGAGAGAGCTCCACATTATGAGAGGGACAGACAGAGCAGGAAGTGGAGTCAGGAAACTCTGGGTGAGGGCAGGCAGTTGGGCTCAGTGCCAACTTGATTGGCATGAAAACCTCTCCTTGGAGGGGAGCAAACCATGTGTGCCCTCAGGAGGTGCTGGGGCTGCTGGGCTGGTGAAAGCTGAACACCTTACTCCTGGATCTGGGAATGGATGGGATTTGCTGGGCTGGTGGAAGCTGCACAACTCAGTGCTGGGTTTGGGAGGTGCTGGGGTTGCTGGGCTGGTGGAAGCTGCACAACTCAGTGCTGGGTTTGGGAGGTGCTGGGGTTGCTGGGCTGGTAAAAGCTGCACAACTTACTCGCACACGAAGGTTCCCAGGGGAATGTCCTGCATCGTCCGCACTCCCCAGCCCATCTTCTGTGTCCGGTAAAGCTGCAACCGAGTCCTGGAGAAGAGGAAAAGAGGAAGTGAAGCCACACTGATGGCAGCACTCCATGAAAGAATGAATTTCCATGGGGAGATGAGCAAAAAGCCAGCACCTTCCATCAGCACACACTCCCAGAGGATTTTAATATTCCCCCTCCCGTTCTCACCCTGCAGGGATGCTCCACTCCCACAGCTCCCAGCTGTGGGCAGATGCTGGCATGGAAACAGCCCAGGGACAAGGGACAGGTGCCAGTCTGCCCCTTCTGCTGCCCACGTGCACACCAAGGGGCTGGGGAAGAGGGGACAGGGCTGGATGCTCTGTGTGGTGATGATTTACAGAGGATATCAGAATCCCACCAGCAGCGTTTCCTTCCCCTCCACACAGCCCTGGGGGAAGCAGGGAAGGTGGAAGGGGATTTACAGCAGTGGAACTGCGCAGGGAGTGGTGCTGAGGGGGAAGGCAGGGAGCTCCCAGGGACTAAAGAACACCTTGAGCTAGGTGCTCTGACCCCTCTGCCCTCTGCCAAAGCCAGGGCATTCAGCAATTCCATCATATCCAGCAGCCTGGCTGAAAGACAAGAAAGAAAAGCTGCAACTTGAGACTTCTTGGTGTAATAGCTGTTCTGTGGAATTTTACTGATGGGGTTTATAGGCAGAGAAACAATCCTGTAAGTCATTCTGCCTCGTGCTCAGCCAGAACCTGAGTTAAGTGCAGGATGAACAGTCTCCAGGGCTAGGAAAAGCTTGCTCTATCCCTGAGGGAACCAAAACCCACTCTCAGCAATGCTGTTATCGGAATTAAGTGGAATCTGATGCTCACCTTAACTTCACCCTGTTGCTTTTCCCAGTACTTCTCTTCCCCCACCCACTCCCTCCTGCACTGTCAGCTCAAACCAAGGGATGTGAATTTTACCCTGTTTGCCCACAGCTTCACCAGGGCAAACCATGACCTCAGGGGAGTGATGGCTCTCAGAGCAGAAGGGTCTAACACAGGGTTTGGGGCTTGGGGAAGCTCCCCCAGGTTTTGGCTTGTCCACCAGAGCAGAGCCCAGCTCAGATCTGTCGGCACTGGAGCCGACACCGGCGGCAGCGGGGCCGTGGCTCCGAGCTGAGCCTGCCAGCTGAGCTGGGCCAGGCTGCCAGCTGGAGACGTGTGCTCTGCCAGGCAGAGTTAATTTGGAGCCCATCTGATAAAGGAAGCACTGAAAAGGGAGCAGCAGCACCCCTGTGTCAGCTGCAGCCCCAAGGCAGGAGCCTTCCCCTCTGCGTCCCCGGGGACCACAGGCTCTGCCCAGCACCTGACCCTCCTTCCCAGCAGAGCTGCTCTCCTCAGCTCCTGGTTGGGTTCCCATCTTTCAGAAGAAACACTTCAGTAAGGTAAAAAATGCAAAAGCAACAGCTCTAGCTGTACAGCTCCTAAAGAAACACCCACGGAGGCACCGGAGCTCGGGAGCTTGGCAGGGAAAACCAGAGAGGTAAAGTTCTGAGGAAACACATCGAGTTTCTTCCTTGCTTATTTTTACCACTGCAAAATGCCATTAAAACTACAAAGCTTGCAAAGAGAGCATTGTCAGCACTACAAAGAAATTAAAAAATTCTTTTTTTTCCAGTGGGATCCCTTTGAATTTAGTGCAGTGGCAACCATAGCAGAAGTCCAAACCAAACACTGGCATTTTTAGCCAGGCACCAAAATCCCAGCGGACTAACCTGGAGCAGCCAGGCCAACAGGCATTCAGGTATCCAATTCAGGGGAATCATGCCAAGAACTTGGAAATTTTAAGCAGCCAAGTCTGGGCATGCTGGCCTGTATTTCTAATCCAGACTGCTGGCTTACAAGATCTTCTGAACTCAGACTCTGCAGCTCTGTAGCTGTCATGTCCTTCTCAGCTCTCCCCTTGAGACACCACACTTGGGCTGTGCATGCAAACCCACAAGCCATTTGTATGTTTTATGGTCAGCTGATGAAAGAACCCTGCAGTCCCCACCTGATGGTGCCATGGGCAGGGAGCAAATATTAACAGGGATGTTAATTGAGCTCATCAACCCACTGCTGCTTCGTTCCCACCAGCAGCACGCAGGAACCCACTCCCATCCCACAAGCCGCAGCTTCTGTGCTTGGTTTTGTGGGATTGGGAGTGAGCTGAGAGCCAGAAAGCTCTCAGTGGGTTTGGGGCTGGTCCTGCCCTGTGCTTGCCCCTCCTGCTCACCTGAGGCCGTTCTGCACCACCCTGTTCCTGCAGGTCCTCCAGCACGAGCACGCGTGGTTGCACTCGAAGATCAGGGGGGGCTCAGCCATGTTGAACTCAGGCAGGAGTCGGCCATCCTGGAGGAGAGAGCCACCCCACACTGGGTC
Source organism: Prinia subflava (assembly GCF_021018805.1). Lineage (NCBI taxonomy): Eukaryota > Metazoa > Chordata > Aves > Passeriformes > Cisticolidae > Prinia > Prinia subflava. The sequence goes on along the minus strand of NC_086258.1, from coordinate 2,090,906 downwards.
ATTTGTCTGCTCCTGGGATCCCCAAAGCCACAGGCAGAAATTCCCCCCAGGGGAAAAACAGGCCAGAGAACCCCATGGTGGATTCGTGCCCCAACCCCAGCTCAGGCTCTGCAGTGCTTTTGCTCTACCCTGACTGCAGCACAGTCACCACTGTCACCCACAGCTGACAAACAGCCAGAGAATTTAGATTTTTGCTGCCTGCCATCACCCTACACAGCATTAAAAAAATACCTCCCAGTGCTGTGCAGAAAACTGGTGTGCATCATCATCATTATTGCCATTTGCTGTGCTGGAGGGGAGAAGTGGATGCTTAGTCTGCCTCTGGAATAAAGCCTGAACTTGCAGAGTCCAAGGCCAGTACACCCAAGTTCTGTGAACCACATTACCTTCCTAAATAACACTCCCCAAAAAAGCTACAATTCAATTATTTACCAACATATGGGATTAAGGAAGCAATGGATGCAATTTATCATATTTAACAAATTTGGCTTTTAAGGCTTGAGAGGTATAATCACCTATTAGTGTGTAAATAAAATGGCTACAAAGCCAAGAAAGATGTCAACACTCCCCCTGGGAGAAACCTGCAGAGCTTCACAGAACTTCTGATCTTTGTAGCACCTGCCCAAAGATGAATCTCAAAACCTCCCTGGAGGGCTGAAGCATTCACCCAAATCAAACCTGACTTCTGGCAATGTGGCAGTGAAAACATCTTTACTCTGTCTTCATCCAGAAGAATCACAATAAATAAAAGCAGGTTTTAAAAATGATCATTCTATTCTCCCCTCTTTGTTTACATCTTACTTTCCACGTTGCTCTCAAATGGAAGCTGATTTCATGCATGGATTAAGTGCACCCTATCACATGGGTGTAATTAATGGTTCAGTTGGCACGAGAGGAACACAAATAACACAAGAAACACTGCCCTGTGCACACAGTTTGGATTATCACATGTCCCAGAGCTGAGACTATAACTTCAGGCATTTTAAGTCAACAAGAAAGGAGTTGGAAGCAGGGAATAGTTTGGGTTGGAAGGGACCTTAAAGCTCAGCTCATTCCAACCCCTTCCATGGGCATCTCCCACTAGACCAGGGTTGCTCCAAGCCCTGTCCAACCTGGTTTTGAGCTGTGCAAGGAACTGCATAAGGCAAAGTTCAGCTCCCAAGCCCTGAAGTGAGCCAGGAGGGGGCTGTGTGTCCTCACCTTGTCGTACCAGCAGCGCATGCTGAGCTGGCCACACATGCAGTTACTGGAGGAGCAGTCATCTATACAGACACAATACTGCAAGAGAAGCAAAGGGTTAATTCCACACCACTCACACAACTGAGACTGCAACTGGTGGCTGGCTCAGGAAACCACATCTCCTCCTCTTGCTGCAGCTCCTCGGCCAGAAGGATCACCAGCCTCACCATCCAGTGGCAATTTTACCCCATTGTTTACTTCTGTGTGCAGTGAGCACCAAAGGACTCTGCCTTGCAAGGAAGGATCTCATTCTGAGCCAGCCTCGCTGCTCAGGAGGGGATGTTCCCCTGTTGTTAACCCTCCCCCATGCCCTGTGAGCTGTTCTCCACACCTGAGCACAAGGAAAGCTCCAAGAAGGGACCAGAGCTGGGAGATGATGCAGCTGTGCTGTCTCAGTCCTCCCCTGCTGCTTCCCTGGCATCCCCAGGCCAGCACAGCCCCCCACCAGGCTGCTGCACGACAGGGACTGGCCCTGGGAAGCTCAGAGCTGTGCCCAGTGAGGCCTCACCCTCACCCTGAACTTCCCCATCCCTGCTTTTCCCACCCAGCCCTTCCAGGACTGCAGTATCACAGCCAAGATCTCGGCCTGGCTGCTGCAGTCCATGGGAAGGCAGCACAGGGAAGGTCTCCCAACAAATCCCTGACTCTCCAGCCTCAGAAGGGGGGACAAGGACAATTGGGAGCCACATCAGCCAGCACCAGATGGCCAATGCTGCAACTGAACACAGAGCTCAGCTTAAGCCTCAAAACTGAAAAAATCAAAATCCCATCTCCTACAACAAGAGCTGGAGGTGAGGCACTCAACCTTAGCTGGAATTTGATGACAATATCAGGACTCGACATTCCCATCTGGAATGGCAGATCTGTCCTGAGGAGCACTGCACAGCCCAGAACAGGAACAAAGCAGAATCCCTCACCTGTAAATGAGTGATGTTCCTGTCGATGTCCATCGGGGAGGTGACACAGTTCTGTGACACGTATTTGTAATTGCTGGGACAGGGCTCACTGTCCACGGAATTGACACAGGGAATGGGGATGCGCTCGTAACCCCGGGCAATGTCCCTGTCAGTGGAGAAGGAACTGTCACAGAAGGAAAACACTCCCAGACAAGGGGCCATTCCAATGCCATCCTGGGGCAGAACCAGTGGCTTTGGGCTCTGAGCATTCAAAGCCATTCAGACTAGAACAGAGCTCATGCTTTCCCACCCTGCCTCACAGATGGTTCTTTGTGCTTGTGAATATTTCCATTTAGAGGATGAATTTGCAAACCATGGACTGAATCAGCATGGGCTCAGCTCTTACTAAGAACTTTCTAAGCTCACACTGACCTTCACACCAGTTTAAGAAGCTACACAGTTCTTTCTTAAACCGGGGCCCCGGCCTTCCCTGTGCAAGGGCTCAATTTCATGACCCACAAGCAAAGCCAGCCCTATTCTCACCTGCTCACCACCTTCTCTATCTGAGCAGGCTTCTCAGAAGATGATTCTTTGAGAGTCTTGTTCATCTGTAGAGCCACCCAGACCTGAGAGTTAAGGCTGGAGCACTGGAGCGGGGTCTCACCCTCCTTGTTCTTTAAAGTGACATCCGAGCCACGGGAAAGAAAGAGACTGCAAAACAGCAAGGAAGGGTAAGGATTCCCCAGGAGAAAGCAGGCAAGGGGAAAACAAGCTGAATCACATCCTCCAGCCAGCCCTTAAGGGACGAGGAAGAATCTGTAGTAGTGAATAATCACCTGAGTTTTCTTTATTAAGCATGGTTCAGTGAATCCTTCTGACAGAAGCCACAGACTGGAGCTCTGGGCACCCATGAGAGCTCTGGGCAAACCTTGCCTTGCTTCAGGTACCTTGCTGGTACCAGCCTAACTTCAGACAGGCTTGAAACTCTCTCTGGCAGGGAAAGATATGGGGTGGGAAGAGTAGGCTGGAAATGGAAGAGTCCCACAGGAAACTGGTGCTGGACTTGGCCCTTGTTTATACTCACCAGCTTTTGGTGAGAGCATGATGGCTTTATTCAGAGCAGGGATGAAGCAAAGGAAAAGCCCTGTTACCATGCTAGTTGTGGGGGAAAAAAAGCTTTAATCAACCAAGCCTGACATCTTCCTGCTGGGAAGCCCAGGCTGAGCACAGCCCCTCCAACTCCAGAACACGCCACATTTTCTGACCAGCTCTGGCAGCAGCTCACACGCCCCACCCCTGGGAGAAAAACAAGCCCTCCACCCCAATCCTGGCTGTGTGTAAGGGCCAAAGGCCTTTCAGAGGCTCTGCTGAGCCTGCCAGGCAGCAGGCAGGGGGGCAGGGAGAGGGGGGAGCAGTGCACTTACACCACGCACTCGTAGCGGTTCTCCCGGGCTGCGATGTGCAGGGGCGAGTCCCCGTGGATGTTCACGGCGTGCAGGTCACACTTTGCTGCCAGCAGGATCTCAGCTATGTCAACACAGCCAGAAAAAGCAGCCCAGTGCAAACAAATGTTTTCCTCCTGGAGGGAAAGGGAAGAGAGTGGAGATTGTTTAAAACCCCGTGGCTTTGGGACCTCGCCTTCCTCAGCTCTGCACCTGCAGCGCTCAGCACGTGGCTGCCATCCCCACCCTGCTCGGGCTGGCTGGGAGTGCCAGGACAGGGAAACCTCAGAGCAGCCACACAGGGAGTTCTCACTCCATCCACCTCTGCACACCAGGGCAATCCATCACGTTCCCTACACACACACAGACAGCTCATCTGTCTCTAAGCCACAAACCAATCTGGATCAATGCAGGAAAGAGGTGACAGACATGAACAAACATGCTGGAAAAGGCTGGAAGCTGAGTTTCTCCAGCCCTAACAGCCAGGAAAGCTACTGTGCCTCCCAGGGCTGCGAAATTAGGGAGAAAAAGAGCACAGCACGAAATTAAGGAGGAAAAGAGCACATAGGGTACGTGAAGGTGCCAAAAAGAGAACCAGGAGCCATGGAGTAAGCAATCAATCTGACTCCAGGCATCTCTTAAATACTGTATGCACTCATCTCTCACCAGCAGCACTGGAAATAGCTGAACACTCATCTTTCTGATGGAGATATTTTGAGGGATGATCCTGTTTTCTGTTACACTGCAATTTGCAGCACACGTCGATCCCTTCCCCATGACAGGCTCCAACGACGTCGATGACAACAGTAAAATGATAGTAATGATCACCCAGCTATGCTCTTTTTTTTCTTCTTTTTAAAGCAAAAACAAAGCTGCTGCTGGAGTGTTTGAGCTGTCACCACATAACTTAAGGTCCTGCCTTAAACAGGAAGCTATTGCCACACATCAGGGAGGGGGAGACACTTTTCTACCCAGCTCCTGCTTCCCTTTGCAGTATCATCTAGAAAAATCCCATACAATCTACAGAAAACATCCATCCTGTGAGTTGCACCCACGTGCTGGAGCTCAGACAGGTCACAGACACCTGGACTGCTGCTCTGCCTTGCATTGCTCCTCCCTGAAAAGGCATCACCACACTCCAAAGCATTTCTCCCAGAGCAGGATGTTTCCCAGCACGAGTGACATTTGTCCTTAGCCACACCCATCAGGACACCCCAGCTGCAGGTCCAGGATAGATGTGTGACACACACAGCTGCTAAGAGCAGTTTTCTTTCAAGTAAATTGTTGACTGAGTTGATTTGATGTTCATCATTAATGTGTGTTCTTGAAGCTGTGGCAGATCAAAGAGTCTGTTTTGTTCAGAGTCAACAAGCAGATGTGACAGCCCAAAGAGCCCCCTCTCACCTTGACTTTTGTTTTTAGGAACAGGATTGGATCCAGACCTGCCTGGGGACTATCTAAGTGTGCTGCTTTTGGCTGGGGTAGAGTTACTGTTTCTCCCAGTGGTTGGTGTGGGGCTGTGCTGAGCACGGGGATGGTGACACAGAGATGGTTCTGATGCTGCTGACACAGAGCCTGTTCCGGTCCTCGTGCTGCCCCACTGGGGAGGGGACTGGGACACATGGAAAGCTGGGAGGACACGGCAGGACAGGTGACTCTGACCAAAGGGATATTCCAGACCATCTGACATCAGCTCAGGATACAAAGTGGGGAAAGAAGAAGGGAAGGGGATGTTTGGAGTGATGGTTTTTGTCTTCCCAGGTCACTGTTCCATGGGTGAGGCCCTGCTCTCCTGCAGGTGCTGAACTGCAGGGGAAGCAGGGAATACATTCTCTGTTTTGTTCTGCTTGTGTGTGTGCCTTTGGCTTTCCCACTTAAACTGCATCTCAACCCATGAGTCTTTTCCTACCTTTTACCCTCCTGATTCTCTCCCCATTGGTGGGGGAGTGAGCAAGGGGCTGTGAGGGGCTTGGTGACTGGCTGGGGTTAAACCACACAACCACAGAAACACAGAGGGGCTTGCTTTGCTTTGGAAGAGACCCCAAAGCTCATCCAGTGCCACTCCCTGCCACAGGGACACCTTCCACTATTCCCAGGTTGCTCCAAACCTTGTCCAGCCTGGCCCTGGACACTTCCAGGAATGGGGTGAGACACCACACTTCAATATCCTCACAGACTCCAAGAAAAAAATGAGAAACACAGTATCAGGAACAAAGAGGAGCAGTGCTGATACAATGACTCCCCTGAAGGGGGCTGGGAAAACACCAGACAGTATCTCCTTTGTATCTCCTCTGTTTCCCTGTAAATCCCTGGGAAAGCAGCTGGCACAGCCCCACCGGCAGCCCTGGGGTCCCACCGAGCTCCCAGGGGCTCCAGCACCGAGTGCATCCCACTGGAGCAGGACTGAGGGAGGTGAAGGGCAGGCTGGAGCTGCCAGCCTGGCCATGCTCTGGACACACCAGAGCTTCGTGCCAGTGATGCCCAGGCAAAGCCAGGCTTTGACAGGTGCTGGTAGAGTGCCCAGTCCATCCAGAAACACAAATACGAGGTCATTCCCCTCACAAGGCACGCAAGGGTGCCCCTAATCCACACCCAGAGTCACTGGCCTGGGACAAAGATGGAGCTCAGTGGTGGCACAGTGGGCCCAGAGGGATGGGAATCAGTGAGGCTCAGAGCTGAGTCCAGCCTGAGAACTCCACACAGCTCCTTGCAGGCTGTGACAGAGCAGCTGCAGGGAAAGGACATCCCACAAACCGCCAGACCTCTTCCTGGAATGCAGGAAAACTCTCACCAGACACTTTTCACTCACACTGTGGCAAGGGACTGAGCCCAAATCTGTCCCCTGGGGTGTGTCTGGGGCTCAAACAGAGGTTTGTGATTTCTGCAGAAGTTTGCAGAGCAGCCTTACGTTGTCACGGATGTTGATGTCGGAGCCCTTGGCCAGCAGCAGCTTCACCAGCTCGATGTGCTTGTACTCGGTGGCCCAGATCATCGGCGTCCATCCGCCGTCGTCCTGGCCAGGGACAGCAAGGGTGATACCCAGCACAGACACGGCCTCCTGCTGCCTCCCCACAGCCCTGGCCTCTCTCCTCCCTCCCCTTCTGCCTGCACTGCCGCAGGTCCCTCACAGCCTGCCCTGGCTGGGAGCAGCACAGCCGAGCCAGCTGGAGCTCATGCTGGAGTTCACTCCAGCTCAGCAGGCTGGCGCTGGTCTCCAGCTTGCTCAAGTGACTGCCCAAAAGGCACAAGGAACAGCCAGGGTGTGTAAAAGATCTTACAGAAACTCCCTGAGAGGCCTGGGGGAGCTGCCCTGGCCCCAGGGGCAGCTCTTTCTCTCCCCACAGTGACAAATGTCAGGCTCAACCCATCCCACACCACTGGCCACGATCCCTGCAGGAGGAAAAGCACAGGGACACCCTGGAGCAACAGGCTCCACAGCAAATTCCAGGCCAAGGAGAAACTGCAGATCAAGGGAAGCTTCCCTGAGGTCAGAGAGGGGATCACCCTCCCTGGCAGGCAGGAGGCCCCTGGAATTGTCCCTGTGATGGTTTGGAGGTGTCCCCCAGCAGCAGGACCGTGCCTGGGTGAGCACTGGGCAGGCAGCACGGGGTTGAGGGAGTCCCTGCCCTGGGCAGAGCAGCTCCTGCCCAGGGAAGGCCTCACCTGGCAGTTGACATCCATCTTCCCGTTGGAGAGCAGGTACTGCACCACGTCATAGTGCCCCTTCTTGGCTGCCAAGTGCAGACACGTGGAGCCCTCAGCATCCTGCACACAAGCACAGAACAAACCCTCAGGGATGCTCAGGAACGGCAGAGGAGCTCTCAGAAGGAGCAGAGAACTGCCAAAGACTCCAGCCCACTGCCAGGAGGGCAGAGAGCAGGGGCCAGGGCCAGCATTAAGCAGAGCTTGGGAGCTTTACACCACAGAGTGCCACCTGTGCAGAGAGGGAGACTGAGAGTGCAAAGGAATTTGCAAAGCCTGGGGAAGGTACCAGCCCCAAACCTTGGCAGTGATGATCCCTTCTCTAACAGCCCCTTTCCCACTCCTCTCCATGTGCTGGAGAGCCAAAGGGAAGCAGAAATCCCTTACACAGGCAAAATCTGCACTTTACATCAGAAAAATCTCTTTGTCTCAACTCAAAATGCTCCAGTTCTCCAGGTTTTTTGCTGGGTTTTGTTAGCCCAAGGCCTTAACCCAGCACCTGGCAGCAGGGCCCAGGGCTGTGGTGTCTCTCTCCAAAGAGACCAGGTCCCCAGCCTGCCCACGGCCATCTGCCCAGACAGGAGATAACAAACAACCCCAAGGCTGAAAGGAAAATGCCTTTGGGAGCCGGGAATACAAGGCCTGGAGGAGATGGACAGGCTGTGAGTCATGATGGGGATGCTCCCACCCTCACTCCAAAGATCTCTCTGGCTGCAGCCTGATTTTTATCAGGCATTTATATCCCAAGAGCTTAGCACAGAGCAAGGCCCAGAGAGCAGGAAATCAGGAGGAGGAAACAAAAGACTGAAAACCAAACGACTCCTTCCAGCTAAATCCCTGGAACAATGCTGGAGATAAGAGCTTTGGGATGGAGCTGACGTGATGCAGGGTGAGGGAGCAGCTCTCTGAGCAAGGAGGGGACACCTCAGGTCAGGACTGCACCATGAGGGCTCCTTGGGACACAGAAAGAGTTTCTATACCCCTGTAGGTGTCTGCTCCAGCTGAATAATTCCACAGCTTTCCCCTGCATTGGCAAGAACCAAGTGCAGCTCCTCAGCCCTGGGAGAGAGGCAGATTTTATGGTAAAGTTTCTGCAGGGTTTGAGTGGGGCTTTTCCATCCTGGTAACAGGACCAACAGCTTCACCCTGGGGGCTGGGGAGCTCCCCCCCAGCTCCCTGCCCTGCAGCCCCAGGGCTCTGCACACACCTGCCCCAGGTAAGGGCTGCAGCTGCTTCCAAACCAAGGCTGCTGCTTTCAAACAGAGGCCTGAGTTGGTGCAAGAAACTAATTAACATCATGAACTAGCCTAGACATCAGATGTGATCTGAGGCTTTTAATTTGCTTTTGCAGGCTCAGAATTTATCTCCTTCCCTGGACCTTGAGAAGCACAAACTCCCCTCTTTTCTCTTGTACAGGAATCAATCAGGTGGGAGATGTCTGGGCTGCTCCAAGGCACGTGGGACAGTGGCCAGCATGACCCCACACGTGCCTGCCCTGTCCTTTCCCCTTCCCAGCTCAGAACCAGCCTCCCAAGGACCCACTCAGGGCCTGGACTGGGCAGCACCTGACACCTTGTGCAATGCTGCCAGCTCCCTCCCAAACCAGCCAAGAGCAGCAGGTTGTGACAATAAGTTCGCATGGGGAGGGCTCCTGTGCTCCAAATAGCATCTGATTTATAGGACTAATAAATGTTCTGTGTATTTTCCAAGATTGCAAAGCAACCAGAGCATGCTAAAGGCAAAGAGACAGCTGCATTTTATTGTTTTGGTTTAAATTAAGGGGTAGAGTTTAAAGACGGGGTTCGATTTTGCCACTGCAGCATGACTGCAAGAATCCACACATCAGTCCTTTGGAAAGGAAAGCTTCCTCTGTCATTTTTCCTGGCTTGGCAAGCACCTAATTACCAGCCCATTTTAAAACATCCCCCCTAAACTCTCATTATTAGAGTCTACAGAGAAGGGAACTCTGAAATCAAACTCCACTGCCATGGATTTGTGAGACTAAGACTTATGAAATCAAAATCCCCTGACATTTGGTGCCACAGACTAAAGGGACAAGTGGCAACACTTGCCCCAAACAGTTCACGGCCAGCAGAAAAATGAGATTATGACACCCCCAGCCTTCACTCCAAGACAAAAACGTCCATTTCTCCTCAGCCTGGGCACTTCCACCCAAAACTTCAAAGAAGAAATGTTGGAGAGAGGCTTCCTCAGGAGAACAAGGTAAGGAATAAACTGCTACCTTGGGATCTACGAGTGCTCCAGCCTTGATCAGGTATTTCACAGTTTCCAGGTGGTTGTTTTCTGCTGCTTCCATCAGCGGGGTCCTCTGGTCCTCGGAGCAGGTGTCAATGTTAGCACCGGCCTGTTGGGAGCCAGGGCAGGGACAAGGACAATCAGCACAGGAAGGGTGTGGGAGTAGAGATTTAATAACAAGGTATTTAATAACAATATATTTTATATTATAACAAGTTCGAAAAGTTAGCCATATTAAGCAGGGGGAAAAAAAGAATAAAAAAGAAGAAATAAAACCAGGAAAGAAGGCAGTGCAAGTCCACCTGCTCTGGAAACAGCACACGCTGCCTGCCCCCTCTGCTGCCTTCCCCAGCCAGGAAGGAACTGTAAGGAAGCCAACAGCTGGTATTAAATAATTCCTGTTATTAATAGATTTTGTACTCCTACTTTCTAGATATTGTTTGTGTAACAATTTGGAAAAGGCAGCCTCCTCCTTTTTCCAGCAGCTTTGTTTTCCCTGGTCTATCATTGAGACTACAACAACCAGCTCTTCTCAATGTCACAAGCAGCAGGAACAACCTGCTGATTGCAACAGGGGCAGGAGCTGTAAAAAATATCCTGGGGATTGGCTAAAGCTTCCTGTGGAAGTCAATGGCACCACTGCCACAGAGGTCTCAGCATCTGTTCAGTTCAGCCCAGAGGGCCTTCAACCAACACCTCGCTCTTTACCAACCACGGCTGTGTCAGGTTATCCTGCCTGCTTTAGCCCTTGGGCTGAGCTCAGGAACCACCCAAAACTTAAACCCAGAAGGTTTCAGACACAGTCCTTGGCAGGTGTGTGTGTGTGAGGCTCAGACCCATTCACAGCAGCTGACTCAGGTTCACCTGGCACCAGGAGCTGTTTTCAGGTGCCTCCCACTAAATTCCTTTGCTTTGACTCTTTTCCCCAGCCAGAGCTGTTTAAACCAGAGCAGAGGAGAGGTATTTCAAGTGGAACAGGCTGGGGCCATTCCCAGCCAAGCACTGGGCTGCTGCAGAAGCAAGACCTCAGGGAGAGACAAGATGAAGCACTTTGGAAACAAACCAACCCTACTGATAATTAAATTGTTTGTAATATTGCACAAGTTTTGCTCCTTTTCCTCATTCCACTGTCTTCCCAGCAGTAATTTCAGTGAGAGCAGCCAGGAAGGCCCAATGCTGCCTTCAAACAGCTCCTGAAAGCCTCCAGCTCCAGGTGCTGAAATGCACCAGCCCAGCAGGATCATTTCCAAGGGCCAGTCACTGCTGCCTTCTCACAGCCCTTCAAGGCTTCCCAATCCCACAGGGTAAACAAAACACACTTCCAGTCACTCCAGACCAGTACATCAGTACAAAAAAGAAAAACTGTTAAGTTTTTTATCCTTTTTCTTCTTCACATTGTTTTGGAGCAGGCTCAACAACATCCCTACAGCTTTGACCATCTTCCCTCGGTTAGAATCCAAATCTCAGACAATAAACCAAATTTGCATCTTCCTTCACTCCTTTCCACATGTGAGACATTTATGCTGCAGAGGAAAATTCTGCTGGAGCTCCTCAGGTCTTGGCAGAAGGGAAGACAGGGCCTGGCCTGCCTTACTGCCCTCATCATCAAGAGCAACCTGGCTTGGAGATCAAAACCAAGAGCTTGGAGATCTCCTGCAGCCTGGCAGCATATCTGGCAGTGCACCAGGCTGTCCTGGCACATCTGGCAGTGCACCAGGCTGTCCTGGCACATCTGGCAGTGCACCAGGCTGCCCTGGCACATCTGGCAGTGCACCAGGCTGTCCTGGCACATCTGGCAGTGCACCAGGCTGCCCTGGCACATCTGGCAGCGCACCAGGCTGTCCTGGCACATCTGGCAGTGCACCAGGGTGGCCTGGCAGCACATCTGGCAGTGCACCAGGTTGTCCTGGCACATCTGGCTGTGCCTAGGCACAGATCCCCACCCGCCCCCCAGTGCCCTGCACCAAACCTCCCCCTGCTCCTTGCCTGGAGAACAGCCCAGCAGGACAATTGCAGCTGTGTCCTCCAAGCCCTCCCTCAGCAAACCCTGGGATTGAGGAGGATTTTTACAGGAGGGATTTCCCGCTGCTGATTTCCACGTGGGGCAGACCAAAGCCCACAGAAAATGGTTTGTACAGAGGGCTGGAAGTGCTGACAGACCTGAATGAGCATATGGCAGATGTCCACGTGGCCAGACTCGGCGGCAGCATGGAGAGGGGTTCTCTTACTCTGATGCTCCATTTTAAAATTAGGGTCAATTCCATCCACTGCAAAACAGAGCAGAGACACTTTCAGCCACAGTTCAGAGACTGAAGTGTAACAGGAGAATCACATCTCAGCTAAAGGCTTTTAAAGAATGGCTTCCTAGCCCATCCTCAGCCCTGCTCACGTCTCACTGCACACTTTCACCAGAAAGCTCCCAGGGAGTCCCCTGCACATTCAATATGCAACAGCCCTCAAACCCAGAGCTTAGAAACACCATGGAATTCAAGACCTTTTTAAGGCATTACTGTCTCTCCAAAGACCACATCCCTCAGCTTCCCAACTCATCTCAGAAACAACAAACACAACACAAGGATAAAGAAAGGAAAAACGCTGCTTGGTTTAAAGCAACCCAGAAATTGGGAACAACAAGGAGTTGGTACCACCTGGCCTCTGTCTCACCACTATTAACTGCAATTAATATTAGCGATCCTGCTTGCACCCCTGCTAATACAGAGCTGCAACAGGGATGGAATTTCTCCACACAGGCTCAGGATCTGGCCAGAGACCCTCACAGCTGTGCAGAGACTGACGGATGATGCTGACAGCCAGACAAAGATGTCTGGGCATGATAACAAGTTGTGTATATGATGAGGCTGTAGTTAAATATCAATGAATAGCATTTCTGTGCTATTGAAGACAGGAACAATGGAGCAAACACTTGCTAGACAAAAAAAAAGAAGGAACTGATAAAGGGCAAGAACAGAAAGCGTCCAAAAATGTACAGCAAAGTACTGGAGTGGAAAGGAAGCATCCTGAGAAAACATTGTGTCCTTCAGAGGGGAAATTCCTGGGGAATATTAGATGCTAAAAACAAACTCAGCAGCTCAAAGGTGCTGAGGGTGACAGGCAACTCTGTACCCCAAAACAAACCCTGTGGATTGAAGGCTCTTCCTTTTTGCTTTCTTGCTGATGGGTCTTGGCTTAAGCTGACTCCCATCTTTTCCCTCTCTACTGGATGCAAACACGTATCCCACAGATGGAGAGGGGATGGGGAAAACCACAGGGAGGTCATTCTGGGGACATAATCAGCTGGTGTGGATAAAACCACGCTCAAATGCAGACACAAGTGGGGAACAGTGCACATTTCCCAGAGAGATGAAGCCCTCTCCAATGACACATCACCCGCAGGAGCCTCCCTGCTCCAAGTGCCCTCCCCGGGGGCACTGGGGGATGACGTGGTGCCCTGCTGGGAAGTGGCTGCTGGCACAGCCTGGCAGGAGCTGGGAGTGCTGCCAGGCAGGCCCTGGCCTGGGAAAGAGGCACCTACCCAACATCAGCAGGACCTTCTGCAGCTCCCCTTGCCTGGCAGAGAAGTACAACTGCTTCGGGTGGAACCGCAGCTTCTTGGGCCTGCAGGAGCAGGGAGAGAGGTGGAGTGAATCCCCAGGGGAGAACAGGCAGGAATGGGAGTGAATCCCCAGGGGAGAACAGGCAGGAATGGGAGTGAATCCCCAGGGGAGAACAGGCAGGAATGGGAGTGAATCCCCAGGGGAGAACAGGCAGGAATGGGAGTGAATCCCCAGGGGAGAACAGGCAGAAATGGGAATGAATCCCCAGGGGAGAACAGGCAGGAATGGCAGTGAATCCCCAGGGGAGAACAGGCAGAAATGGGAATGAATCCCCAGGGAGGAACAGACAGGAATGGGAGTGAATCCCCAGGGAGGAACTGGCAGGAATGGGAGTGAATCCCCAGGGGAGAACAGGCAGGAATGGGAGTGAATTCCCAGGGGAGAACAGGCAGGAATGGGAGTGAATCCCCAGGGGAGAACAGGCAGAAATGGGAATGAATCCCCAGGGAGGAACAGGCAGAAATGGGAATGAATCCCCAGGGAGGAACAGACAGGAATGGGAGTGAATCCCCAGGGGAGAACAGGCAGGAATGGGAGTGAATCCCCAGGGGAGAACAGGCAGGAATGGGAGTGAATCCCCAGGGGAGAACAGGCAGGAATGGGAGTGAATCCCCAGGGAGGAACAGACAGGAATGGGAGTGAATTCCCAGGGAGGAACAGGCAGGAATGGGAGTGAATTCCCAGGGGAGAACAGGCAGGAATGGGAGTGAATCCCCAGGGGAGAACAGGCAGGAATGGGAGTGAATCCCCAGGGGAGAACAGGCAGGAATGTCACTCCCCCACTGCCACCCATGGGCCTGACAAAGTTCTGGGCTCATCCCCCGGCGTAGGCAGCAGGGCAGGGGGAGCTCTGCCCCCTCTGCCCTGCTCAGGTGAGACCCCACCTGCAGATCCAAATCTGGGATCCCCAACACGAGGACCTGGAGCTGCTGGAGTGAATCCAGAGGAGGCTCCCAGGGCTGGAGCCCCTCTGCTCTGGAGCTCCCCAGGCTGGGAGAGCTGGGGGTGCTCACCCAGAGGAAAGACAGCCCCAGGGAGAGCTCAGAGCCCTTCCAGGGCCTACAGGGGCTCCAACAAAGCTGGAGAGGGACTGGGGACAAGGGATGGAGGGACAGGACACAGGGAATGGCTTCAAACTGAAAGATGGGAAATCTGGGACTAAATATATGAAAGAAATCCTTTCCTGTGAGGGTGGGCAGGTCCTGGCACAGGGTGCCCAGAGATGCTGTGGCTGCCCCTGAATCCCTGGAAGTGCCCAAGGCCAGGCTGGACAGGGCTGGGAGCAGCCTGGGACAGTGGGAGGTGTCCCTGCCATGGCAGGGGTGGCACTGGATGAGCTTTAAGGTCAATTCCAACCCAAGCCAGTCTGTGATTCTCTGATACAGCTCCAGAGTACAGCTCCAGAAAAACAAGTCTCCAGAAGGAGATTTTAAAACTTCCAGCTCCAGCCCCAGCCAATCCTGTTCCAATGAGGGCTGGATCTGTTTAGTGCTGCTCAACAAAAGATTCTGGGTCTCACTGCTGTGAACAGGAGCTCCCAGAAGTTACAGCTGCAGCTGAAAAGCCAGTGAAAAACTAAATCCTCCAGAGAAATCAGTAAGGCATTTAGAGCTGTAACAGTTCTCCCAAATCTGATGACTAAAGAGTGAAGTGAACAAAAAAAGCTGGACCAAAATCCAGAAAAGCTAAACCTCATTTTCTCTAGGCTAAGAAACTTTGCTGGGAACTGGAGTGACCCAATGGTCTTTTCCTTACTTTTCAGAGTCCAAGGCAATCAGGGCACTTTCCAGAGTTTCTTTCACTGGTCCCTGGGTCAAGCTAGTTGTAGGCTTTGGAAAAACTGAAGACCCAGCGATCTCAAACCCTTCAGCAGCCGAACTTTCTGGCTTGTCTTCCTCTGACAACCTCGTCCCAGTGCCACTGAAGAGCAAAAATGAGAGACAGCCAAAGCACAACCATTAAAAATACACAACAATGTCTCTCTTATGCCAAAAAAGGAAAGCAAATGCATTTTAAATACAGATCAGTATAACTGAAATCGAAAGCCAAACCAAAATATTTTACAGCTTTTTCGGTAAGAACTTGTCCCAGATAGGAACTGCACTGCCCTCTGAGTACATCTTGATGTACTCTGTGCTACAGGAGACCCAGGCACGTGGGGCAAGTCCTAAAGCCACCTACACAAGGCCAGATGGGCTGGGAAGTCAGAACACAGTTCAACATAGGGCTGGCTTGATTTGTGTTTTCCTCCTCTCTTTGCCCTTGTGCTTGTGGGTGCGAGTCAGGAGCTGCAGAAGGGAATCACTGTCAGTCAGCAAACCTGGCAGTATCAACTACTGCACTATTATTCCATTGCTAACAACAAGAGGAAGGAATGGTTTAACTCCTGAAGCCTCCAACCTCCAGAGCATCTGCCTCAGTTCCGGGACAGCGAGTGACACAAAACACCCCTGCACACCCCTGCAGCTGAGCCGGCCCAGGCAGCCCTCAGCTCATCAGGAGGAGCCCAAACACTCAAACCAAAGCCTGGTGTGACAGGAGGTCTGAGATCCCCCCGTGCTCCCCAGCTCACCTCCCCGTGGTGGTGTCGGCCCTGCCCTCCAGAGCCGCCGGTTTCTGCTGCTCGTAGCTCAGGGACACCGTGGAGGTGGTGTCAGCCTTGGCTATTGTCACCTCCTTGGCCTTGGAGGCCTCCTCCCCGCAGTGAGGGCAGTAGCTGGTGTCGTTCACCTGCGAGGCACAGCTCTTGTGGAAGCGGTGGGAGATGCTGCTCTCGGGCTGACACTCCATGAAAGTGCCCTTAAAAAACCACAGAGAGGAGTTCAGCCCGCGCCCGGCCGCGCCGCGCCCCTCACACGCTCCACGCCACTCCTCTCACCACCTCTCTCGGCCCTGCTGCGTCCAGTACAGTAAAGCAAGCACTGCCACTTCTTTAGAAGAGAACAAAACCAAGGTTAAGGGGGAAAAACTCACTTGGTTAAGGACTGCAAAGCAAGATTTTGAATTGTGCTTGGGAAACAGAACAAAGAAGTCCCGATTTCCAGCTCTTCCCTCTAACGCTTGAAGTTCTCGCTTGTGTCTCTAGAAGTGCCAGTGCACTGTAAGGACGCCCCCAAAACTGGAAAAGAAAACCTCAGCCCTGTGCTGAGCCAGCATTAACACTACCTGAAACACAGCTGTACACAAACCAAGAACATGCATGGATCTGCCATTGACCCCACTGTAACCCAAATTATGTGACTCTTCTGCCTGGACCAGCCTAATTAACCCAAACAAGCTGCTCATGCAACAAACTGGGCAATTCCTCTTAAAATTATCTTCCCTTTCTAGCAAAGTCCCTGCAACTGCTGTGCAGGGCCTCAGAACCCCCTGCCTGTGGTCTTGGTGCTGCCTGCAGCCCTGCTGTGCCCTGGCTTGCTGATGGGTGGCACAGACAAACACTCCAGGTTCACCTCTGTGCACCAGCACGCAGCACTGAGAGATGGAAGACAGTGCAAGGAAAGGCCAGCCAAACCCCCTGTTCTCCTGAATTCAGTCCTCCCAAGCAAGCTAATTAACTCTACTTCAGCTTTGCAAAATGCCTTGAAGGGTTTTGAGGATTTTATCTTCTAAATGATCTTTGACTCAGCAGGAAAACCCAGGATGGCTCCATTTACTACAGTAATGCTTGAGATTACTGCAGCATCTTTCCTTGAGTCATCTTGAAAAACACCAGCATCACACAATTAAGCCTCATCATCACTCTGTGAGGCCTCAGTTGGTGCCTTTCAGCTTTATCCACAGGCAAAGCAGGACACTGACCACCAAAGGACTGCACCAAGTCCCTTCAAAGCCTTGGTGGCAGAGGTGGAAGAAGCAGCAGAAGATCACAGAGTGGTTTGAGTTGGAAGGGACCTTAAATCTCATCTGGTTCCATCCCCCTGCCATGGGCAGGGACATGGGCAGGGCACCATCCCAGGGTGCTCCAAGCCCTGTCCAGCCTGGCCTTGGACACTGTCAGGGATCCAGAGAGAGCCACAGCTTCTCTGGGCACCCTGTGCCAGGGCCTGCCCACCCTCACAGGGAAGAATTTCTTCCTAATATTTAATCTTCCTAATATCTAACCTAATTGAGATCTCCAACACTGCCTTGGTCCAGTGCCATCACTCAGGTTCCCCACCCTGAGGGGACACAGAGATGGAGGCACAGGTTCATTTACAAACCAAGCTAAGACATTTTTTGGATGTGACTGATCTGTACACAGAAAGAAAAACAACAAACCCTTGTTCCAAAGGAATTCCAAAGGCAAGACTTGCAGCATGCAAAATCCCTTCAGTAACACCCCTTGGGGGGCTCCAGGACGATAAAGGTGATGATTTCAGCTACCCTCACACACATTCCTATTGAAAACACCTCCTGATGTGCTGTGGAACGAGGTGGGGCTGATGCCAGGAAGTCAGGAAACCCCTTTAGGGACCATCTCCACCTTCAGCTTCCAGCTATTGCAACAGGTACCCCCTTCCCTAGATTGAGAGCACGGACTTACTGCAGTGCAAAAGTATCCACAGCCAGGGCAACACTGGTGTTTCACCATCCTCCCTCTATGGTCCTCACACAGCACCAAAAGCTGGACTTTGTTAGACGGGCGCATCAGTTCATACTTAACCACACTGTTTGTGCATCGGCCCAGCTGGAACAGGAGAAATTAAAGGAAATGAAATTACTGGAGACCACAACACTCCCTGTGCTTGTGCGGAGGAAGATTTTTGCACGCTGCCTCGAGGAGCCCTGGCTTCTTCACAGGAATTCAGCTGTGTGCCAGAGAGCATTAGCAGTGCAGCAGGAAGCTGTGAAAGCTGCTCTCAGGAAGGAATGCATCATTACTAACTAACATGCATGTGCACCCCGAGTCGTTTGTTCCTTGCAACGACAACAACAACAGAATCATGACTGGAAATAGGCAACAGCCAAGCAGCAGAAGGGGCAGTCCCAGGGGCCTGACTCACACAACACACACTCTCCTCTTGCCAGGAAGAGCGGGTGTCAGTGACCAAGAGAACGAGACCATACGCACTAAATCTTGTTACCGCTCAAAACTCCGAGTCACAGGAAGATAAAGGGAAAAATAATTGCTCCTGATTGCCAGGGAAGTTATCGTCTGTACTGGTTCCAGCACTGGCCCCTGCCCAGACCACAGGGATGAAGAGCCAGGCTTTCATGAGAGCTCAGCTAAAGTCATGTTTGGAGCAGGTTTTCTGAAGGATTTCACAAATCTACAGCTCTGGGCTTAAAAATCAGAGGATCACAGAACCATGGAATGGTTTGGGTTGGAGGGGACCTTAAAGCTCATCTCATTCCAGCCCCTGCCATGGGCAGGGACACCTTCCATTGTTCCAGGCTGCTCCAAGCCCTGTCCAGCCTGGCCTTGGGCACTGCCAGGGATCCAGGGGCAGCCACAGCTGCTCTGGGCACCCTGTGCCAGGGCCTGCCCATCCTCCCAGGGAAAAATTTCTTCCCATTCTTCACCTGTCCTCCTTCAGCTTAAAGCCATCTGCCTTTTCCTATCACTCCATGCCTTCTCATGCCCCACCTTGTTCTGTTACTGGCAGCAGGTTCCATAATTGGGGTTCCCAGGCAGTGTTCCTTGCTCTGAGGGATCAGCACCTCCTGCAGCCACCACTGTCCCAGCCCAGCTGTCACTGCCAGCACGACACAACACTCATTGGGTTGTGTTTCAAGTTCCCCTTGATAATATTCTTGCTTTCCCCAAATACCTGGCAAAGGGGATTTATAAACTAGGAATATAAAGATGAAAGGCTGCTCCAGGGAAGGCTCCCTGGGAGGGAAGGTGGAGAATTTATTGTCCTCATGACAGAGTCAGTCAGGGACTCTGTGCCACAGACTGCACCTCTGCTCCAGCCAAGGATCTGCTGCTTTTTCTCAACAAAACTAAACTTAGTCTCTAATTTTTTTTAATTCCACTCCTGCAGAGGCAACACCCCTGTGGGAAAAGAGAATGGATTTTAACCTAGGCTCATAATTCGCCCTGGCATCTCCAATTCAGCTTTCCCAAATTCCAGCTGCAAAGGCTTCCTGTGGTTGGGACATCTTGGCCAGAGTGATCCCTGTCACCACCCTGACCCCAGGGGTGTCACAAGAGGACCATGGATCTTCTCCTGAGGAGGAATTGTACTGAGCTGAGGAAATTCCATTGACATGTGGAAAGCTGCATTACCTGTGTGAGGAAGACCCTGCACTGTTCTGCAACACTGCATTACTTGTTAGAAACTCTAAAAAAAGTTCAATGTGATTAATTGCTATTTTCCAACCATTAGAGAGTGCAGCAGGGTGTTCATAACTATTTATAACATTCTCCAAGGACATGACAGTCTGAAGAAGCCACTGTTCACACATATAATATTCCTCTAACATCTCTGAGTCACTTACCCCATTATTAAAAAAAATCTAACATAAAGCATGTCCTCTGCTATTCCTGCCTGTGATTTATCCAGGGACAGAACTGTCAATTCACCACAGCCAGCAGCAGGATTTTTTTCACACACCTTGTGTTTGTTTAGAAACCCTGGGGTCTCCCCCTCCCTGATGAGTCTCCCACGACATCTCCTCTTAATGAATCAATTTTGCCATTCTTTGGAAATTGCTCTTCCTGCAAGTACCAGCACATAATAACAGAAGCAGAGCTGGTCTACAAACCTGATCATCCCTTTGTCCCTCCATTTACCCTTCTCCTGGGATCCTAGAGGAGAACTAGGGATAGTCTCACTCCTTGTGCTACCACCAGTGAGTGTGAGGGTGCTGTAGGGAGGCTGAAGCTGAAAAGAAACCCAAGCGCCTCCCAGTAAAAGGAAAATCCATCAAGAGCATTCCTGTCCTGCAGTTCTCACTTTCCAGATTTTGGAATGGAGTCACTTCTGCCACTTCCTTCCACACTTCTGGAACCAGCAGAGCCCAACCGGCCCAGCTGTGACCGACCCAAAGGCATTGAGAGCAATCCCTGTCAGACCTGGGGCTGCAGAGCTGCCAGGACATGGAAGCTTTGGGACAGAAAGAGAAGAGGGGAGAGGAAGGCTGGGGCAGCAGAGGCCATGCCAAGCTCCTGAACTCAACACCTGGCCACAGAAAGGTGTGCAGCAGCTCCTTTGTAGCCAAGGGAAACCGGCTCCAATCCTTGACTGGATTTCCTCCCTCTGATGCAGGTTCCTGTGTTTGAGCCCATTTGGCCTGAAGTGTGAATGTTACATCAACCAGACCCAGCCACACAGGCCGAGAGACCCACCCAGAGCCTCTCCCAACGCAGACACAGCACCTGCTCCTTCCCAGTGGCCTCACCAGTGCTGTGACAGGCACAGAGCGCTGGAGCCCTCGGCTCAGCGAGGGGGACACTGCCCTGCCATTCCTCACACCAGTGGGTCCCAGTCTAGCAGGCCAGAGCCCCTGCCTGACCCCACACGTGCTCCTGGCACAGCTCCTCACTCTTTATGGCCTTGCCCTCAGCAGGACAGGCTGTGGGAGGCTAAAGGACAGGCTCCCACCTCGTTATCCACGCTCTCCGTGGCCATGCACTGGTTGTTGGCTAACGTGGTGATCTCTCTGCTTTTGGGGGTTTCCATCCGACAGCTGCACAGGGGCACCTCCTGGAGACCATCCACTTCCATTGCTTCAGGGCCATTGGACAGACCTGGGGCACAGAGAAACAGCAAATTAACTCAAGCTTTCTCCCAGGAGAAAGGATCCAGTCCACCAACACCAGCCATGTCCTGTGACATCTTCCCACTCCATGTCCTGAAATGCTCTCCAGGCTGTAGCACCACCCTGTAAAAGAGACCCTTTCACACCAGCTGGAGTTTGCAAAAGCCTCCTGTACTTTTCCACGTCCAGCCACACTCAGCTGAGTGTGCTGGAATCAATAGTGATGGGTTAAGATCAGCTTCTTCTGAGAAAACCTCAAAAAGGCAAAGCAAAGAGGTGCAGGTTTTCATCAGCCTCTCTCACCTCCCCACAACATTTGGCTTTTGCACCAGGAAATTTGTAGGAAACCATACAGAGCTGGAAATCTGAATGGGCAGTGGAGTGATAAATAAAGATGATCAGGAAAGCACAAATTCCTATTTGCAAAGGCTTATTACACAGATGGGAAAACAAAATTCCTGGGACTGTTCGGTGTCAGCCAACCAAGAATTATTTATTTTGGAAAGAGAACAAACCAGGGAAAAGAAAGCAGCAAGATGCTCCAGTGCTCTTGCCTTTTCCTCATCTCCTCTCAGATGCTGAACATTTACAAACCTATGGAAAGGTGGATGAGGGCTTTTGAGGGGGTCACTGTGGGAATATTCCTGTGGTTCCTCTGGATTGAGATCAATCCCTGGGTTACCCAAGATTGTCAAACACTGGCCTAGTAACAAGGTGTTGATTGTAATCCTGCCCTCCCGTTCCAGTCCTGCACCAAACCATGTCTGCAATGTTTGCAACATTGGGCTTTGAGCTTTGGGCTTTGAGCTGGTTCACCCTGAAGCATCCCAAGCTTTCCCTACCCACTGCTACAGGATGGACTCACACTGAGAAGGAAGCTTGCTGCTATTTTTCAAGCTTTTGAATGGGAATGGAGAGTTATCTTGCTGTGAGGTTTTGCAGATTTAACTTCATGCCTGGGGGAGATGCCCTGGCAATGGCAGCCTTCCCCCAGAGCACCCTGCCCGTGGCTCTGACCCTGCCAGCCGAGGACAAGCCCCTTTCATCCCATCAGGACTTCCTTGAGCCAACAAGTTGCAAACCCAAGCCTAGCAAAGGGATATTTCAAGGCATACAAGGCCAGAGAAAGTCCTCGCTGTTTTCATGTAAAATCCTGTCAAGATCTTAAAGGTTTAAGAGTTTTCTCTGGGAGCACAAATCACAAAGCTCATTCCTCACTTTCTGAGCTGTCACTTCCCTAATCTGTCTGACATCCAGGGGCTCTGGTGAAAGCATCCCTCAGCCCTCCTGACCCTCCCTTGGTGGGGAAGGCTCCCACCCTCTCTTTGATGTGCCTCTATCAAAGGAGCCAGACAACCTTTGAGGGAGCAGTGGGGACAGACAGGCAGGTCCAGCCAGGGGCTGCTGGATCTGAGGAGAGTTCAGCACTGGAAGCAGCACCAGCCCCTCCTCCTCCCAGGGCTGAACAAACCATTCCCAAAGGGGCAGTGGCAGCAGTTCTGGGGATGCTGAATCAGCACATTTCAAGGAATGGAGGGGAGCTGCTGAGTGGGACAGGAGGGCTGGGGCAAGGGCCTTGGACCCTTGGAGTGAGTATTCCTGAGCTAATGTGCCTCACTGGAACTGGGATCCCACCTACACCTTCATTCCATCCCAGCACCCTCCCTATCCTCACCCACAGCCCCAGCCTCACCCCATTCCAAATCCATCCCCATTTCTATCCCAGCCCCATCCCTACACTCATCCCCATCCCAGTCCCATACCCATCCTCATGCTCACCCCCAGCCCAGCCCCATTCCCATTCCAGACCTATCCCTATCTTCATCCCAGCCATTCCCATCCCCATCGTCATCCTCATTCACATCCCAGACACATTCCTATCTCAGCCCCATCCCTACCCTCATCCTCATCCCCCACCCAGCCCCATATCTATCCTCATCCCCATCCCAGTTCCATCCCCATCCCAACCCTCATCCTCTCTCCATCCCTATCCCATCCCCATCCCCATCCCTATTCCAACCCTCATCCTATCCCATCCCCATCCCCATCCCCATCCCTATTCCAACCCTCATCCTATCCCCATCCCCATCCCGATCCCGCTCCCGCCCCATTCCCGCTGCTCTGCGCTCTCTGTGGCCGCCAGGGGGCAGCCGGGGCCCCGCACGGCGCCGCCCGCGGAACAAAGGGACCCCAAAGCCGACCCCAAACACAAACCCAACCCCAAACCCAACCCCAACCCCCACCCTAAACACGACCCCGACCCCAAACCTGACCCCTAAACACAGTCCCAACCCCAAACCTGGCCCCACACTCAAATTCAAACCAGACCCCAAACCCATCCCTGACCCCAACCCATCCCTGACCCCAACCCCAAACCTGACCCCAAACCAAAACCCAGACACAAAAGCAGCCCTGACCCCAAATCCAGCCCTAATCCCACCACCAAACCCAGACCCAAACCCAACCCCGACCCCAACACGATCCCCACCTCAACCCCAACCCCAGTTCCAACCTCAAACCCAATCCCCGAGCCCCAGCCCCAGCACTCACCTGCCACTGGCGAGGAGAGGATCCCCTTCACCCGGAGATCCAGGGAATCCAGGGACACCTCCATGTACTCCATGCTGTTCTCCTGGCCAGGGCCCTCCCTGCTGCCCAGCGAGGCTTTATAGGCTTCAGCACCTGCATGGAACAGGGCATTGACACAGACCCCACAGGCAAAGCACCCCAGGCTGTGCAGGCTCCCTGCGGGAACCAGCAGTGCAGAGCACACGGAATGTGCCAACACCACATCTGGGCATGGCTGGGCACTGGTCTGGTCACACTGAGCTTCCACCTCCACCCAGGCAGGGAACAGGAAAAGGGAACAGAGGAGTTCCACCTCTGCAAGGGCACGAGGAAGGGATGAAGCAGGGCTTGAGCATCCCCCTGGCCCCAGGAGGGCTCAGGTACTCGCTGGCCAGGCAGAGCCAACTGCACCTCAGGAGGAGGATGAGACAGGTGACATCCAGCTTAGTGCAAGGGGAAACACAAAAAAGTCAAGTTCTGCCTCTAAGTAAAGAGGGCTGCTGCTGGGCAGGGACTGGGGGAGAGTCCTCAGAACCTGAGAGGGAATTGAGAGTGTCCTTGCACTCCCTTGGCTTCACTGGCTCTCCTGGTTTTCTTCTGCCAGTCCAGCTTGGCCAAGAGAGTTTGGTTACCCTTTAAGACCAGCTCCCCCCTCCGCTGAAGGGGCAGAAAAGCAGTCTGCATCTGAAATGAAGAATTGGGGATTTGCTGTGACAGGGATCAAGGTAAGGGTCCCTGTGGCATCCTGGGAGGAAGAGGTGAGTGACAGAGCAGGGGCTGAAAAATGGTCAGCTCACTCAGAAGAATCAAAAAGCTGCTGATACAAAAATGAGCTTTTTGCATTGAATTAGCAAACCCAGAAGAATAAAAATAAAGCCTTTGGTGGCAGTGGATGAATGAAACCTTAGCAATGAGGCTGAAGGCACAGCTGCACTATCCACTTTATCTCTCCCATCTTTCTCAAAGAAGCAGCATCACATCCAGCCTGCACTCCTGCATCTCCTCACCTCCCACCAGAGCTCACTGCAACCTTCTCTGGTGCTCAGTGACCTGGACAAAAGAGGGACCCCCTGAACAACAACCCCACTTGAGATGGGCCCAAGGCAGCTCCTTCCAAATGTTGTGGTTCTTCCACAAGGAGCAAAGCCAACCTGCACACTGCATTCAGCTGCACAAGAATCCACACAAAAGCAATGGAGCAGCATTCCAGGGTAGTTCTTCCTTTTTCTTCTGCATTTAAACATGCTCCCTTGAGCTCATGGGACAGGAGCCCACATGGACACATGTCACAGAATCCCAGACTGGTTGGGGTTGGGAGGGACCTTAAAGTCCATCCCATTCCAGCCCCTGCCATGGCAGGGACACCTTCCACTGTCCCAGGCTGCTCCAGCCCCAATGTCCAGCCTGGCCTTGGGCACTGCCAGGGATCCAGGGACAGCCACAGCTGCTCTGGGCACCCTGTGCCAGGGCCTGCCCACCCTCCCAGGAACAATTTCTCCTGTAGAGATAACATCAATTTCCCATCTTGAGGTCTGAAGCCATTCCCCATTGTCCTGTCACCATCTCCCCATATAAAATTCCTCTTCCTCCTTTTTGTAAGACCCGTGAGGCCTTTGTTTCAATACTCTAAAATAAAGGGATTTGTGAACAAAATAAAATTCCTCCAGCATTCCAAGGACAGAGCCACGTGTTTTGCTGCTACAGTGACACCAGCAGCTCCTGCCAGTGATGGGCAAGTTCACAGCCTGGCTTATCACACAGCCCAGCCTCGGGAAGGAAGAGTGAGCCCTGCACACTCACAGGCCTCAGGTTCTTCCCCCTGCCCCTGGAAGGCTGCCTGGGATGGAATTAAGGAACAAAACCCCATTGATTACCTAGCACACCTCCTTGTTTCTTTTTATTCCTCCGCCTCCTCTTGCGGGTGGGTTTCAGCCATGGACTGTCCGTCTTCCCTTTCCTCTTCAGCAGCTTCTTCTTGACGCTGGACTCGGAGCTCTGAGGAACCAGAGAGGCCACGTGCACGTCAGGCATGGTGGCACCAGGGCCCCTGTGTGGCACAGCCCTCACCCAGCTCCAGTTGTGTGAGAAGGACCAGGGGTTTGAAACCAGGGCTGCTAAGGTGCCTTTATAGCGCTGAAAAGGAAACTCAGGCACACGTGTGGGTGGATTTCCTGTCAGTTCAGCAGGGCAGGCTGCACTTTCTCTTCCATGGAGGCCCTCACACCACGCTCATGAGCAGCTCTGCAAGTGGGCAGGCACATGCACACTTCCAGCTTCTCCCAAAAACTAATTGTAGAATCACAGAGTATCCTGAGCTGGAAGGGACCAAAGATCACCAAGTCCAGCTCCTGGTCCTGCACAAACACCCCACCCTGGGCCTCAGAGGGTTGTCCCAATGCTTCTTGAACCCTGGCAGTTGGGTTTTCAAACTACAATATTCATATTTCTCCACAAAAAAACCCACTTTGCACTTGAAGAGCCACCTGGCAGGGCTGGAGTGGACCCAGGGGAACTGAACTGTTCAGCAGCAGAGCTCAGCCTCCCTGAGCCAGGCACAGGGCAGCACAGACCAATCATGCAGCAAATACTCAGCCACAAGTGTGAATCTCAACAGACTTTGGGTTTTGGTTTAAAAAGATTCAGTTGTCTGGGGTGGGGTTTCAAAGTAAACATCAGAACAGGAATCAGGCACCCCAACCCTGTCAGGGTTTAATGCATCAGTCATAAAACTCATGTTCAGACTGAAACTGTCGGCTCCTGATGCTTATCCAGGTGCCAGCAAAGCCTTGGAAAAACCTCCTGGTGCCACTACCAGCAGCTGTGCCAGGCCCTGCCTCCACAGGCAGCTGTGCCAGGCCCTGCTCTCCCCGTGAGGAACACGTGGAGCTGAGCCCAGGCTCTGCAGGGTGTCTGTGCTGCCCCAAAACCCCTGAGTGTGGGCTCAGCACGTGGCTTCACCCCAACAGCATCACCCTGCTCGTGGGAGAGAGCTCTGTGTGTGAGCCAGTCCTGCCTGGGAGCTGAGTGACTGAGCAGAGCCCAAACCTCTGTCCAGGATGGGGAGATCCCACCTGCGAGTTTGGATGTGATCCCAGCCCAACAGACTGGCCTCAGCTACCCAGAACGGGCACAGGCTGCACAGCCCCTGCTCCTCCCGGGCTTCAGGAGTGCCAGAGCATGGGGAACGAGACCCTAAAGAGCTTCAGAGTTCACTTGATGTGTTCTGTGTGCATGATTCTACCTTCAGCTCAAAACATCAAGAATTTTCTCAGGGTGACTGAAGAGTTGGGGTGCCTTAAATGCTGGCTCCTCAACTTGAGAGGCTGTGGAAAGACAGTTTTTAAGGAAAGGGGAGGGAGGAGGACAATCAACAAACAATTTCAATTAAAAAATCGTCAGGTTCTCTTCACCAACCGTCTAAAAATAAAAAATTAGAAACCACCAGCAGCTGCTGTAAGTCTTGACCTGGTGCTGTACGACCAAGGTCCCAGGGAGTGTCTGTCTGTCTGTCTGTCTGTCTGAGTGCTGTTTGTCTGCCTGGTAAGAGCTGCTCATCAGGAACAGTGAATTTAGGCTGGGCCAGTGGATCTGGGAACAATCCCACCCCAGCAGAATTTCAGTTTGGTAAGAAGGCTTTGCTGGCTCCCACCACGTGCCAATTGTGCATCTGAGGAACTCGAGCACCCTTAAACACCTCTGCTAACATTCAAATGATTAAAAGGAGTCAACACCTTGTTGAAAACAACGAAAGCCCATTAGTTTAGCATCAGAAAGCAATTAATTGTGCCACGGATCAGGGTTAAGCACCTTGTGGAAAACAATACTCCGTGTGTGGGTGGTTTCAGAGAATGAGTTTTGTCAAGGAGACTTGAAACTGCACCGCCTTGGCTTTGCTCTCTCTCTCTCTTTCTGGCCGCAGTGCAAAGGGGAAAAATTATTATCAACAGGCCACGGGCTGAAAAACACATTTAGCAGCCCAGCTTACCAAGTCAGACTCGTCTCCATCCTCCTCCTCCTCCCCAGATTCTACAGACTCTTGCTCTTCCTCAGACTCGCCATCATCGATCTGCAGCCACCATTTGCCCAAGAACAGAATGGGTCAGTCAGGTCGGGTCTCCCAAAACAGAGCATCCCCCAGCACCCTGCTGATCCCAGCTGAGCACCCCCAGCACCCTGCTGATCCCAGCTGAGCACCCCCAGCACCCTGCTGATCCCAGCTGAGCATCCCCCAGCACCCTGCTGATCCCAGCTGAGCATCCCCCAGCACCCTGCTGATCCCAGCTGAGCACCCCCAGCACCCTGCTGATCCCAGCTGAGCACCCCCAGCACCCTGCTGATCCCAGCTGAGCACCCCCAGCACCCTGCTGATCCCAGCTGAGCATCCCCCACCGTCCTGCTGTGCCCCACACACATCAGAGCAGCCCCCAGCCCCAACCTGCACATGCACCGAGCTCAAAGAGCTCCAGTCACATCACAGAACATCCATGGGGATGGTAGAGGGAGAAAAAAAAAATCGACTCTAGAATAAATTTTTCCAAACTAAATTGCAACTCCTTTGATAATCCCAAAGCATGCCTGTACCATGTATCAAAAATTTGGGAAAAAAAGTAAGTAGATTATTTTAGTGCTTTCCCAAGCAAGATTGGGAAGATGTCTCCTGTTGGTTCAGGGAATTCCAGAACTACACATGGTGGGGGTTCTGCAGAGCTGATCTCAGAACTGTGTGGGGCTGGAACTGGGGAGGAGCTGGGGAGGCCCTCACAGGTGCAATGGGAAGAGGGAATAGTCACCAAAGAGCCTCTCTACCACTGCTGATCCTTCTGTGATCTTGCAGGTGAAATAAAACCTAGAACTTGCTTCAATCCACGCCCCTCCTACCCCTGACACCCCAGCAGAGTCCCAGGCTGCTCCTCAGGGCACAGGAATCACCTTCCTGGCGTTGTCTATGTCGGACACGCTGTCCTTGGAGGTCCTGTTGTCATCCACGGGAAACCCGGCCACCTGATCTGCTCCGTGATCATCCTCCTCTTCCAACTCATCCGAGTCCTCCTCCTCAGAGTCCACATCTATGCTTTCCCCGTTCACGTGAGGGCTGCCATCCCCCAGCTCCTTGTCACTCTGGAAGTCACCCAAGAGACACAAAGACAACATCAGTTCCTGGGACAGAGCATCCCAGATCCACCCCAGATCCTGCTCTGTGCTTGGAGCTCTGAAGCTGGCTGTGTGTCCCTCCAGAGCTCCTGCCATGTGTCACCTCACCCTGTTGGACTGGGGACACAAGGAGTCATTGCAGACTCACTTTGAACAGGGTGCTGCGGGAGGAGAACCCCATTCCAACAGGGAGGGGCAGCTCCACCAGGGACGCAGGGAAGGGTTCTAGGGAATGGAAAGGGAAGTTGCATCCCATTGGGATTTTCATATCACCCCTTGAAATCCTAGCACTGTTCTCCTTGAATTCTAGGACCAAAACTTCAGGGCATACGTCGCAGCAAAAGCAGAATTTATTCAGGAGTGAGTCCACGTCTAAACTTTCACAAGTAACCAAGTGTTTTTCTGTACAGCCTCAAGCAGCATCATGAGACCTCAAAGACCAAAAGAAAAAGGGGCATGCCTGAAATCTCTCCAGCTGCCAAGGATTCTCAGAACAGAACCAGAACATTCATTGGAAAAAGTTTGCTTAGGAGCTGGTATCTGAACAGGCACTCTGGCACAGACATCCCCAAAGCAGCAAGGCTGCTCTGGGCAGGAAGCTGCTGCCACAGGGAGGATGGAGACTCAGAAGGGAAGACGTGATCCCAGCAGCCAGCACAACCCTGCACCTCCACGTGGGTTTGGTGGCCATAAAAAGGGACATGTGACAACAAACGTGCAGTGGGCTCAATGCTGCCCTTACCTTGGCACCCACAGAGGAATGAGTTATGCTTTTAAACATCTCTATCATTGTTCTCTGTTTTAACACTTTGGTCTTTTTCTTGGGAACCAGGCTATAGGTTCCCATTCTCCGTTTTTTCTTCCGAGATACTGCAGCAGCTGCAAAAGAGAAGCAGAAGGAACCCAAAGTTTGCTCAGGAATGAAAAGAAGGGATAGAGAGTAGGGGCTGCACTGGAGAGGGACTTTGGACAAAGGCCTGGAGTGCAAAGACACAGGGAATGGCTTCCACTGCCAGAGGGCAGGGATGGATGGGAGACTGGGCAGGAATTGTTCCGTGGGAGGGTGGGCAGGCCCTGGCACAGGGTGCCCAGAGCAGCTGTGGCTGCCCCTGGATCCCTGGCAGTGCCCAAGGCCAGGCTGGACATTGGGGCTGGAGCAGCCTGGGACAGTGGGAGGTGTCCCTGCCATGGCAGGGGTGGGATGGGGTCTGAAAGGTCCCTTCCAAACCCCCTGTGATTCTATGAGGGCACGACCTGAGAAAACTTCCCACTCCAACTGATTTATTTACAACTCAAGCAGAAGCTGACACAGAGGTGTGCAGACACACAAACAGCTCCCTGCCAGGGCTGCAGAGCTTCCCAAACTCTGAGTGCCCTCTGCACACTCCTGGCCCCTCCATCAGCACACACAGCATCAAATCCTTAAATTATCCTGCATTTGGCAATGCTGCTGATGTTGTAGGAGGCTGAATGGAATCCAATTGCTCAAACTGAGACTGCAAGGCCAACAATACTGACTGACAATGGAAGCAATCTGACAGTAACTGAAGAACACACAAGGAAAAGGCACCTTACATAAAGAGCTGTTTGCCACTTAACCTCATTTCACACCTGCTATGGAAGTCTGAGTCCTTTCACTATTTTGCTTGGGTCTTAATTTGTTAAATCTCCCTCCTGGCCTTCTAATCAAACCAGACACCACAGCTCCCTGCCTGCTGCTGTCTTTGGTGGCTGCACAGCAGAAGGATGCTTGGTGCAGGCTCCTTTAGGAACAGCCAGCTTCAGCACCACTGTTATTGTTTGCACTTGCACAGCCTGTTCCTTGAAAGCATTTCCTCATCTTCCATGGCACTGAAATCTCACCAGAATTTATGATGAGACAGCTAAAAATTTCTGTGAACCCAATTCATTTTATTTATAAGGCTGTAATTCTTGGTAAGCAGCTGTGGAGATACTCGAAGCCCTACAGAACTGATAGAACCTCTTCAGAATATCCCAGAGGAAAAAGGGATCAAAGTGTCTCCTCTAAGAAAAGCTCTCAGCAGAAGTAGGGAAGGGAACCCTGGAGGAGACTGAGTGGCAAAAAGGTACTACCAGAGGTTTTAATCCCTGTTCACCTCCTCATCTCCCTCTCAGCCCCACACACAGGTTTGGGAGGCAGGAGCTGCTCAGGATTCCAACATTCCAACCCTCCCCTTTTTACCTGTCTGCGACTTGGTGGTGGCCACATAGCTCTGGTTCTGAGGTAGTGACTGGTGAAGGCCCGGGAGAGAGGGCAACGACAACGGCTTCACAAAGTCCAGAATGTTCTCAAACTCCTTCTCCTTGGATTCCTTCTGCTCTCTGCTGTCTCTCCCATCTTTGGGGTCTTTACTTGCATGCTGGAAAATGAAAGGCAGTTAAATTGAGTTTCTGTATTGAATAAGTATTTTTTTTTAATAGGAAATTAATTTAATTCCTTTCTCCTGACCAAAATCACTTTCACCTGAAGGCTGGAGCACGTTCCCAGCAGGAGCACACAGCCCCTCCTCCAGCACATCAGGGGGCTTTGCCTGAACCCTCCCAGCCTGGCTGGGGTGACTCCCTCCCAGGCTGAAGGCTGTGCAGGTGACAGTGGCCTCACAGAGGCAATGCCAAGGAGCAGACCCTGCTTACACAGCTCTGGGTGGCCCTGGAGAAGCGGAACCAACTCAGCCAAAGCACCTATTCCCTGGAACACACCCCCGGCGTGGCTGTCACACCCAGCAGGCTCAGCAGCACTCCTGCAGAGCTGCTTTAGAGGAGCAGGCAGCAAAGGAAAGGGATCTCTCATTTTGGACAGCATTTGGCACCACTGAGCCTCAGCAAAGGCTCCTCCTCTAGCCCAGCACACAACAAATACAGCCAGAGCAGCTCTTTCCTTGACATTGAGGTACATCTACAGAGATGCACCTCATCTACAGATGCACCTTCCCTCAACCCACGTATTCCCACTCCAGCTGCAGCTATTCCAAGCCCCAGGCAGGCTCCAGGCTCCCACTGCAAACCAAGGGGATTTTGTAGTTGCTCCTGCAGCCCCTCCCGGGCACCACAGCTGCTCACACCTGCTCTGGTTTGAGCTCGTACCCAATACAAAGCCAAGTCCTGCACCTCTGGTTATGAAAGGAGGGTTCCTAGAGCTCCACAGAGAATCATTTAGGTTGGACAAGACCTTTAAGGTCACCAAGTCCAACCATTAACACAGCAGTGCCAAGTCCACCACTCAGCCATGTCCCTGAGAGCCATTTCTCAGCTTTTGATGTTACTTCAAGGTTTTCTTCCTCTAATTTAGGAAACAATCCCCTTCCCGAGTGTCTAACTCCATTTTATGTACCCTAAAAGCCTCAGACAGAGAGGTCCAGCCTGTGTTTGTGTTTCCCTTTTCCACCTGTGTTTATCCTTTAAACAGTCATGGCTGGCTTTAATGGTGCTTTTACTTCTGTGCCTTTTGTGTCAAGTGTGGCAAAGGGAAGTCAAGGCCAGGGCAAGGCCCCTTAGTCCAGTTCACTGAAACATTTTCCTGTTACAGCCCAGCAAGGAGGTACCTGGTGAGAAAAGGAAACACATGGAGGAACAGAAACAAAGCCCCCGCTTGTCCTTCTCCCCCACAGTGTGAACAGACTGGGGTGAAAGCTGCTCTGCTGTGACACTTTACACTGGATTTGTCCTCTGAGTTATCCCAGTGCATCCAGCTGTGCAGCAGGCAGGTTTGGCAGAGCTGCTCCAGCAAAACAGGAGCACAAGCAGCAGAACACGAGGAAAGAAGGATTGGGAGAACTGGGATTGTTGAGCCTGGAAAAGAGAAGGCTCTGGGGAGACCCCATTGTGACCTTCCAGTACCTGAAGGAGCTACGGGAAAGAGAGAGAAAGACTCTTCACAAGGGCAAAGAGTGCCAGGACAAGGGGGAATGGCTTCACACTAAAAAAGAGTAGGATTAGGTGGGATCTTGGGCAGGAATTGTCCCTGGGAGGGTGGGCAGGCCCTGGCACAGGGTGCCCAGAGCAGCTGTGGCTGCCCCTGGATCCCTGGCAGTGCCCAAGGCCAGGGCTTGGAGCAGCCTGGGACAGGGGGAGGTGTCCCTGCCATGGCTGGAATTTAAGGTCCCTCCCAACCCAAACCTCCTGTGATTCTAAGGTTTAAGTGCTTGCTGCTCCACTTGCAGGAGAACTCCTCTTAAGGGACTTGTGAAGCAACAGCTGAAAAACCCAAAGAGAAAGAGGATTCCAGGAGGAAGCAAGGCCGGAATAAAAAGCAGGAAGCAATAAAAGCACTCAGGTTCAGGCAGGCACTCCCAGCCACTGCTCTCCAGCAATGTGACCTTGGGAACAAACGGGGAAGAGGCTAATTCCTAATTCCCCTAATTAGGCTGTGCCACGTGTGTGGTGCTGGCAGAGCCAGGCCCAGCAAAGCCCTAAC
Source organism: Prinia subflava (assembly GCF_021018805.1). Taxonomy (NCBI): domain Eukaryota; kingdom Metazoa; phylum Chordata; class Aves; order Passeriformes; family Cisticolidae; genus Prinia; species Prinia subflava. Next base: position 2,057,914 of record NC_086258.1, on the reverse strand, counting down.
GATAATCAGAAATGACCCACAGCAAAAGGCCATCGAAGTGCCAATGATTCCTGCATCAAGCCCATAACTTCTGGCTCAATTGCCACAGCTTTTCTAAAAGGGCAGCGAGTCTTGGATTAATGATTTCAAAGACGACAAATCCACCATAGCCTTTGATATGTTGTTCTAATGCTTAATTGCTCTCAATGTCAAATAATTAAATGCATTATGCTTTTGCAACTAAATTAAAAAGCCCTGTCTCATCAGAACCTCTCACTTCTAGGAGATACTTATGGACTATGACCAACTGCTTTTTTTTTTTTTTAACTTTCTCTTCAATAATTTTAACAGAATGAGCAAATTAAGTGGCCATGGGATCATTTTCTGGACCTTGGATCATTCCTGAGTCTGCTCCCAGTTTTCTACCCCTTAAAAAATGCATGTCAGGAGTGCAGGGCACAGTAAGCCAAGAATAGTCTCAACAATACTATTTATACCTCTTAAAAGTCCTGAGTTTATAGATCTAAAGGTTAACAGTAACTCTTGGCTACACAATTATTCTGAGAATTCCCAAGTCCCCTGAAATATCCAATGCTTTCCATTTCTAACTTAAAATTAGAAAAATGAGCTTGAGACAGGCAGATCTGACACAAGTGTAAACAAGGGCTGCATTTTGTGTCCTTTAAGTGAAGGTTTTTGCAACTGGTCTCTGATAAAAGGTGCTGTTACTCCCAAACACCAAGAATTCACACTCAGGCCATGCCAGGCTGCTTGGAAGAATACAATCCAACTTTTAAATTAAAAATTATTACGTTATTAGCTTGGGGTTTTTCTCTCCCTCTGTAATTACAACACAGAAATAAATTTAAAATCTTCAATAGGCTGCATGACAACTGCTAAATGTGACTTTTTCATGGCAATTCTGCTAGAAGGTTTTTTTAAATCAAATTAAGTCTTGTGAGATAAATATTTACTTGGAGGCATATGCAGCAATGGTAAAGAACAAGAATTCCCAGAAAGGGGTGAAGAGACGTCTTGTGTGTATAAAAAAATGACATCTAAGGATTGTAATAAAAAGGATCAGCACAAGATTTTAAGTGAGTTTGCTCACCACCTTTCCCGGTTCTCAGCTAGATGAAACAGTTACATCTTTGCTGTTCTAATAAACAGGTTTTATCCACAGTTTGAGAGAAGTACTGAGAGCAGAACCCCATGCAAAGGAAACTCCAGGACGCAGTTTGAGCTCCCTGTGGTCACATGTTGTGGGCCACTGGAGGCCAAGAAAGGACTGACTATAAATGTGAGAGAAAAAGAAACTGCAAAACCAACATCTTCATTTCTTGCAGCTTCTCACGTGGTATCAGCTCATCCTATGCAAAAGACTCTAAAGTCACAACTTCACGTAGGGAATAGTGAAGAAGGTGGGCAGATATTCCAGCATTTCTTGCAATGGTTGTGCCTGGAAACAGCAAAAATGGGACAACCACTAAATCCAACCCCACTGGGAAAAATACAGCCAAGAAAACTGCTTAGACTGGGGCAAAACCACAATATTTGATGTGTTTACAAAAATTAAACTCAAATGTTGTCTACTTTTTAATAAGATCTATCATTTCCATTATTGGCACAGAAACCCCCGACAGCAGCAGGGGGAAGTTATTAAAATGGCAAAAGACAGAATATCCTCAGCTGTTTTGGTTTTTTTTCCTGAAAGCAAAACTACAGAACAAACCAAGCTCAGTAAAGGACCCTGGTGTTGGCTCTCTAAGCTCCACATGACATTTTTCCCACTGCCCAGCATTTAAAGGGTCTTCCCATCACTAAAACCAGCAAGCTGGGAGAGAAAGCAGCGTGTTGGTGGAAGGACACAGGCACAGGTCCTGCCTGGGAGCAGGGCAGCCCTGACAGCACTGCAGAAGGGCCCTTGATGCCCGAAACCACCTCAGGCTTTGATCAGGTGCTCCCTGAGTTCTCTGCTCTGCAGGAGTTTCATCTGCAGCACACGAGGAGCTGCAGACCAGAGCCAGCTGGGCAGGAGAGAGCTGGGCACTGCCACTGGGAGCAGGGAGCAGCTCTGCCTCTCCATCCATCAGGGACAGGGGCAGGAGATTTGTACCCAGGCACTGCCTTTGAAGAGCACAAAGCAGAACTCCCAGGGGGATCTGCCTCTAACAACTGGTGAGTGGTGGTTAAGCAAGAAGTATCAGTCTGCTATAAAAAATTGATCACAAGCTGATAATAGAGCCTGCAGGAGCTGTGGTGGTGCTGCTCTGCCTTTTCTCTGCTGCTGCAGGGTTGTGTTTTTCACTGCTGAATTGCAGGAGCCTGATCAAGCCTTACCTTGGAGCAACAAAGCTGCAAAGCTTTGGTCTTTGGTCTTAGTCAAGATCAGCCCAGCTGCAAGGCTGAGCCACCTCTCACCTGCTGATTAACATGTGCCCATTAGAGGGGGGATCCCATTGTGACTTGATTGCAATTGCACTGATCTGAGTGCAGTCACAAATCTACATAAAAACCTGATTTAGACAGCCAGGTAGACTGAGCTAAGGGTAGATGTGGCCCCAAGCCTGCATTCAGAGTGTTTCTGAAGCAGAGCACTCAGGGATGTGGATCTCATCCCTGTCCCCTCCTGCTCCAGGCAAGGAAGTGTCACAAACCAGTCAAAATGAAAGAGGGGAGCCCAAGGCATATGTGCCACCAGGGCTCCTGACAGAAACAAATGACAAATGCACCATCGGTCTGCTGGGACCAGGCCGTTATTTCTGTGGGCTGTGGTCAGAGCTGGGGCAGCACCTCCAGCCAGCACGGCTGCCTCAGCAGCACCAGCACAACCAGTTAAATATCACATTAAATGTACTGCACTACTGCCTTCATTCTCACTTCCCTCTGCAGCAACCCCTCTGTTTAAGGGGCCCAATGGCAGAACTGTCACTCCCGAAGGAGATTTCCCATCAAGGAAGAAGGGGAAGGGTCTGGAGGGGCCCCTGAGGAGCAGCTGAGGGCCCTGGGATTGTCCAGCTGGAGCAGCCTGAGGGCAGAGCTCCCCGGGGCTGCAGCTCCTCCCGAGGGGCAGCTCCAGCTCTGCTCTGGGACAGGGACAGCACCCAGGGCACGGCTGGAGCTGGGCCAGGGCAGGCTCAGGCTGCAGAGCAGGGCAAGGTTCTTCCCCCAGAGGTGCTGGCACTGCCCAGGCTCCCAGGGAATGGGCACGGCCCCGAGGCTGCCACAGCTCCAGGAGCCTTTGGACAGCTCTGCCAGGGATGCCCAGGGTGGGGTTGGTGGGGTCTGTGCAGGGACAGGGGCTGGGCTGGGTGATCCTGGTGGGTCCCTCCAGCTCAGGATATTCTAGAATTCCATGATATTTAACTCTGCCCAAGCTCACACACACAGACTTCCCTCTTTCTGTCCAGTGAAGCACACCTGGATACCCCTCTGGAGATGGTCCTCGATGGACCCCTAAGTCCTCCCCAAGGACACAATATTCCCATTATCATCACCCCCATTAGGCCCTGTCCTTTTGCTTTATGTTTCCTGCATATGGGAGCAATCCCAGACCCCTGCAATCCCCCGGCTGCCACCTCCCTGGCCCCAAGAGATGGGCACAGGGCATTCTCTAGGCCAGAGGCTCCTGCAGAGCAGCCCCAGCCCAGGTCAGCACAGCAGCACCTGTGTGCACACACACAGGAGGAACTTTAAAAGCTCTGGGATCAGGAATTTAATGGCAATGCTACTTAAGGGAATAGTTTGATGAATATTGGTAGAAAGACCAACATAAGCAAAGCATCTCCTGCTCCAAGCTCTTCCTCCCTGCCCACATTGTCTCCCCCAGTTAAACTGGCACCTGGCATTTTGGAGACACACTGGGAATCAGGCTGAAACACTCATTAAAAGGATTTTAGCACTATTTCCTGACCCAGTCCTCTGCACAGCATAAAAAAATACCACCAGAGACACAGCCCCCGAACTCCAGCCTCATGGTCACCAAGGACAGGAAACACAACCTGGGATTCCCAATCCATCCATCTGCTCCTCCTGTGTCCAAAGGTAACTCTGGGATGCTCTCACTACCTTTATCATCCTTTATCCCTTATGTTGGACCGAAGTGAAGCTCAGAAACTGAGGTTCCCAAGCAGGAGGGGCCTCCTCCAAGCACAGGACACACAAACAGACACACACTTGCCTTTCAGTCTGCTGCCTGGCCCTGGAAACTTTGGGTTCTTAACAGGGCTGTAAAAGGGATTAGAAGTGAAAGAAAGATTGTTCCAAAAGGGCAATGCTTGTGTTACTGCTCCATTCAGAAGGAGCAGAAACGATGCTCTCAACAACTCTTCTGAGGTCTCTGCTCAAAAACCACCTTAACATGCGACAACATCAATTAAAATTGTCACCTGTTTCAGATTCAGCTTCAATCCCAATTCAGGAAGCAACTCCTAAACAGAGAAAAAGCTGGTTAAATTGGTGAGAAAATTCTCTTCCTCCTTTCAGATATCAATTCACATGTGCAGGAAAAGGTTACCAAGGTCCCCTGACAGCTATTGGATTACAGAAAACAATTTTTTGGCCCCAGTGGGTTTCTGCAAGAACCAGGTGGGACAAATGTTTACACTTTGCAGGCAGCAAAATACCTTCCTCCCCTCCTCCTCCCGAGCAGAACAGTTTCACCAAGAAAACACAAATGCCCTAAAAAATATTAGCCAAGCAAACCACTGTGTCCTGTAATATCAGCTCCTGGGTGATATCCACAGTTTATTTCCTGGGACACAGCACCTGATTCCATGGAGGTTTTGAAGGGGACAAGGTGTGAAGGTTGGTGCTGGAAAAGCTCCTGAGCTGAGGAGCCTCTTCTAAGCAGCTCAACAAAGAAACAATCAGGACAGAAAAATGACTACTAGCAAGGACTCTGCTGCTCCAAAGAAAATAGAATGTAAATTCCACAGACAATGGGGAAAAATGAGGGAGTAATTATCAGGAAGGCTGAACACAACAGATGTTTTATTGTCTTGCAGAACTGAGATCAAATCTTGGGTTCCCATTCAGCTGCAGAGGCTTGAGTGGAGAACATGGGAACAGCCTCTTCTCACCACCCTTCCTGGGAATGTTGCTTCTCTCCCTATTTTAAGCCCAAGGCAAATGGCCAGAGGAGCTGAGGACAGGCTATGTGCTTTCTAGAGCAGCCCAACAAGTGCAGGCTTCAGTTTTCTGAAGCTGCTTTTGTTGTGTGAGCAAAGAAGGATCAGCAGCACCACCCCAGTGAGCTGTGCCCCTGCACTCCCAGAGCTCCTGAACACCACGTGCCACCTCCCAGAGACAAACCTTGGAGCCCAAGGGGTTGAATATAAATATTCTTCTGATGTATCATAAAATATGGATAAGGGAAACACTCCCTCCCAACCTAGCAGTTGCCTTTTAGGCGGGAATTGCCTCTTTCAATTGCTCAGCCCCATGGGGTCTCTCTGTGTTAAATTCCACAAGGGTCTGGGGTTTGCCTGGCCTAATTCCAGTGCACAGCTGGGGGTGGAGGCACTTTGGGCTGCAAACCCTTCCTTGGGTAAGAGACATCCTGGTGGGAGACTGATGGCACCTGGGCTTCCCTGCGCAAGCCAGGAACACAGCCAGGGCCAGAGCAGGGAATTCAAACGCAGCCAGGGAAAGGCAGAGGGGAAATGAGTGCCATGGGGCTGCCTGGCAGTCCTGGCAGGCAGCTGTGGCCTCTGCCCCTCTCCCGAGCCTGCTGCCCACAGGTTTGTGCTCGTGCTGTGCTCTCTGTGCTGCCAGCTGCTTCCGGAGGCACAGGTGGTGCCAAGGGGCCTTTCCCCACCTGCGGCTGGCAGGGTGCCACCCCTCTCTTTTCCCTTTTTTCTCTCTCTTTCCCTGCTCCACACCACAGGGACTCGCAGCTTCCAGCCCTTCACACCTCACCACTGCTGTGCTGTGCTGAGGGGGACATCTGAGGGCCCCTTTGCATCTGCTGGATCACAGCACCAATGCATTCCACTGACCTCGACAAAGCTGCAGCAGCTCCCATGCATTTCTGGGAATGACTCCCATGACTAATCCTTTCCTTGACCTCAAGGCCAGTCTCCCTCCACCCTCAGACACAGCACAATGAGAGGATCCAGCTCACTGTAGTCACATAAAGCACCACAGGGATGAAAATCAACTGCTTAGAGTGGAGATCTGCCTGTTGCAGGATCTTTTTCCTACCTCTGGCAAAGAATCAAAAAATAACCAAGCTTGTCCCATGACAAAGAAAGGCCCATTTCTGTCCTCCCCACTATGACATGAATGCACCAAGTGACATCTCCTTATGCCTCAAAAAAAAAAGCAGGGCTTTGCTTTATTAAGTGGTGGTAAATCCACCCCTAAGGATTCTGGAGAGAACATTTCCCCATGACATGGAGAGGAAAAACATCACCTGTTTTAGCCCTCTAATGATTCCTACAGCAATGCAATCAAGCTGCCTCACTGATCAGCTCCTTGACAGCTTCTGAGCTGAGGAGGAGCCTCAAGTTTACATGCTATGCTTAATTTCCTTTGGGTTGACCTCAGAAGAAATCTAATTTGTTTCACAAGCAGCTCTGGATGTCAGAGAGGCTGATGAGCAATAGAGCCATGAGAGAAAGGCCATTTAGTGTCTCCCACAGCTCTGTTGGAGGAGGCAATTGATCAATTATATATTTAGAAACACAGTGGGGATGGGAGCTGGTGGTAGCCATGTGACCATCTATTTTAACATCTCTGTCTGTAGGAAGAGAAAAAATTAAAATATATACACAGATACCAATATTAAAAATAAAAAAATAAACCAAAAGACCGATCCACTCAGTGAACACCACGTGTTGCCATGCAGCCAGGTCCCCTCACACCCCCAGAGAAAGCCAAGAGCAAGCCCAGCACAGCAGCTCTGGGCTGGGCAGGTACATTACCAGGCTGGGGGTGGGTTTAGGCATTGTCTTCCGTGCTCGGTGGACCTTGACTTCAGCGTTAGCAGCGGGGGCTCTTTTAGCATCCGTGTCCTTACTGCCCTCCCCGAGCTTGCTTGGCATCGTGGCTTGGAGCTGGGCAAAGGACCCCACAGTCCTGCCTTTGCCTGCTCCCCCAGGCAGGGTTTTTGCAGCATGGCCAGTGAGAGAAGCAAAGCTGGTAGTCCTTAGAGGCTGCTCCTGTGCCATCTGCTTGGTTAGGATATACCCATTGCTCCCTGTGACAGAAGTCTGTGTGAAGTCATTTGCTTTCAGGTGGTTTTGCTTCCCAGGCTCGCTGTCCCGCTCCGAAATGCCGTTTTCTGCTATCCTATTTAATTTAGTAGTAGAGTCCTGCTGGCTCCCTTTCGTGTTGTCCTGAGTGTTTTTCGCTGGGTTTGGGTGGCCCCCACCCTCGCTGTGCTCACAGGAACCGTTGGTTTCACCGTCCACTGCCATTTTTGGTTCCCCCACTTGCTTTTCTGTAGCGCTTTCATCTGCAGCCATGGCATTAAACCCTGCAGGGAGAGGGAGGAAGAGAGGAGAAAAGGGTCACAAGTGGCATTGAAACTCCCAAGGGAAGGTGCAGCTACTCACCTGTGTTGTGTGTGAGCAACCCTCTCCTCCAGCACCCTGCCAGATGTAAATCACACAATCCCAGAATATTCAGGGTTGGGAAAGACCTCCAAGATCATCCATCCATGGATCAAACACCACCACATCAACTAAAGCACAGAACTGAGTCTCAAGGTTATTCCTTCACTCACCTGCCCAGCCCTCCTGGATCCTCCCACGGTGACATCTGGGGTGGGTGGCCCAGGTGACAGCAGTGCACTTACTCCCACTTGCCTCAGCTGCAGATGTGGCCATTCATTGCCAACAACGGGCTTTTCAAGGTAAATATTATCTCTGGCTTGTCCAATAACTGCATTTATTGGGCCATATGGCAACACCTCACCTGGCAAACAAAACTCTGCCCCATCTTGCATCCGGATCTCTGGCAAAGCCCTTCCCAAAGCCAGTCTGGCATGGAAAAGCTTTGCTGGTAGGGCTGTCCCAGTGAGCTTCTGTGGCACACACACAGCCCAGCAGCCAAATGTGCACATCAGGGCTCTGCTGCCACAGGGAACATCACAAGGAATAACTCCCTGGCTATCCCAGCTCTGCTGGGAATGTTGTTCCGTGGGAATTGGCTTTCAGCACAACAAAGAACAACAGGACCAGGATTCATGGTGTCATTTCAGAGGTAACAGCAGGAGCAAACACAGGAGTGAAGTGTGGTAAATGTACTTCTAGACTAGAATAATTCTATGATTCAAGTGCAGCAAGGTTTTTGCAGCCTGACAAGGCTCATACACAACAATGCCCAGATAAAACATTCCTTTTCCTTTCCTTCCAAACATTTCCCTGCTCCTCCATCAATGACTTTGTCCCATCAAAGATTTCAAATCCAAGGTGAAAAAAATCCAACTATGAATGTCATGTACTTGCAGGAAAGTTTCTGACATGACAACCCAGCAGCACCCCAGGCAACCAGGAGTGATAACAATTCACTGGCACGCTCAGTGCAATGATTACATCAACCTGCTGCTAGGGATTCCTTGGCTTGTTTTCCTTCCAGAGACCAGACAGTTATGAAAAGCAACACAAGAAGTGCAGGGAGAGCTCTGTCAGAGCAGGGGGATTGATTGAAACCAGCCCCCACCAAAGCAATTTTCACCTACAGGATGCGAAGGGCCTGGAGTCACACTGCAGGAACAGCCAGACCACTGGGTATCAGTACCTCACTTCACACTGCCCTCAAAGTGCCACCAGGCAAGGAAAACAACATTCTGAACCCAGAATCAAGGGTGGAAAAACCTCCGGGACCATCGAGTCCAACCTATGACCAGCACCCACCTTGTCCCCAGCCCAGAGCACTCAATGCCACATCCAGGTGTTCCTTGGACACCTCCAGGGATGGACACTCCAAATCTCCCTGGGCAGCCCCTGCCAATGAAGAAATTCCTGCTGGTGCCCACCCTGAGCCTCCCCTGGCCCAGCCTGGGGTCGTTCCCTCTCCTCCTGTCCCTGTTCCCTGGGAGCAGAGCCCGAACCCCCCTGGCTGTCCCCTCCTGTCAGGAGCTGTGCAGAGCCACCAGGTCCCCCCTGAGCCTCCTTTTCCCCAGGCTGAGCCCCTTTCCCAGCTCCCTCAGCCCCTCCTGGGGCTCCAGCCCCTTTCCCAGCTCCCTCAGCTGCTTCACAAATGTCTCTTCCGACCTGGCAAGAACCTGGTGCCAGGCTAACACAAGAAGGACCACCAGGATCCTGGGATGACAAGCGCAGGGTGCCTGAGCTGACTGTGCAAAGCCCAGCTTCAAGCACAGGCAGGTCCCTGCAAAGGTCACCAGGGAGGAGACCCAGCTCCACCCAGCTCACCAGAACAGCTCTTCCCAAAACCCACCCAAGTTCTCTTTCTATTTCCATTGGGGAAAAAAAATACATCTCCCCTTTTTTCTACCTTTTAAAATGCATTTGTTTAGTCTGTCTTAATCATGGAATCATGGAATATCCTGAGTTGGAAGGAACCCACCAGGATCACCCAGCCCAGCCCCTGGCCCTGCACAGACCCCACCAACCCCACCCTGGGCATCCCTGGCAGCGCTGTCCAAAGGCTCCTGGAGCTGTGGCAGCCTCGGGGCTGTGCCCATTTCCTGGGGAGCTGGGCAGTGCCAGCACCTGATATTTAGTATCTCCTTCCCACTGCATTGACCTGAAAGATTTGGGTACAACTCCTGCCCAAACAGCACTGGCAGCTCTAGATTCTAAAAGTGAGGTATTTCCAGTATCTTACAATTTTATTATTCTCTAAACTCCCTGGGTTTTGGTGCCCATCTGAGATTTAAAGGCATTTCCAGCAAACTGGAAGCCTTCTTAGGCCTGGTCAGTACATGTGAAGCATCCAACCCAGCCTCTGGCTGGACACGTGGTCAGTGCTGAACTCACACCAGGCTCTGCCCGGGGTGTCTCAAAGGCCCCTCCAGCCTCAGCCTGCCCATCAGCTAAGAGCGGGACAGTCTCTCTGATGCTCCTGGTTTCCAGCTGAAAGCCACAGACATTGGTCACAAAGCATCTCTCCAGGTGTATCTGGAAGGTCTCTCCAAACCCTGAGTGGTCACTCTGCCCTGGGGATCAGCTCTGGCCATTTTTCCTGATGCACTGCACTAAGAGATCCATTCCCCTAATTCCAGGCAACCCAGCCCGGGATTGCCTCCCATGTGGGCTCTGCTAGCTCCAGAGAGAGCTCCAAAACATCCCAAAATTGCTCCCCAATGCTCTCTGGAGCACACAGAGACACAAACCTCACCTGCAGGAGCAGTGACTGAGGGTTCTCCAAGCAGAATTCAATTATCACCTCCACCTGCTCCCTCCCACACCACCCAGACCTCCCTGTGTACAGAAAGTGGCACAAGGGTTTGTTTTTGATAGCAGTAACTTTGGGAGAAGATTAAGTGCTCCTTTCTTCACTGTTTTATTTAACTATTTGAAAAGCTGTGGGCAGAGGGAGCCACAACTATGCCTTTATTCTTTCAATTCTTGTTTCTTTTTCTGCATTCAGGGTCTTTAAAAGGCCATTTAAGCAATTACTGCAGCAAAGTCAGTGCCAGGAAAAAAAGAAAAGCAACAAAAAATAAGCTCTCTAACCACAGCTGGAGGTTTCTAGAGCTCAGCTTTGGGCACCTGGCTGAATGAAGCCTTCAATATTTGTTGATTTAAACACTGTATTCTCCCAACAGAGCAGTCAAATAACTTCAGTGGCTGACTATGAGATAAACTGAATAAGCAGAGGGCAAGAATTGCTCTACCTGCCATGAAGGCAACCAAAACAACGTGAATTAGAGCACTGCTCTAGGGAAAAAGTAACTGCATTACTCCAGAAAGCATCACGGGCTTTATGAAAAATCCATGAAGCTAAAATTAAAATCACACACACACACTTATTTCCCTTCTTGTGAAATGAAATCTGATTGACTGTGGAAGTGGCACCAGCCTTCCAAACCTGTGTGAGCACAGATCTGATGAAACAGAGATAAGGAATTTCACAGCAGAGGCCAGGGACTGAGCAGGAAGAGAACCCATGTTTCCCTCCAGCCTCCAACAAGCCTGAGACACTGCAAGCAGGATCCTCCCTTTCTTTGGGGTAAACCCCTCCATTCTCCCATTCCCTCTTCTGGCAGCACTGAAACAAACCCATGAACAGTTTGGAATGCTTTGTTTTCTACACACTGAGCTCCTGCACAGCTCCGAGCTCCTGCACAGCTCCGGGCTCCTGCAAGAAGCACCCCCCATCAGCCCCATTTCCAACACAAATTTAAGATTCTCCCCATGGAGAATCAGTTTGTGTCAAGAGCTGCATCACAATTTGTATGGCAGCTCAAGAGAGCTGGTCGGGTTTTCCCAGCCAAGCCACCTGATCTGGTAACAGGGAAATGGGAATTGGCACCCCAGGCTCACCAAGGGCACCTGCACAACTCCACATATTCCACACCCTTGCTGAACTCTGGCCCTCAGACAGGGATGGGAACACACACCAGAGCCAGCAGGAGCCTCACCATGACAATACGGGATCAAACAGTCCACAGCAGCTCCTCAACAGCTCCAGACACCTAAAGAAACACTTCTTCCTGACGTGACCTTTGCATCCCCCCTTTTTCATACCCAAAAAAAGCCTCACTGAAAACCTGCTAAAATCCTTGTTTCAAATACACCTCGTGGCACTGAGTTCTCCCCTTGAAAATGCTGCTCAGCAGCTTTTCTGCTCCTGTGCTGCAAGTGCAAGGGAATTATAAAACTAAAGTTGATATTTCTCTGAAACTTTGTGACTTTACAGCATTCATCCCTTCTAAGTAGGCCAAAATGAGTTTTTTTCCACATTCAGTTTTCTCTCCAACTCGCTCACTGCTCTTTAATCTACAACCATCCTTTCTTTAATTAAAAAGAAATAAAAGGTAGGAAGTTCTGGCCTGCATCCATGAAGTAACCTTATTAATTAGAAGCATCCCAGTCTTTCCAAAGCTCCTTTGGCATCCCCAGTTCCAGATGCAGCAGGAAAAGCCTCTCCCATGGACCCCAACATTGCCTGGATGCCCATCTGAGCTTGGATTCATTTCAAACCCAGGTAACGTGCCCAAACACTGGTGGTGTTTGAAGTTGATACCAAGTTGGCACAAACTTCAGTAAAAACACAATATTTAGGGGCTGGGTACATTCTAGTAACACAAGGAATGTAAGACTCAGGAGGCTGGGCTATTCCATTATCCCTGTGACTCCACATGGCAAGGAATACCCACTAATAAATTTAAATCCCTGCTCTGAATTAACAATTCCCTGAGAGCACTGAAGCTCCCAGCCCTCCCCAGGCTCAGGCAGAAGGATCAGGCACAAGTTTTTGTCTCAGAACATCACAGTTGTTCAAAATGGAATTAAAATTCCCCAAAGAAAACAGACTCTGACGAAAGTAGGGGAGAAGCTAAGACAGGATGAGACCACCTCATCTAATTTTAGGTGTCTAAAAGGCATCTCAGACTCCAGGGGTCCCTAAGCCACCACTGCAAGCAACAGAGAGAAGCCACAGCCCAAAAGCAGCACAGGCTGACTTTAGACACCTTTGGACAAACTCACCCTGCCTGCACCATGTCTCACCTGCCTGCTACCATGTCTAAGCAGAAACGAGCTGGATTAATTCAGAATTAGAACAATAACTTCAAAAAATCCCTAAATTAGGCAAAATTAAAGCCACCTCTGCTCTCCCAGCTCAAACACTGGTTCCTCTTCACTATCTTTGCCTGCTGGGATTTCCAACCCTTTCAGCAGAGCCAGTCCTGGCTCCAGTCCTGGCCTGGAGCTCGCCAGAGCTGGGTCCAGCCTGCCAAAACTTATCTGTGGGCAGAGGCTGTCTAAGAGATGTGTTACTGTCCTCACTGCCACAGCCAGAGGGGACACACTCACCTCTGCGGGGACCCAACAGGACAAGCACCCACAGAAACTTCCCATCTGAGGGAGGCCAGCTGTCAAAACTCAGTATTACATTGACAATGCTCTGAAAAAAATAAAGGCTTAAATGTCTTTTTAAAGTTTGGAGTTCACTGCTCAGTGAAAAAAATAAGGAAAATATGCAAATGTTAGGAGCCCTCGTCCTCCAGGCCAAACTGCAGCTACCAGGTCTGGGGGAAAAGAGTGGGAAAGAAAACAAGCAGAAATAAAAATACATTCTGCAACAAATGCACTACTATCTTATCTGGAATTTTTACACATTTTTTTCTGAGCCTTTTGGTGTTGAGGACTGGTGGAGGCAAAACCCTTTCTGCCCGTGGGATTTTCCATGCATTTCCAGAGCCCTCAGCACAGAGCCCAAGCAGAGCCAAGAGGCTTCAGCTGCTGCAAGAGAAACGTTTAATCAAAGACAGGGATTAAATGAACTTAGCTTAAATGAACTAAGCAAAGACAGAGCTTAAAGGAAAAGCTCAGGATTTGGAAATGCAGACTAAGAAGTGCACACAGCTGTATTTATATACATACACATCTCACAGATGTTCTACCTTAACCGCTTTGCAGATCATCCCTAAAACACCACAAATCCCACAGCCTTTGATTCAATACCCAACTGTCCTGCTGGATAAAAGTGAGAAAAGCACCTGCTTTTAATCTCTGTGTTCCAGCACTTCCCTCCCCTCTTCCTCCTCCAACTCCAACCAAAAGGAAAGAGAAGAGCCCAGCTGCCATCAGAGGGATGAAGATGTTTGGGCTGAAACCACACAGATGAGGGAGAGGTGGCAGCTGGAGACCCTGAATCCTTCAGGAAGGAGAGCACCCCCTTCACCACCAAAGGCTAGAAGGGGCCCTGAGCAGCCTGACCTACGCTGGCATCACTGCCCATGGCACAGGGCTGGAACTGGATCATCTCTAAAGTCCCTTCCAACCCACATCAGCCTGGGATTCTGATTCTGGGATTGAGGGCAAAAAGCAGAGCATTTTGAAGCCAAGAAATGCAGACAAATGTGTTTTCAGGCAAAAGTTCCCCTCTGGGGTGAGTTATTGATGGTCTCTTCTTCCCCCCAAGCCCTTGTGAAGATGGGTGATGTCCCAGCCCACAGATGTCATTCCTCCATGAAGCAGGCGACACAGGAACATGTCCAGGTGGGTTTGGAATGTCTCCAGAGAGGAGACTCCACACCCTCCCTGATCCAGAGCTCTTTTTACCTTCCTCATGCTGAGGTGGAACTTCTTGTGTTTCAGTTTATGGCCATTGCTCCCTGTCCTGTCACTGGAACCACTGAACAGAGGCTGGCACCATTCTCTGACACCCCTTGGAGATATTTATGTGCACTAACCAGATCCTCTCTGAGACTCCTCTGCTCCAGACTAACCACACCCAGCTCCTGCAGTCTCTCCTCATGTGAGGGATGCTCCAGACCCCTCATCACTTTTGTAGCCTCTGCTGGACCCTCTCCAGCAGCTCCTTTTCTTTCTCGAACCATGAAGACCAAAACTGAACCTAAAACTCCAGATGTGGTAGAGCGGAAAGAAAGGATCATCTCCCCTGACCCTCCAGCATTCCCTTGGCCCTCCTAGCACCCAGGACACAGCTTGAACATTAACATTAAACTGGCTCAAGAGTTTAATGACTCAGAGCAGGTGAAGAGCCTCCATGAAACTCATCCATCCCTCTGCCATGGGCTGTGGTGTCCCAGCCAGAGGCCCCAGCCCAGCTGGGTGCAAGGGCTGCTCCTGCTCCAGGGCTGCCACAGGCACATCCTGCCTGCAGCAAGGCCCCAGCCCAGGGAGTGCTTGGGGCACAGCTGGGTGAACATTAAAATCCTGAAGCATCGCTTTGCTCTGCCTGGCCTCCCGCTGTCAGCCTCAGCAGGGGATCCCAGTGCCGAGTACCTGAGCAGAGCAGATTAGTCCTTCCCTCCTTTCAAGCTGCCATCCCTGCACCTGGGAATGCAAAGGCTGCAGCTGCTCAGTGGAAAGCAGCACTTCTGTGCTCACAGCAGCTTCCTACCTGCAATAAGAGGGAGAGAAAGAAAAAAAAACCAAAAAGGCCCCTCCAGGAGTTTAAACCCCTGCCAGTCTCTCAAAGCAGGCTGAAGTTTATCTGAGAGCAGTGACTGTGCAGGTCTCACCCAGCACTAGGCTCCAGCACTGTGGCTCTTGCAAAGCAGCTGCCTTGGGTGAAGGCTCAGAAACACTGGAGCAAATGGAGAATTTCATTCCCAACACCCATTCCTGCTCCTTTGTGCTGCTGCTCTACTGGAACTTTCCGCCCCTGGGCTTGGGGAATCAGAAAAGGAGTGGTTTGCCTTGAAAGGTCAAGGGAGACGCAGAGCTGGGAGAGAAGAACACAAGGAGAGCTGAATTCACTTGCAATTCTTGCAAAGAAACCACTTTTTAATAGTTTCTCTCTGAGTCAGACTAAAGACAATATGGCCTAATAAAAGCTTTTTTTCCACTCATCTCCCATCTCCCTGCCCCCTTCCCCACCCTGTCAAAGGGAAGTTTGGACCTAAGCTCACACCCACATGTAAAACTGAACTGGAACATTTCCCACGGACCACAAAACAGCCTCAGCCACAGCTTTTTTCTGAGTTGAGCAATTTTACACAGACAGGGATACTGAGCCTAGTGAACAACTGCCACAGGCTGAGACTCACCCCCAGAACTGAAAATAAAAGTGCTGGAACATGCAAAGAGCTTGTTCCTACAAAGACATGTTACATTTAAAGTTCAATTATTTCTCTTTATGAGGATGAAGGCAGAAGAGGACAGCCCAGGTGGGAACCACAGGGCACTTGTGCAACATCTCCCTCTTGAGGAACAAAGAACAGAACACCCCATCTGCCCACCCAAGGGCCTCAGGATGTTCCCTGAGAGCACCCACCCCATTCCAAACACCAGGAACCCATCCCCAGCTGCTGAGATGTCCCAAATGAAGGCTGACAGGTTGAGGACCCCCAGGAAAGGCCCACTGCCTCCAGCAGCACACCAATGAGGGCCAGCATGGATGGGGCTTGGAGCACCCTGGTCTGTGGAAGAGGTCCCTGCCCATGGCAGGGTGGAATGAGATGAGCTTTGAGGTCTCCTCCAGCTCAAACCAGTCTGGGATTCTGTGATTATGAACTGGGGCAGCTCAGCTACTGGCCCAGCACAGCAGGAGCCTTCCCTGCAACAGGAGATCTTCGTGGAGATCTCCACATGATGATGTTCTCAGTGCTGGAGCCAGGAGTGCTCACAGGCACCACTGCAGCTGACAGGCCTTGCCTGGGCTCAGACCCCTAAATATCAGCCAAGGCTTCAAGCTACCTGCATTTCCTGCCTTGTCTTGGACTCGGGCACAGCTCAGGGCTGTACAGAGGTGGAACTGGTGCGAGGCCATTCAGAGGCAGCAGTGGAGCTATGGGATGTGCTAACAACTCCAATGGGGACCTGACCTGCCCTCAGCATCAGCACCTTTCTGAGTCAGGGGGGAGTGAAAAGAGGGGCAAACAGAGCAATTCACAATGAAGCTTTTAGCCCAAACAGAACCTTTAGTCAGCCTTTGGATCTGCAGCTTCAGGCCTCTGGAAGTTCAGGTGCCAGGTTTCATACTGACAGGTTACCTGCAGGGGGTTTTCCCAACGGGAACACAATCCAGAGCAGGTTCAGTCACAGGCTGCAGGCTCCCATCAAACACACCCTCAGCAGCACAAACTAAACCTGTGCTTGTGCTACTGACAAAGATATTCAACAGCACCATCCTCCTCACTCAAGAGAAATCACTGTTCAAGAAAACTTGAAGAGAGAAAGCTGAGGCTTCAGGGTGCTTTTCCAGTCCACACATCCCAGCTCCATCCCCGAGCCAGGACACTGGGCTCAAAGGAACTGTTCCATGCCATCCTGCAAGTCTGCTGGAACGATTTCATCTTCATGCAACAGTCAAAAACGTGAATCCTGTGCCAGCACTAAACACTGTTATTAACAGCTTTTGGGCCGTGAACCAATGTTCTGGTGGGGATGATCCTCCCAGGATGCCAGCTGGGGAGCCAGGGGCAGCAGGGACAGTGTCCCAGCACAGCACCACACACACCATGCTCTGTGACACTTGTGGTGTGCCTGGGGAGGCAGGAACACGTTCTGAACATTCCAGAAGAATGGAGACTCACATTTAGGAGCCTCCTTTCCCAGGGAACGGAGCCTGGAGTGGTTGGAATAGATTGGAGTGGTTGGAATTTCAGCACCTTGTGAAGCCTCGAGACTTTTCCCGCACAGGGAGGGCTCTCAGCTTCCTTCTGACACAGCATTTGCTCCAAGTCAAAATCAGTAAGGGGCACAAAAATGTCTCTTCCCACCCTCCTTTTGGATTTTTTACCTCCACAGATTCTTGACACCTTAAGATCAACCAAGAGCTACACAAGCAAGCTTTACAATCCTGAGCTAAGAAAGGCAAGGGATCAAAGTGAGTTTCCCCCAGAGCAATGCAACCTCCCACTGGCACCTCCTGACACCTCAGACTTTGTCTCTGCTCTGCCCAGATCAGAGATCCCTATGCCACCACTGCTGGCAGCAGGATTCCTGTGCTCCCAGTTAATATCCAAGCACCTGACACAGCATTCAGAATTTCTGTTCTGAGCTTATTTTCTAACCAGAGCAGCTTGACAAAACATTATGCTGGACAGAAAAGAAAGAAAAAGCAATGCTGTACTCACACACAACTGAATTAAGTCCAAAATTTTGCTTCTAGATAAGAGTAGGGATTTTGATGGGGCCAGTTCAGTGCTTCCCTAATGCTCTATTATGGAAAGGAGAACAAAAATACACCAAATCCCTGAAGAGCTATGAGAAGTAACTAGTCCAGGAATAATAAAACCATGGAAAGAAAAGAGGGAGTTGGGGGAAAGATAAAGGGTGGTGGGTTTTTTTTCCCTAATCCCACTGACACATTTATTAAGCCTTTAGATTTGTGTGCATGTAACTCAGACAACCCTGCAGGAAAAGACTTTGTCAATTGAACCTGTGCTGCATCCTGCACAGTGAAAGCTGCAGAACCCACACAGGAGCCACGAGGTGTGGGGTGCCTGACCCCTCCAGCCACCCCGCAGCCATTGGGGCTGCTCTGCAGCAACAGAGAAACCCACAGCAAAACAGAAAGTCGATGTTCCTAGAGGGAGGAAAAGGTCAGTGTGGGGATGGATCAGAGTTCAGCTAAAACCAGTCACACACAGGAAGTTCAAAGGAACTCCTGTGCACTTCACACCAAAGCAGAAGTGAAAATTAGATCTCCTTCTTCAGGGGAGTGGTGAGGGATGGACTGAAAAGCAAATCTGCATCTTCAGTGGAAGAGCCCTGCTGAGAGTAAACACAGCAGAAGGGGGCCTGTGTTTGTGGAGGCACACCTGAGGTGCTGGGGGCACTGAGCACACCTCCAAGCCCCCAGTTTTGTCCTCATCACATGCCCACTTCACAAGCCAGCTCTGACTCCCAACCAGGGCAGGTGCTCACCTTCCTCTTTGTTGTTGGTGATGTCTTTCAGCAGCTCAGTCTTCATGCAGCCGTCTTTCCTTGGCTCTCCCTTACTCAGCACTGCTCTCTGTGGTGGGGGAGAAAAAACAGAAATATCAGGGTTGAGCTCAGCCACACGATGCATTCAGAAGAAGAGACAATCATGGACACATCCTGTTTACAGCACAGCCAAACCTCCCTCTGCAAAATAAAGGCTGCCAGGAAGCTGCCACCAAGGCACAGGTCACAGATAAAATACGGCAAGGCTGGCCCAGCTGACAGCCGAGGAGCACAGGGGCTCCGGGCTGTGACCAGGGCTGGCACCTCCCAGCTCTGGGGAGGATGCAGCCAGACAGATTTTCCCAGTGCAACGTGCCTGGGAATCCAGCTGAGTCCATCTGCGTGAAAGGCACCTCAAGGAGGTGACTCTGATTGCCCCAAAACTTTTCAGGCTTTGGGTGGGGCAGGCAGATCTATCAGACTTCTCACTACGACCTCATTTACCAACATTCCCAGCCCACATGCTTTTGGTGGCTTGGTTGGATTTTTTTGTAGCTCTTTCAAACGAACATCCAAAAATGCAAACCATCACTCAGCTACAGCTAACTCCTCATTCATAACATCCATGTTTATTAAAGTTAATGAGCTCTATTTTTAATTCTATAGAAAGCATTTTTTCTTTTTCCCCCTCTTTAAAAAAAAAAATCATGTACAAAGGGAACACCTGCTCATCTCCTCTGCCTTTCACACGCCTGGCATCACGTTGTTAGCTCAGGTTTGCAGCCTTAATACCTTCTCTTTCTATTTTGAAGTAGCAAGACCAAAAAAAAACCTCAAAAAAAAAACTCACAAAAAAACCCCACCAAAAAAACCACAAAACAAAACAAACAAACAAACAAACAAAAAACACCCTACCAAAATAAACCAGAAGGAAAATTGTATTTAAAAAACAAATGAACTAGAAGGGGTCTTTGCCACAGCTGTGTTTAAGGGGAGAATGGTGTGGAGGCAGAGATGGGGAGTGCCCTGCAGAGCCGGAGGTCGGTGCCGGGTTCAGCGCGCTGCCGGCGCCGCGGCACAAGAATGAGCCCAGGTCAAGCCAACTGCTGTAGGCCAGCACAGGGAGCAGATGGTGCCTGCAGCCATGCAAATCACAGGGTTTAAAGCACACTGGGTGATAAAGAAAGAAAAACAACCTGCCCACCTCCCTTAAAGCAAGTGAGGGGGATGAGACACGCATGGAGCCCGGTGTGGCAGCTCCCAAACCTCGCCAGCAGCTCGCCCAGGCCTGTGTGGGACTGTCCAGAGCTGAGATGGGCTTTGGAGCTGCTGCAGCTGCCACCACCACCCTGCCAGGCTGGTGAGCTCAGCACAATGCCCTGTGCTGGCAGGTGCTGCAGAGCAGCCCCCAGCCCCACGCAGGGCTCATCCAGACCCAATCCCAGCAGGATCGCCCTGTCCTGCACCCAAATCCACCACGGCAGAGACACACAGCAAGGGAAGGAGGGAGACAGATTGCTGGGAAAGCCTCCACCACCTGCCAGGCCCGGAGCTAAGGGCACTTCAAGGATGGCTCCTGCAGCACAGAACAGAGGCTGTGGGTGGCTGCGTGTCCCTGCCTGTCCCCAGCCTGCCCCGAGCACAATCAGATACAAACCCAGCCACATCCCGAGCACAGCACCTTCAGATCTCCAGTCACAGACCAAAAAGCTGCTGTGAGCATTGGAAAGCTCAGAACAGCCCAGCCTGACACAGAACCTACCTTCAGCAGACACTGGCCAACAGCTTCCATTGAGAAATGATCATAAAACACAGCCCAAACCCTGAACATAGAGCAGCTGTTTTATTTATTTATTTGCTGAGCCAGTAATATATATCCTTGCTGCAAACATGAGCTTGCAAACCCTACCTCTCCTCTAGCCAGACCTCTCGTAAACCGGGAATAACCTTGGGTTTTCTCATGGATTATCCTGCTGCAAGACTTGAGCAAAGAGAGCTCAGAGTGCTCGAGGGCACCCCTGGCTCCCACCACAGCCAGGGGCACCCAGGCCCTCGCCACAGGCACCAGCAGCAAATAAAGAGCCTCAGTCAGTCGAACAGGGACCAGTTTGTTTTCCCAACCTTTGTTGCAACAAGGAGAGGTCTTGATATTCCTGCTACTCCACTGACTCATACAAGAAGCCCCAGGATTTCCAGGGGCCATTCTTAGCCATCTGAGCTTAAGTTTTTCTGCATTTTCTAAGCAGTACCCTCACTACAAACACCACCCATACTCTCCCTTCCACAGAGGTGTTGCTGCTGCTTGCCCATGAAGAAAAGCCACTGCAGGAACCCAGGAGCCCATGAGAACTTGACCACCCTCCCTGCTCACTGCAGTCACCAGCAGCTCAGAGCTGCCTGCCCAGCTCTCAAAGCAGAATTCCCGACTTCAAGAGAGAAACGATCACTTTTGTCCTTTGAGAATACAAAAGCTGGGTGCCAAGGCAAGGCTGGCTGAGGTGGCATCTCACAGGCTCTCCTGCTTCCTACCTCAGAGACAAACCCCTCACTAGCAGAGGCGACAACATTACGACTTCCCAACAAAAACTCGGCATCAAGGTAGAAAACAAAACAATGAAAATGAAATTAAAGGCCAACTGTGAATTTTGAAGCATTTTGATCAGAAGGAAGCTACAGGAAAGCCCTGCAAAGTGCTTGAAGCCTCGTCCCCCCAGGCCAGCGCTCTCCCATCCTTGCTCCATCAGCACCCAGCACCAAGGGGCACCCATGGGGCACCCAGCACCATTCATTCCCACCCAGCTCCACCCAGCCAACCTAGCACCAACTTCACCGCAAGTGTCAATACCTCCAGCTTGTGTGTGTGTGTGTGTGTGAGTGTGTTGGGTCTTTTTGCCCTCCCCTCCCTTAAATCCAGAGCAAACTTCCCTTTCTGCTCACCCTCCCCATGCCCCATCCGTCCGCTCCCGATTGGCAGGGAAATCCTATACCCACCCTCCCCGCCGAGAAATGTCTGCTCTTGCAGCAGTCCCAACAAAGCCAACTGCCAAGCACACGCTGCTTCACAATAAAAGTCTCACTCGCTCCATTTATTTTTTCCTCCTTTCCCCCTTTCCCGCAGCCGGCTGCCTCCATCCCCTCGCCCACCCCAGACTGATTATTAACCATCC
This sequence comes from Prinia subflava, assembly GCF_021018805.1. Lineage (NCBI taxonomy): Eukaryota > Metazoa > Chordata > Aves > Passeriformes > Cisticolidae > Prinia > Prinia subflava. The sequence continues at coordinate 2,036,289 of NC_086258.1, read as the reverse complement.
GTGGCTGGAGAAGCTCCATAAAGAGCACACACCACCAGCCACGAAGCATTCTTGCCGCCCCCCCAACCATTAATGTTTAGGTTTCAAAGGGTAGAAAAAATTAGTGCATCTGAAGGAAGATTGATTGGGTCTTTGAAAGGGCTTTAAGAGCCATGAGGAGCGAAGCAGAGGAGCCAGTGCTGGTTTAGTTTTTTCCTCTCTGCCTCTGTTTACAAGAAAACAAGCTTCCTGTCCTCCATGAGGTCTTTGGAGGGGATGGAAGACAGGTCAGACCGGCCAAGGAAAGGCTCTGCAGCATTTCCAAACAAATGATGACTACAAACTACAGTGGTGCCTTTAAAACAAGCAAACAAATAAACAAAAAACCCAAAAGGCCAAAAAAAACCCCACCAAAAAGAAAAAAGAAAAAAAAGGGAGAAGAAAGAAGAGAAAAAGAACAAAGCTGGGAAACACAGAAAGAGCTTTTGCAGCCTCCTCTCCTTGGCATTTTCATCAGCCATCCGGGTGCCCTTCGCAAAGGTCCACACAGGTTTTATAGGCAAAGACAACACATGCACAGCAAAACTCCAACATATTGCAGCTTACCGAGCCCAAGGGACCAGAGTTACATCATGAGCCCGAGCTCTCTGCTCTCCCGGCAGCCCGGGAAGGAGCGCAGGCTGAGGTGCCAAGATGTCTACCTTCACCAGGGTCTTTTTTTTTTTTTTTTTCTTTTTTTTTTTTTTTTTTTTTATGTCTTAAAAATCAACGGTCTGGGAACCTGAGGCTCGGCAGCAGCGTTACTGTGAGCAGAGCCGTGCACTCACAGCAGGTCCATCTGGAGGAGGGCTGGGAGCAGGAGACCCCTGGAAGTGCCTGTTCCCATCCGGGGCAGCGGATGCACCAACGCCTCTGCGGGATGGACAGCACTGATCCTGCCTGGAAGCCTCCAGATGGTCACCAACCCCTCTGAGGTGACACCAGACCCCACTCAGGACACTGCCCCAGGGAAAGCTCCCACCAGCCAGGAAAACGAGGCTGCAGCAACGCCAGAGCAAAGCAGAGGCAAATCTCTCAACAAATGATGCAACCCCAGCAGCGGCAGATTCTTATTCACTCATTTTTTCCCTCCTTCTCTTAAAAAAAAAAATAAAAATAACACAATCCAAACCAGTCTGCTCATAATAACCTTTGCCTTGAAGAGAAGACAAACATTTTGTAGTTAATTATATAGGAAGTAATGATTAAGAGAATGTTTGTAGAAAGAGAGTGCTTCTCTTGTAGGCATGGGGAGGCTGCTCATTTCAGATCTCAGCACTGTGCTTGGGCAAGGCCTGGGCTCCAGGCTCGTGGGGACGCTGACCACGGGCCTGTCATTACAAACAACAGAAGCATTTGATCTGGAGAAGGAAGGAAACACAACCACCAGCATACCTGGCCTACCAAGCAGTCACCAGTCTCAAAGCTCCTTTTTTCAGGCTAAGGCCACTTCCTTATAAGCCTCATGCAATCATGTGAACATGGGATTTTATCTGCAGCTCACAACAAGCACTGCCCTCAGCCTGAAGTTTGCTCCCAAATCAAATTCTTTGCAATTCTTTTGTCTCCTGAAATCCTTTCATCCAGACTCTTCTCCATAGAAAAGAAACATTTCCTTCTCAACCCCCACGTCCTCTCTCCTATTCCAGCTGCACAAGTCAACTCCCCGAGAAGGGGGGAAGCACAGAAAGAGGTGCAAGTCCCTGCATGCAACAGCTGGGAACATGGAGACACGTGCATGAAACACAACAGGACTTAAAGTGACTTCTCCCAAGCCAAGGCATTCCACGACGGCGTGCAGGCTTCAGGCAAGGGGGGTCTGCAGAGCCCGTGCCCTCCTGGAAAGGGCAGATCAATTTACACTTCCTCACTGCTTCCAGGCCCATCTAGCTGCATCCCAGTAGAGTTAAAGCCAGTGCAACTCGTGTGTGCAGGCAAATGTAAATCCAGAGCAGACAAAGGCGTCCCCTCCTTCCACGGGCTGAGGGTAGCAAGGAGTCCAGCTGCTGCCTGCCTTCTCCTAGACCCCGGGAGGGGAGGGGGGGAAGAAAACCCTAAAATGGAGACCAAGATTCATCACTATCTCTAGCAAAAGCAAACCAGCCATTTCACAAACACCCAGTCCCCAGGAACTGGCTGAGCCAGGACAAAACCAGAGCACCAAGAGGAGCCTGGAGCAAGCAGATTCCAGCAGTCCAGGGCAGGGGAGCTGGGAGGCAGCTCACCCCCATCAACAGGGCTCTTCAGCCTCTGTGCTCCTCTTCCTCCCGCCCCAAAGCACCGCAGCCAGTGGAGCAGGTCCCTGTCCCCCTGCCCATGCCCATGGGGCCCAGCCAAAGGGCACATGGGGCAGCAGAGGAGGGAGAGCCCCTCGTGGGTTCCCGTGGGACCACGAGGAGCTGGCTGGGCTGCCCACACCACCTCCACCTGGGTCACCTCCGGCCATCGAGCGGCCAAGCAGCGAGACAGAGGTGCCTGCGAGCCGGGAAAGCGGACGGGGAGAAGGGGGGAAAAAAAGACAAAATAATAATGAAAATAATCATAATCATAAAACTTGCACCCTCGGGCCTGTCCCTCTAATAACTACAGCAAAACCTCACCAAGGCCTTACTCTGCTGGAGGGCGAGAAAGCGACACAGCGCTGCCCAGCACCCGAAGTCCTGGAGGTGGGAGATCCTCACACCCTCTCCTCCATGGCCTACGGGCTTCGTCCCCGGCGTGGGGCCTGGTTTTTCTGCTCTGTCATTAAGAGTGGAGCCTGGTCTTTTCCTTCAATCCCAAGAATTGCACGGAATTAGATCATCTTTCTGGCTCGCCTCCCCCTACAGGCAGCTCCCGAGCATGCTCAGCGCGGCCGCGCTGCCATTTCATAACCGCATTGTTTACGGACACACGGACCTGCCATCTTTTGACAGCGACACGGGGCCCGTGCCCCTGCCCAGCACCCTGGCCCCCGCCACAAACACCCCCCTGGGGGAAGGCAGACGGGGAAAGCATGGAAAAGTAAAAGCCTTGGGGGTGATGGTGGTGGGTCTGCTGTTTTTTCTGATGGTTTTTGTTCCTTTCTTCTCCTTTTTTGCTCCTTGATTTAGGTGAAAATCCACCTGCTTTGGAGGGAGAGGTTAACCCCTGTGGGGGCTGTGGGGAGGAGGAACTCGCAGGGCTCGATGCGAAGTGCCAGCCATGATTTTTAGCTTCTTCGAATCACAACTGTGCTTTGATGTCACCTAAAAATATAATCCTCAGCCCAGTCTGCCATCCTCTGCCGAGCCTTCCTCTGTGAGAGAAGGGGTTGGAAATATGGTATTTCCCTTAAATAAACAAGTTGGCTTAGTCCCAGCACATAGAGTTTTCTCCTTTAAATGCAAACCAGAGTATTTTTGCAGGCACACAGGAAAACGAGGAGAGGAGGAGGGGAAATGTTCCTCATTTAACACCAAGAACTCCATGAAAAGCCTTGCAAGGTTGCTCAGAGCCCCACTCCGTTCCAGCCCTCTCCCTGTCTGTGCTGATCATACTTCACAGGTGAAAGCAGCTCTGACTTATGACAGAGAGAAAATGCCAGAAGAGCTGGAGGTTTCCTCATCCTTGGAACAAGGACAAGTTGTGAAAAGCTTCCTTTGCAAGAGCCACTGTGCTGCTCAGGCACAGCATGGCAGCGTTGCAGGGAGGACACTTGCACGTCAGACCTCCTTAACCCCCACTGCCTCGACCCTTCTCCACGTCCTTCCCCCTCCTGATGGGGGCTGAAGGAAAAACATAAATAAATCACCTGGTTTGCAGGATGCAAGCTGTTGTGTTGGAGTCCAGGATATTTTTTAAAAGCTTGCTCAACATTTTCTCCCCTTCTATATTTTTCTTCTCCTTTTCTTTCAATGGATGCTTTCCAACTAGCTTGTACAGTTTGAGAGCTTCGCTCCTGCGGCTTTCCTACTGTAAATCCGGGCAGGCTGCCCTCCTCCTCTGCCCCCCTTCAAGACCAGCACCACCCTACAGCAAAGCCAGACACGTATCCTCCACCTAAGAGACCGAGGAGCTCACACGGGCACAAGGGGGACAAATCCCTCTGGAAACACGAGGGGCCATAAGGGTCTGCAAAGAGGGGCTGGCGTCAAAACTCTGAATTCAGAGGAGTCACAAAAAATAACTGGCTGAAAATGGGAGTTGAGGATTGTAAACGCAGGGATTCGTTTCCAAATCACTGACATTCCATGTCACTGTAGGAACATATGGTCCTCCAAGGCTTGCAAGCAGGGAGCACACGCCATCAGTGCCCCGAGCCTTTGGGCTGACCCCAACACGCGGTCACTCTCCCGCTGCGGCCGTTCCTCGACCACTCGCAGCTCCACGAGCGGGAAGGCGAGAAGGGAAAACTTCAGGAAAAGCAGCAAAAGGAAAACAAAGAGCAGCAGCAGGAACCAAGCCAGCCCTCCCCCAAACCAGCTGGCCAGGAGAATGAAGCTCCTTAAAACTCCTTGTTTACCTGAATAAAACAACTCACTGCCATTGCATGAGGTGCACACATTCCTCTTTCCTTAGGAGATGGCACCACATGGGAGAGCTCCTGGGAGCCAGGTCATGGAGCTGCCTCTGCCCCCTGCCCAGAGCTGGTCTCACAGAGCCTGAGCTGCAGGAATATGCCCCATGTGTGCCATAGAGCCTAATTCTACCCAAACATATACTGGGACAAGGGCAAGACCTCGTGCTGGCACTGCACAGCCAGTTAAATACATGAAACAGAAGAAAACCAAGACCCAAAGGTCCCACTTTGGGCTCTTAACCCTTGCTGAGAAGCAGTGCCCAGCCCAGACCTCGGCAGCTCTCTTCCCTCCAAAGTAGGTCAGGCTTTTCTGCGTCTCTGCAGACACTTCCAAAGGGCCCCAGCTGGCAGGGACAGAGCGTCGGGCGCTTTCGGCCGGTGCCACATCGGTGTCACCCCGGTCACACCACACAGGAGCACACCTCACACACCTCAGCGGGTTTTTGGTCATCTCCTCAGCCTTCATCAAGCCCAAAGTACATTTTCTCCCTGGGTGGAGCTGCTCAGGCAGCAGGTCAAGGCCTCAGCTCTTCACTGTGTAAGAGAAATCTCGTTTCTCTCCTCGTGACTTCTGGTGCCTTTCCCTTTTCTTCTGGATGATGAACAACGAGCACATTTATAGTCCAGTGGAGACACGATAGATATTTAGATTAGGTATCACAGATTGTCCTGTGTAAGCTCTCTAATCTTTTAAATGCCATCTTCACATTCTGCTCCTTGATTGAAAATTCAATATTGTGTCTGCAGTGCAGCTTTGAGGGTCTCCCTGGAGCACAGCAAGCTCAGGCCCGTGTTCTGCAGGGGTGTCCGTGCCTTCCACAGCCCTGGGATCTTCTGTGTCCATCCCAAATCTCACCGAGGTTCTGTTGCAGCCAACAGAGTTCTTGCATGTAACTCAAACCACAGAGGAAAAAAAAATCACAGGGGCAGAACCAGGGGGCTGAGTTTTAAAACATGTTGCAGGCATGGACCTCCTGCCAGAAATCAACCAGGGATGTTTCCTTTTAATCAGCTGTTTCCTTGGATTGCTACTATGAAAAAAAAAAAAAAAAAAGGAGAAGAGACAGGGGAGGAAGTCACCCAAAAATAAAAAGGATTGTTTCTTCCTGGTAAAATATTGTTGGCTCTGGCCTCCACCCAAGTGAGCCATAGGCAGAGGCTGTCAAAAGAGGCACCCAGTGAGGAGGTGCCATGTGGCCACAGGCCCTCTCCTCCCCTTTAGAAGTTCAGTCTTCGAGCAGCTCGAGCACCCCAGACTTTGCTCCTTTTTCTTCTAAGAGCTACAAGCAGGGAGGGCTCCTTGGAGAATTTTCCAGAAACTTCACACTTTAAAAGCACAAACAAATCCTAAAAACACCAAAAAAAAAAAAAAAAAAAAAAAAGCCAACCCAAAACCAAACCAACCCCAAGCGATCCTCCCCATCCCGAGAGACAAACGAAAGGCACAAGGAAACAAAGCCTGAGGTCTGCCGGGGGCGATGCCGGGTGTGAGGCCCCTCGGAGCCCTCAGAGCCCCCATCCCAGCAGGATGGGGCATCCCAGCAGGACGGGCCATCCCAGCCCGCTGCCCTCCCACGAGCAGGGCAGCCGCACGCAGGAATATCCAAACAAATGAACAAACAACCCCGGCCATGCTTCCCTGGCCTCTGCTCCTCCTCTGCAAGGCCTCTCCTTCCCCGGCAGGACGCAGCCTGCCCTGCCAGGGCCTCGCCACGCACGGGAGGTGGACGGAGCCTGCGGTACCTGCGGGCAGCTGTTGTCTTCTTCTGGTGAAGACTCCAAGAGTTGCATATTCCAGATCCTCATGAGCAGTGATTCAGTTTCTGCTCATGTGATAAAGCTCCCTCTACAGAGTGAGCATGCCCAGAAGAGCCCATTTCACTGCTCCCTCCACTGCAGCCATTTCACAGAGAACCTGCCGGCTCCAGGGCGTCCATTGGAGCACGATTATCCCGGGCATCCCGGGGACGCACCGGTAATGCAGATCATCTGTCAACTTTCTGACAGGGCGCCAGGCCTCAAAACTGATCACTCGCCTGAAAAAAAGAGAAAGCTTTTTAAACCACAGTGCTGTCTCGTGGCCTTCAAGAGTAGCACTTGCCTGTGGGAAAAGGAGAGGCAGGAGGGACAGGGAGGGATGTGAGTGGCTTGGGGATGTCCCCAGGCTGATTTTGTTGTGCTTAACAAAGCCCCCGACCTCTGAGAGCTGGGATGAAGGCACATGGGTTAAACTGATGCAGTGAGCAGTGTCCAAGGCAGTGTCTTCGAGATCCGAACTGCAGATCTGAAGAGATCATTTTCACTTTGGAGATTAATAACCTGACCTGGTACAACTGACTTTGAAAGGGTATCACAAACACAGTCATGGAAAAGCCAGGGGGGAATGAAATGAAGGGACATCCTCATGGATCCATCCTCATCCTCACCCTAATGAAGGGATAGTTCAGTACGAGGTGCAGGAGCTCTAAACTTAGCTTATGTCAAACCCTACAATACTGTTAGCCCAGCCAGCAAGATAACAGAAGAAATTTTAGCTTCAAAATAAAAGTAGTTTGTCTCTGTTCCACTTCACAATTAAGCATAAACTCTTGGCAACCTTCGTATCTGCTCAGGCTCCCAGTAAAACTGCCAGAGCAGCTCGCAGGAACATCTGTAAGCAGAGCTCGGCTGGAAGGGATTCAAGGAAGACTGGCATTTCTCGGAGGCAGGAGCAGGAGGCTGCTGGAGCCGGGTGTCAGGCTGGAGAACCTCCCCCCAGGCAGGGGGAGGGCGGCCGGACACCTCGGGAAGAGGCCAGAAGGAAGAGGAAACTCCGACATGGCCCCGTGGCACCACCCGTGTGCTCTTGGCCAAAGGAAAAACAGCTTTCCAAAAGAGGAGAGCACAGGAGAGCAACCTCCTTAAGAGAGAGTTCTCTTTAAGAGTACAAACTCCAGTGAAGACGAGTGGAGTGTAACGTGTGACAGTGAGCTGGGGAGGGCAGGGAGCAGCCTGCACTGCAGGCAGGAAAAAGCCATCCAAAGCCATAGCCGGGTCTGGAGGAGCCTGGGGATGCTGTTTGTCCTCCCCCAGCACCAAGCGAGTCCAGGCCTCAGCACAGCACAGCAGCCATGGCCGGCTCTGCCAGGCTGGAAACATCCACAAGCCACGTTTGCTCCAGTCCCAGCAGCTCTTTCACCACAGTGGCCAGGCACATTTGTGGAGCTGCAATAATTAAAGCAGCAAAGAGCTGCTACGGATCTCCCTCAGTTATGAGGATGTTGTTTTCCTCTCCACTCTGGAGAAGTTTCACTACTAAACAGTTAAAACACACAAGGCTAAATTGAGATGATTGAAATTCATAGGCAAGGAGTATTTGAGGTGACAGTATAAAGAAAGGATCGCTTTTTCACCCACCAGGTTTTCGTTCGATGTGAATCTTAAGTTTTAATATACACAAAATGAGATTTTCCTGGCCTTCCTCTCAGTCGCTGAGAGGTGTAGAGGTAACTCATTTAAAGACAAACTCAAAAATCCCCAAACAAAAGCAACAAACCCCGGCTATGCAGAGGAAAGTTGCATTATCCACCGCATCAAAAGATTACTGTACTTCAAACCAAAGATGGCTTTAAAACAGCTGACGTGCTGCCCTTCCTTGCAGCATGAAATTACCAAGCTTTCATTAAGAGCCCAGAAATAGAAACGAAGATATTAACAAAGGCAGTGTCAATGATCCACCACAGTCAACATTCCCTTTCTGAGATAAAATAACGCCGGAGAACGGCGGCACAGCCACAGCCTCCCCACTGCATCTCCACACCAGACATGTTTTCACTGCTGAGGTTAAATATACACTGAGAGCAGATGCTACCAGAGACGCTTTTCACATCTCATGGCCATCCCTGAAAGCACTAAACACTGTTTAGAAACAAAAAGGAAAAAGCAGAGCTCATCAGGGCACTGCCAATGCTTCAACAACCAACTTGAGTCGAGCGATCGATCGGCGCCGTAGCAGCATCCCTGCCACGGGGGATGCCTGGGTGTCCGTCAGTGAAACCTCACATTTCTGTCATCCAAAAGGAGCAAGGAGCTTCCAGGGCACAGCCACTGGCAGTGGGAGAGGAGCCTCCTGCCCAGGACCCCCCTGTGCCCCCTTGGCAGGGGTCGGGTGCTACACACCAGCAGTCACAGTCCTTTTTCCAGGCTGCCTGTGGAAGAGGTTTGGCTGATGATGGAGGATGAGAACAGGCCCGTGCCCCGAGAAGCTGTGCCTTTTATTTAACCCAAGTGCTCTCCAGCAGCCTTCCCACCACACCCAACACCCCCTTTCCAAACATTCCTGCCAGGGCCCACAGATTACAGGGTATTGTCACTCCAGGTTCTCAGGCCTCCCTTCTCTGATTGAAGGCTCAAACACCCCTTTCAGAAATCTCACATTTTTAGGAGGAAGGGAGCAGCACAAACACCTCCCTTCACAAAGGACACCAGGTTCCTCAGGGCTCTTGCTTAATGATACCATTAAGTCCAGAATTTTCACAGCTCCCTTGCAGGGGAAGCCCAAGTGGGAGGCAAAGGGAGGTTTTTCTTTTTATAGGAAGAACAACATTTAGCTCTGCAAATTACAGAGGGTTTTCCTTATTTCCTTTTTTCCATGAGGCTCCTCTTCTTGCAGACCCTCCAGTTGATTAAATCTGATGCTCCCTTTCAGCCTCCTCAGAAGCAATCCCAAAAGCTGAAGGGACCTTGGATATGAGATGAGTATTTCTGCTGGAATCTTGATTGTTTCTGCACTGCTATAAACCATTCTCCAGCTCCACCACAAGCTATTTGAACATTCCTTTTGCTCTCCAACTGTTATATACAACACTTCTTAATCAGAATGTCCCAGGACACACTGGGTACCCCCAGCACCCCCCAATGCTCATCTCCAGGCTCAGGTAACAGCTTTGAAAGAACAGGCAGTCATTAATGCATCTTTGGGAATCAGAGCTTTCCCTGTCTTTCAAAACCTGGTTTTATTCCCCTAAAGCTTCCAAGCCATCTCTCTTCCTCCCCCCTTTTCCCCAGCAGAGTTGAAAATTGTTTTTACTTAATAGGAAACAAGAAATGTTCCCTGGGATGCTGCATTGAGTAAATCATACATGCTAAAAAGGAAAAAAAAAAAAAGGAAAAGAAAGAGATCCTCTTGGACAGCAATTGAGATGTGAGCTCTCTGGGAGATGTTGCTATGTTTTGATAAGAATATGCGTTGAATATTTCATTTACAGGGCAATCCTAGAACTTTATTTAGCAGCATATTGGCCAGACAGCTGTAATTTAGAACATACTGTATTCCTAACAGTTCCCAATTATAAATTCCTTCAGCTTTAACTTACAGTAACCACAGCTCCTTCTATTTTGGAGCTCTAAATCCACCATTTCTCCCCTTCATTCAGCTATGGCATATCAAGAGCTCCTACAGTACAAACACAGCCTTGCTGGAGAAGGGTCCTAAATGCAGCATTCTCTACCCCCAGCACAGCAAGCAGGCTCGTGCTTCCAGCACACTCACTGCTCCACAGGCCAATGTTTTATTGGTTTATTTGGGGACAGTGGCCCCATTTGTCAGTGCAAAGCCATCCTGCAGTGCCCTGCCAGCAGCAGGCTGGGAAAATGGCTGTGCACATTCCATCCTCCTCCTGCTGCAACAAGCGCTGGAGACCCTGCCAACAAGGCTCACGTGTTCAGCGTGGCCCTGTTCTTTGACCTCACACCTATTTTTTTTAAAGGATTAAGGCACTGACATGAAAATAAGCAAGTTCTTCACTGGAGGAGAATCAGTGCTCCACAAAGCCTTTGTGTCTGTCCCCAGATCATGAGCTCCTACAGAACAGCGCCTGTTGACGGCTCCCCCAGCCATCCTGCTGACTTTATCAAATTTCTGCAAGGAACAGAAGGAGCAGATGAACTCTGTAAAAACAAAGCTCCTGCCTCCATGCAAATATCCCTGGTTAAGAGGAGCGGAGAAATAGAGCGAGCACGATGTGTGTATGGGATTGGCTCCACAGACGCTGCTTCTCAGCAACTGCCATAAGGTGGCAGTGGGTCTTTAAGGCTACCTTACACCTTCCCACTGCACAATAGCAATGAGCACACAGTGGGCTCCCAGCAGCTGGAAGTGATTAAGCCACATTTCCTCCTCAAGGGAACCAGACCCTCCATGAAAACTTGGGGCTGAGATCACCTCCACTGCCAGAGTCAAACAAGGAGGAAAAGCCACGGGGGTGAATTCTGCAAGGCCATAAAGGCAGCCCCCATCCAAACCAAAGAAAATCAGCCCCTTTTCCCTCTCGCTGTATAATCACAATGCTGTTTGTTTTACAGAAATGCTCCTCTTTGTGCATTCATCCAGTAAACAAGCCAGTGACCACTAAAGATAGGAGAAGTTCTGCCTGGGCAGCAAGCTGGGCTCCAGCAGGATTTTATGCAGGGAACATAAAAGCCAGCCCAGTAAGCAAGCTGGTCACCAGCTCAGCTGATGTAGCAAAACAGGCCCAGAAAGCACCAAGGAAGAGTTGGGTTCACAAGAAAGATGGAACCAAGCAATGAACAGGTGAGTTACTGCAGGTAATGAAGTGACTCATCATGCAGAATATTCATCACCTACAACACAGCAATAAAATCAAATCTTCGCCAGCTACCCCCTGAACCGTGCTGTGAAAAGCAGCCAGAGGTGCCCTAAAGGAAGAGCTGATCTACCTTACAGCATACAGCCAGCCCATGATCACACAGATTTCTGCTCAGGAAGTCAAACACAGTGACTCTGTACCACCCAAGGATTCACAGCGCTGACAGAGCAAAGCCCTCGCCTTACCTGTGCCTACAGCCAGGCCAGAACACGGCTGGGCCCCTGTGCCACACCTCCCACGTGTGAGGGGACAGGGCAGAGCTGACGTCCCCCTGCTCCACACCAACCCAGGGCTCCCCTACACCTCACTGACACAAACATCCAGAGCCAATGTAAATGTTTCATTGGCACCTCACCCCGCAGCGTGCTTGTACAACAACTGGAGTCAATCGGCTCGTGCAGCACATACCTGCTGGTGCTTACACATTCCTTGTAAAAAGCTGGCAACCACGGCTGAAATCCAAGAGCCCAGCTTGCACTGCCTTCCCCCAAAGCCACTCACCAACACATTAAAGAAGCACAGAAAAATCTCTCAGCCAAAGGAATAAACGTGCATGTATCCTCCTCTCCATGCCAGCTTGGAGGACCTGATGTGGAAAGGTTTGTTTGCCATCACTGGAATGCAAAATAAGTCTGAAAGAGGGGAGTTTTGAGTTTAACATTCTTTCACCCTCCCACAGTCCCAGACGGATCCGGGTTTAAACCGCTCGGAGCAGGTCTGAGCCCTGCGAGGCTCCCCGTTAATAACAATTAGTGCCCGAGCCCACGATGAGACGCAATCACGTGCCTGCCAATATGAAGGCTCAGCCCTGGCTGCTGCCCTGCCTGCTGTCACCTCATGTCACCACCCTGACGCTGCACAGGTCCCTTCTCCACGCAGGCCCGCCAGCCAGCAAAGGTCAGTATTCCCAACCCCTCCCCGCGGATCCGCAGGAAGCGTTTGAAGCCATCTCGTGTCAGTGGTTTAACTGCGCTGCTTTTGAATCAATTCCAACAGTTTGCACTCCATCCGGCCTCCTGGCTGCCCCAGCCCAGGGCCACGGCAAGGAACCCATGGATCTGCCCTACCTCCATCCCGGCTGCGGGTCCCTCCAGGTCCTGACTCCAGGCCTATCCCTCCTCCAGCCACAAATCCATCTCACTCCATGGGTGCAGCCTCCACCCCGGAGCATGCTCAGTACGGGCTGATCTTCAGCCATTTCAGAGCTTTAATGAAATGTAAGCATAAGGAAGTGTCATTAGCAAAAAAAAAAAAAAGGGGAGGAAAAAAGGTGCAGGATTCATCCCGATCCAGCCAACCTTCCTCTTCCCATCCTCTTGTCAAGGAGGCGAAGCTCTCGCTGCAGGGATCGCAGGCATTTTTAGGCAGCAAGCATCTCGTTTTAGAACAAAAGCAAGGAAAATCCTGTCTCAGGCAAGCCTTGTGCAAAAGGAACATTTCCCAGTGACATTCAAACCAGCCAATCTGTCACTCTGGGCCTTCCACAAATGACAATATTTTCATGAAATGCCATTAATATTATTTTTTCCCTCAACGGGCTTCAAGCAAGGCTTTTAGCTGGCAATGCAAATAGTGCTTCCCAGCCATCTTAAAGTTAAACCTACCCCAGTCTACCCTGAACTCCTTGAAGGTTATTTTAACTCCATTTGCAAGAAAGTTAAACAGCAGGATGAAAGAGAGGGAAAGAGACTGCAGTGTAATACACTTCATGCTATGCTTTCCTAAGGACCTGAATTTTAAGAGAGGTTTGTTTTTCATTCATCAGCCCTGAAATTCCTCCATCATTGCCTTGTCCTCGATGCAGTAGGACTGTTTCAAGGAAGAATTAATAGAGGATTTTTTAAAAATCCTTCCCAGGTTTTCAAACAACAAAACATGAAAGACACACAATGTTGGAGCACACTCGGGGAATAAAGCCCTACATACTCTAAGTGATGTGCACATGCAGCTTGACTATTCCTTAAAAACTTGTATTTCCTTTGCATGCCCCCTACAGACCCCTTCCAGCTCATTGAACTACCCCAGAAAGCAAAGACAGTTGGTGCAAAATAAAGCTTTGCCAGGGCAAAAATTGGTTATTCAATCCCAACAAAGTTGGAACATATATATCCTGTTCCCCATGTTGGGCCCAGGCCAAAACCAACTCTGGATGTTGAAATCCGTGAATTGTGTGTGCTCTGCCGAGTGATGTTCACTTCCCCTGGAACACGAGCACTGTCTGCTCCAGAGCTGGAGTTGGAGGAATATTCAAAAATAAAACAAGTGACTTTATCAACACAGCATTTCAGGAAACACCAGGGCAGCTGAACACCAAACCAGCTTTTTTCTCGAACAAAACTTCCAAGGGAGTCACAACAACGCTGCAGCCGTTCTGTACGACACCACGAGCCAAGTTCAAGCCAAGACTGTCATCAGGCCCCGGCACATCTGTGCCAGATGCACTACGCAAACAACACATGATGTTGTTCCCTTGTCCCTTCCCTGATAAATTCAGCCCAGTGCTCAACACCAAGCCTCAGCTTTTGAGCAAATTCTTTGGGCCCGTGTCCGCCTCGGGAGCGCCAGGCAGCCTGGCACGCCAAGCGCTGGCGAGCTGCTTCTTACTAAAATATTTTTAGAGCACAAAACATTTGGTAAAGCGACCCAGGATAAACCACACTTCTTCAGTGTGCTGAGCTCTGCTGAGACCTCTCCTCCTGCTGAAGGATGTCACCAAAGGCCATCTGGCCCCAGGCTGTCCCTTCACCAGGGCCCTCCGTTCCCAGGGCAGGATCAATTCCCTCCACGCCGCACTGGGCAATCCCAGATACCGCCCAGTGCCTTCATTAAGCAAAGATTGATAAACCCTGCCAACAAATTCTATTCCCATCCTCTGCCTTGCCTGGAAATTGGAGGTAGTTTAAAAATAATATTCAGACCATAAAATCCTGAGGCATGTCTGCTGAATCGAGCGGTGTTTGCATCTCGCACAGCTCAAGCATGTCAAATTTGTTTCCTTGGAAACAAAGACCAATTTGCAAGCATTGCTTTCTCCCCTTTTTTCTATTTTATGTAACGAAGACATCCATACCTGCAGCTCTTGCTGATACAAAGGAATTAAAGCAGATTCACCTACCAACAGGGTTCATAAGAGAATTATTAATGTATTTCACTAATGAACCATTGGTTTGCTGCACTAAGAGAAAACTAGAGTTCATTATATTTACAAAACCCATTTTTCCTCAATGGATGCACTCAAGGCATAGCATTTATATTGTTTCCTTGGGGACAGGTGGAAAAACCCAGCAAAAGCCAGAGTGATTTCCTTAGCCTGGGCCAGGGATGGTGGGTCCAGTGGAGGAGCAGTCTAAGAGGGAAATCCTGTCCTGCTCCAAAGCACACACAGCTCAAACACACCTGCCTCCAACACAGGCTGAAGAGTCAACACGAGCTTCATATAAAACAAAAGTGATAATGTCTTGTAGATACGTTTGGGCAGCTTTAAGCCCAACTTTTCCACGAGACACAGTAGGGAAGAGGGAAGCCAGACCTTCTGTGCAGCCATAACTCTTCTCCCAGCCCTGCTCCCCCCCCATCCCCCCGGGGAAGGCAGTAAATCCTAAAGCAACAACACACAACCTCTCTGTGAGGGCATCAAACAGGAGCGAGGGCAAAAGTGTCAGAGCTGAGTTATCCACAGGCTCATTTCCAAAGGGAGTCAGTGCCCCCACCCTCAGCGCTTCTCACAAATCCATCAGATATGGCAAAAAACGAACACAGGAGAACAGCAAATAAAATTATGGCTCCTCAAACACGCCCTCCCCGAGGCCTGCTAGCACAGAGGTCATTCCCACACGCCTGGGCTGAGGCTGGGTTGCAATCTCTACCTGGGAAGGTGACCTTCACATCCAAGGGAACAGAGCTCCAAACTGCTCCTGTTCCTGTTAGGATTACTGGGTAGAAAAGCCATGGGAGCTGCACAAACAGGGGGTGACAGGAGCAGGAAAACCCTCCTTCCTCCACGTAAGGGACAAAGCCTCACCATTCCCTGTCCCTGGAGAATCCCAGAGCTGTTACTGGAGCCAATGGCCAGCACTAAATCTGGTATGAACTGTGGATGCTTCACACCTCAGACCTTGGACTCCCAACATTCCAGGTACCCCAAAAGGGATCCAAGTTTGGCAAGGCCACTTTCCTGACAGAGCAGCCTTGCTCTCCTCTTCAACATGCCCACAGCAGGACCAGTCACCTGGAGGGCAATCTGTAAACAAAAAGTACCATAAAAACCCCAAACCCTGCAAATGTCCAGCAGAACTCCACACAGGAGTGGGATTCAACTAATTTTTCAACTCGAGCTTGAAAAATTAAATCTTTTTTCAGTACATTGACTTGAAAAGCACTCAGCACCACCAGCTCAAGGTTCCAATCTTGCTGCTGTCACGGAATCCTGGAAACAAATCCCCCAGACTACCAACAGTGTGCATCCTTTCCCGAATACTGTAATTGCCAAATTTTATTCCAACCAATGCCACAGTCTGAAGGAGTTTTGGAGACTGTTGAATGAATTCTGGGGGAAGATCAAGAAAAGCCATCCTGATCAAAAAAGCTTCCTGATCAAAAGCAGAGCAAATAATGAAAAAACATCTAAACATCACCAGATAAAAATGAACCTGATAGATACATGGTGATTTGCTTAGAGATACTGTAACAATAATTAGGACTTTATAAAGCAATTTATAACAAAAGATAGGAATAGTAGGCAATATTAATGTATCTGCTTTTGCAGATGGGAAAATCAAGGTTTGGAGAATTAACTGCCAAAAAATTTTAGAGTGGTCCTTCACAAATGTGGAGCTGAGGAACAGGGTACAGGAGAACTCGATGTGAAGTCATGCTCAGCTGCTGATTTACTGAGTCACCTCAAGTGGCCAAGCTAGGCCAGCAAGGAATGTGTTCAGACAGCCCATATGAGATGAGTCAAATTTAAATTCCAGTAAAGTCTGAGCACCTCAAGCTCCCTTGAATAAAATCCTCCATTATTTAAAAACAACCAGAAAACCCCAAACCACATAATGTACGTAACAAACACATCAGTATTTTCTCCCTCTGTCTGATATTGCCTTAACCAATATGTTTTTGGAGGGGAAGGGAAATATTTATGCAGAACAGTGACCCTGCAATCACTAAAGAGCTCTTTATGCCCTTTGCCAAGTTTGAAAGTGGGTGGATGCCATGTGGGTGAATCTGTGACACCAGGACAGAGGCCAGACTCATAAAAGGAGTCAGACACTTTGGAATCAACCAACAGGAGCAATAAATTCCGGGAAATTCCTTAGAAATGTTTTGTCAGGTAACTGGGCTGTAAGTCAAAGGCCCTGGGGCAAGCACATGAGCTCCGTTATGGGGTTTTAATGCAGATGCATGAAACACCTGGCAAAAGCTTGGGTGAGAAGATGGGACCAAACCAAAGGAAATATGGAAATGGAGGGAGCTGACACCACTTCCTATCAAATTTAACTATTGCAGGTTGGGAGGGACAATGAGCTGATGGATGCTGAGAGCCCCAGGTGTGTCTGGAGACCTCCAAACTCAGGTTTGAATTTGGGGTGACATCTGTGGGGTTTATTTTAATGTCCTATCTCCTTGGGCTCCCAGAGCCACAACACTACAGCCTTGCTTTACTCTGGAGGACAGAGACAAGGACAGTCTGTGGAGCTCAAGGCTAAGACTGACAAGCTCACTGTGATGCTTTCCCACAGGAAAGCTCTGTAGGACAACAACAACAACAAAAAATTAAATCAAGAGTCACACACTGATTTCGAGTGGCCAGTTCCGATAAAGTTTTTCAAAGCTATTTTTAGAATCACAGAATATTCTGAGCTGAAGGGACCCACCAGGATCACCCAGCCCAGCCCCTGTCCCTGCACAGACCCCATCAACCCCACCCTGGGCATCCCTGGCAGCGCTGTCCAAAGGCTCCTGGAGCTGTGGCAGCCTCGGGGCCGTGCCCATTCCCTGGGGAGCCTGGGCAGTGCCAGCACCTCTGGGGGAAGAACCTTGCCCTGCTCTGCAGCCTAAACTCCCCTGACAGAGCTCCACACCATTCTTCTGCAAGAACATCTCCTCCCCATGTACAGACATTACAGCAAGAGGCAAATGGTCAGTACACTTGAAAATTAGGCAGTGGTTTCACAACAGAAGTTAAACCACTATTTCAAAAATAACTTCCCTCCAATTCTCCCCCCTTCCCACCCCCCTATATAAAACCCATTCATTTGTCCACAAGGAGGCACAGAGCTTCATTTTGTTAACATTTTAAACTAACAGACTCAAAATACAGTGAAACACTAGGAAGAAAAAAAACCAAACAAACCACAAAATGCTGCAATAACAAGCAGCTCTCAGAGCTGTGAACCAGAGATTGGGAAAGATGAACTTTGCAGAACGTCTGCCCAGCAGCCCCTTTCCTCCTCTGCCCACTCTTGGCCACAGGAACCAGAATCTGTTTGGGAAGCAAAGCCAAGGGAAGGCAAGATTCTACCAGAGAGAAGTTCTGCACACTGAGAAAAAGAGCATTTGCACTATTTTTATTATACAAAAAACAGGAAAGGGCTGTAGAGGGCCCAGACTCTCCCTCCCAGTGCTGATCTGCTGAATTCAAACATGCATCAAAAGTATGATGGACCTTTGGAAGTTTCTCCTCCACTATCATAAACCTTCATGCCAGAGGAAAAACAAGCGGAAGTCATTGGTTCTGGTTCAGTGATTAAAATAAAATAAAATAAAATAAAATAAAATAAAATATAAAATAAAATAAAAAATAAAATAAAATAAAATAAAATAAAATATAAAATAAAATATAAAATAAAATAAAATCAGACAGGCAATAAGGAAAAAAAATCAATCCTGAGTATTTCTCTTCTGCAACAGGAAGTCAAATACCAGCCTTGATCACTCCTGAGCTCCAGTTAAACAAACTCAAGGACTGCTGGAGTCAGCTTCCCTTCCTCCAGCAGTTTTGTAAGACATTAACTTGGTAGCTGAAAGCTTGAGTTTCACATGAAACTTTTCAGCAGCTGGATCACGGCCTCAAAGCCAGGCCCAGAGCTGCACCAAGGCAGCTTTGATAATGACTCTGCTCTTGAGGAATGGAGCTGCTGCAGTGGTTTCATGCAAAAGCCAAGAAAAACCAGCCAGAGGGGCAGAATCTGGCTCTCCAAAAAGAATCTCCAGGGCTCCCTGCCCGTGAGCAGCTGAGGATACACAGGCAGGCCCCAGGAGCAGAGGGGGATCTTCACAGCATCACCAGCACCTTCCTTACACCCACAGCCTGCAGGATGAGCCCAGAGCTGCTGCATGGCCCAGCAAACATCCCTCAGCTCTTATTGCCTCCCTGCTGTGCTCAGCTCCCAGGACAGGTCCCACGGGAGCTGTGGCTCTTGACTGGGAGAGCACTGGGAGCCACAGGCACGGACAGGGCTTGCTCAGGACACTCCAGAACAATCCCACTCATGGGAAAGCTTCCAAATGGAAGTGCCCTCATTTAGGCTCAGTGGTACAGTGTTTCAAAGCAAAAACCCGTGAGGAAGTCAAATCCTTTATGATCTCTTTCCTGGATGTGCACCCTGCCCCGTTCTCCCACCCACAAGGCACTGGCAGCCCCAGGGGACAGAGAGGGAAGTCCCAGGCAGCCTGGGGACAGCTGTCCTGTCCCCTCCTTCCTGGATCAGGTCCACCAGCAGGCACCTGAGAGAAACACAAATGCTTCTAAGCCGAGAGCACAACATTCCCATCCTAGCAGCAGAATTGCTCCGAGGCATTTTTCCCTCCTTTAAGGAAGAAGGAGGGAAAGCCCCACTCAGACCATGGTAACAACATCAGCCAGGTGGATATAAAGGGAATATCCCTCAGTACTGCCACCACCACTGCAGTATCTCTGACATTCCCCTTTTCCTGCCGTGTGGAAAACCTGCAAGGCTGGATATTTACAGGTCAGTATGCTGAGACCTGCCTGGAGCACCAAGATTTTTTTTCCTAAACCCTTTTTGAAAGGAACAGAGCTAAGAATCAACTCTAAAGCAGCCCAAAGTGCCTGTCATTTCAAACTGCATCTAACACTCCTCTTCCTTTCCATGCTGAAACAAGCATTGCAGAAGGTCCTGTAAGGCCTTGCAATATCCCTCTCTGAATCTAAACATGCCCCATTCCCGAGGGGAATGAATGGACATCATAAATCAAAGCTTGACTTCAAAAACTCAAGACGAGGCCGCATCCACTGCAATGCACAAGCAAAAAACCCACAAGAACACACAAATCTTCCTGCAACAGCATCATCTGTACACAGCAGCCTAAATAGCTGCCAGGTGTTTATTCAGCAGGACTGACTCTGCAAGCCCAGTGATTCCAGGGATTCATATCCATTTGTTTTTCCCGTTCTTACACCTCGTTTCAATCCCAGTAAGGCTGCTTTGCACTCAGCAGTTGGCTTCACCTTCAGTCAGTCTGCTTGGGAAGAAGGAAGGTTGTTGCCATCGTTTTGGTTCAAAGAGCTGCTTCCCCGTGGATCCAGCTGTGCTGATTTGCACAACTGCATTGCAACAAGATCTTTCCACAATTAAGGTCCTGAGCCTGTATCTCATCGAAAAACTCATCAAATATTTTGTCATGTATTTTTCCAGGGGTAAAAGCCAAATTTTGTGGGAAGAAGCAAACTCCACTGAGCTCAAACCTTCCAAACTTACCATGACACAAAAACTACAGAAGCACAACTCGTTTCTTTCTTGCCACATAATTGAGAATTAAATGGAGGCTGTCTTCACTGCAAAAGCCACGTCTGTGCTGAAAGGGCTACCTGAAGATGGGTTACATGAAGGTTAAAATATTACCTTGATTTGCTAGGAAGGATCAAATCAGAAATGAACTTCAGTTGGCTCTCAAGGTCAAAATGCCCTTTGTTTTGTCTGCACTGGGCTGCAGTGCTGCACCTGTACTGATGCAAAAGTGACTTTTGGCACTGGGGACAGTGCTAGACTGTGATAAACCATAGAACAAGTGTGGGAGGCCAACTTACACAGGTTCTTCATCCAGGCAGTTGTGCTCCATTTCCTCTCCCTTCAGCCCCTCTCAGGCTTTGTGGGAGACCTTCAAACCCAGGTTTCTCAGCCTGGCAGAGCCCTGTCCTCTCCAGTCTCCCTGGGATGCTCCTCGTGGGGACAGGAAGGGTCAGTCCTTCCCACTCATCCCATCCACATTCAGGGCTCAGGGAACTTTCTCAGATCATGCTTTAGTCCTTAGCCTGAAGGACAATTAAAGGAAATCTTCTGCAGCTGCTGCAGACACAACGAGCAGTATTTGCCTCCCAGCCCTTTGCCATCCCCACCTTTCCCACCTTCCTACCTCCATCCCCAAGTGCCTCCCTTGAACGTTTTTTGGGATGAGGTTTTGCTGTTTGCTGTTGTTCACATGCACAGATGCCCAGTCCATCAATATTCCAAGTTTCCTCTTGTGTTTCAAAACTTTCTTCCCACATTTTTAACACCTGTATTTTCTCACATTTCTGTTTCTAATTTATTCTTTCCATCCCACTTCTTCTTCTCTAATTCTTTCATACTCTCCTGTTGGGGCAGGTTTAAAAACGAGGACCCTGCTGCTGCTTACCTTGAGGAACAAGCAGAAACAAGGCTTAAGTGCCTTAATTTCAGACTTAAAATTTTTCTACAAGCTTAGCCTAACTTGTCCTGCACAGCTAATGATGCTTCTCCATTAAACACATATTGTATCCTGTCAGGAAATTCAGTTTTGAAACAGTTGCCCTATCCCATATGGAGAATGAACTGTTAAGCAAGTATTAGTGCAGCAAAACCAGGAACCCAACTCAAAGACAAAGAGGAAGATCCCTTTGCAGCAAATAATAAGAATAAAGCTGGAGGGTAAAACAGGGATGGCACTGACCCTTCCCCTTGCTCACCACAGCCCAATGAGTGCCCCAGCTGTCCCCCCTTTAAAAAACCCAGGCTTTACTGCTTAATTAAACTCCTCAAGTTCATAGAACCATTCAGGTTGCAAAAGTCCTCTAAGATCAACTCCCAGCTGTCAAGGCCACCACTAACCCATGTCCCCAAGTTTTTGGGGACGTATCTTTATGAACATTTCCAGGGCAGCTTGTTCCAATGCTTGGCAACCCTGAAGAAGCATTTCCATGAGGAAATTCCTGCTGATGTCCACCCTGAGCCCGTTCCCTTTCCTCCTGTCCCTGTTCCCTGTTCCCAGAGCCCGACCCCCGGCTGTCCCCTCCTGTCAGGAGTTGTGCAGAGCCACAAGGTCCCCCCTGAGCCTCCTTTTCTCCAGGCTGAGCCCCTTTCCAGCTCCCTCAGCCTCTCCTGGGGCTCCTTCCCCAGCTCCATTCCCTTCCCTGGACACTCCCTCAGTGTCGGTGGGACCCTCCACGTGGAGCATTCCAGAGCCACAGAACTCAGCCAAAACTGGGATTGCTGCTGATTCCCTTCCCACCCTGCAGCTCTGCCTGCCCTCCCCAGCACTCCCATTTGCTTTTGCAGAAGACATTTTCAGCAGTGACCCCATTCCACTGTGCCTGCTACTTGCACTTGCTTTCTTCCATCATGAATCATTAACCATCCCCATTTATCATCAGATAGTTCTATCAGATATATATAGCTTGACTTTTATATATATATATAACTTTGCATATGCTTGAAATTAAAATAATAAAGAAAATTGCACTGAACTTCAGGGTTTGGAGGGTTTTTTGGTGGGTTTTTTTTCAAAACAAAGCTGTGAAACTATCCCACAGAAAAGTATGAAGTTTATACTAAAAAGGGAAATTCAAACTTGTTTGAATTTTGAGCCTACCAACCTCCCATCCTTTTGATGTCTGACAACAAAGAGGTGTGAATGCTGTCAAATCACACACAGGTACAGGCAGAACCGTCCTGCTCTGGGCTCGTTTTGATGCAGCACAAGCTGCCATGCAATTCAAAAACCCCAAACCCAAAGACTTTAGAAGACCTGCCCATATACCCCACTCCCCTCATTTTTAACTTTAAATGAGGGTCACAAAGGTGCCAGTGTAGAATTGCTTTGGTAGTGTGTCAGATTTAAACTCAAACAGCCCCTCCTGCCCCATTAGAACCCCTCCCACAGGGATATTTTCCATATCCCATATACTATGAACGTGTCCCAGGGCACAGGCAGAGTTTCATGGCTCTCTGTGCCACCCACTCCCACATTCCCAACTGCAAATTCCCTCCTTGGCACGGCTGCATTAAAGCAGGAGGAAGGACCTGCCTTACCATGGAACAATTAACAGCCTGGGGGGGAAATAAATCAGAAATAAATCCTCAGCAAGCCGAAGTGTCCTTGCAATCCATGGCCCTCCCTGCTGGGAAGGAGCCCTCCTGCCACACATTTTTAGAGCACAGAGGCTCCATCCTGCCAGAGCCACCAGCACAGGGATAAACCAGCCAAGAGCCAGGCAAGTCCAGAGGTCTTTTGTCCCAGGAAATCTTTAGGAAACCCCAACAGAGCAAAGCATCACCAGGAAAAACCTCTTAGGGCAAGCCCGGGGTGACAAATCCCTCTGGCCATGCTGGGTTTTTACATTCCCAGCAAGGATTTTGGAGGCCTGCACGGGTGTATCCACAAGCTCCACAGTGTGGAAGGGGGTGAGGAGGATGCTCAAAGGCAGCAGCATCCTCCTGACACAACCCAAATCCATCCCCATCCCATGGTGGGATGGAGGGGCCAGGATGCTCACAGACCTGGCAGGGGCAAGGAAGCAGCTTGAGGAGAGCAGGGACAGTTTTTAAGCACTCTTGATCATTCCTTGGAATAAAATATTTAAAAAATTGCTCATCGAGCGATTAAAATGTGCAAACATTTTGCTTGGTGTTCCGACTGCCACATTTAATATTTCAAACAACATCCAGGCCAATATTGTTGCTTAATTTAACATAACTGGATCCTGAATGCATTTCTAACAGATTAAACCACAGAAATATCCACATGTTTTAATGAGGATTTGGCACTACTCGGAGCCAAGCACATTTTAGCAATATTTTTGGACTACAAATTCTTTCAGAAGAAAAGAAAGCCCACTGGTAATGGAGCTGCATTCCCTACATTTCAAGCCTCTTTGGATTTATGTAAATTGAAAAACTGAAATATTTAGTGCCATTATAATTCAAGCAACATCTGGACAATTTTCTTTGCCTCGTAAAAGATTTCAGTCAGCTTTGCAGAGGCTCAGGCCATGTTGCTCAGCAGAATGGCTCCTTTTGCATTTGCATGCTTCACTTCCATTCTGCAGTTTCTATGCCAACAAGCATTTGTAACTCTTTAAAAAGCACATTTGGAACTGGGGGGAGATGGAAGATTGGAAATGTGATAAAGATTTATTTGTTTTGGGGGGTTTTGTTGGTGGTGTTTCCCCAAATTTCAAATTTTTTTCTTTTTTCTTTTTTTTTTCTTTTTTGTTTCTTTTTGAGCCCTAGAAACCTCAAAAAAAGCCCAATAACCATCACTGCAGCCATGGCAACTCTTCCACCTGCTTCAAAATGCAGCAGTGGCTCAGTAAGAGGAGTTTGTTCAGTCAATTTGATGTATAAAATGTATATATAAATATATATTACTCCAGCTCTCTCTCTAAAGAAAGACTCAGTAGCAAACACCACAAATTTGGGTGTCCATTCCCTACTGCAGCATCTAGGCCCTGTGTGAGTTTCCAAATCCCAAGGGTGTGAGTTTCCAAATGCCAAGGAATAGACAGAGAGAAGCAGCTCCAACTGAACTGTAGCTCCAAATCCAGGAGTTTGATTTTTAAAGATTTTTGGAAGTAACTCCTCCCCTTCCTCCCCACCCCCAGTCCCAGACAGCTCAAATTTTCTATTTAAAGCTCATGCTCAGAGCTGGGGCATTACAGGTGCAAGGAGATAAAGGAAACCACAGCCATGAAGAGGCACAATACAGCATTCAGAGCAGACAACAGTGATGATCTTACGAAACTTGGAGAAAAAAAAAAAGTATTTTTTAATTCAGATGCAGCCTACATTGTGAATTCCTCTCCTCCTGAAGTTCCCCACGGGATCTGGATGAAGCTGCCACCCTGGGATACCAGCAAAGGTGCCAAAAAAACAAAACAACCCAGTCAGACCAGGCCATTCGTGGACAGTGGGAAGAAGTTGTTCCCACCCAGAGCCAGGGCTAGGAGGGGATTTCCTGAAGGAGCTGCACAAGCAGGGAGCCCCTACCAACAGATGTTTGTCAGCACTTTTATTTTTTAGGACAGCACAAGGGGGAATTGCCTCAGACTGAAAAGAGCAGGTTTAGATGGGAGATTGGGCAGGGATTGTTCCCTGGGAGGGTGGGCAGGCCCTGGCACAGGGTGCCCAGAGCAGCTGTGGCTGCCCCTGGATCCCTGGCAGTGCCCAAGGCTGGGCTGGACATTGGGGCTGGGAGCAGCTGGGGACAGTGGGAGGTGTCCCTGCCATGGCAGGGGTGGCACTGGGATGGGATTTAAGGTCCCTTCCAACCCAAACCAGTCAGGGATTCTGTGATTTTCTTGTCCATGAGCTGCAGAGGATGGAAACCAGAACTCACAATGATCCTGCCAGTGCTAAACATTAATTTGCAGGCTCCTGGTTAACGATGGGAATCTCTCAGCCCCTTCAATCCACCTCCTGTGCAGATGTGACACTGCCCTGATGTGCTGGGAGGGGACAGGATGATGGAAACGCTGTGCAACAATCAATCCTAATCACAGGACCAAGAGAAAATCACAGAAGCATTAAGGCTGGAAAACACCTCTAAGATCAGCAAGTCCAACCACCCCACGTTCACCATTAAACCGTGTCCCCAGGTGCCACATCCACATGGGGTTTGAACACTTACAGGGATGGTGACTCCACCACTGCCCTGGGCAGCCCCTTCAGTGCTTTACAATACCCAAATACGATCGACTTCTCTTCCTTCAGCTGGACAGGACACAGAGAAAGGCAGCCTGAGTGCCCTTGGCCAAAGCAAAATGTTTAACATTAACCAGCTCCTCCCCTCCCTGCACAGCCACAGACCATGCAGCACATCACACAACTCATTTCAGCACCAGTCCAGGATTTATTTTTGCAAGAAGGGATCAGGATGAGATCCAGAAAAGGGAAAAAGCCCTCTCAGGGAGGAGCAGAAGACAAAAGGACAAGATTATCAGTACCGTGGTGGGGACTAGAGAAAAGTTATTAATTTTCAAAAGCTGTTTTGTCTCCCAGGAGAGGTAACAGCCCCCAGGTCACAAACACAGCTCCTGCTGCACAGAGCCATCAAGAGCAGGAGCAAAGGCTACATCTATGCCACTCCTGCCATTTCAGAGAGGCCTACAGGCCACCTCCTGGCACTTGGCATGCCCGCAGCACAAGGAAGGGGTCTTGCAAAAATCAAGCCACAAACGCTCACTTTTCCAGTCCTGGCCACGCCGTAGGAAGGGGCAGCTCCTCCTCTGGCTCAGCTCTGGCCTCTGGTGTTTCCTGCCACGATTTCACAACCTTTGCCATTTCAAAAGTCCTTCTGGCAGCCACAGCAGCAAGCATGGAGCTATTTTACACGAGTGCGTGACTGATTCATCCAGGCTCCCCTCCCCACGTCGTGCACAGGGAGCTGACACTGCCCACGGATCAGGCCCTGACTGCTGTAAAAATTGGAGCATTTTCACCTCCCTCAATGAACTGTATGGGTGTGTACTAGCTGGAAATGCAGCTCCATCTGGGACTGAAGAGACTGAGCCTAAAATACTGAAATCAACGGCAGCTTTCGACAGACAGGAGCTGGCCACACGGGTGTTCTCCAACTGGGTGATGTCTTCCATGCTATGCACGAGCCAAAGGCACCAACACAAGAAAAAGCAATCCCTACCAGCCACAGAATGAACAAATCTGGGCAGGTTTCTGCTGCAGCCCACCTGCACCTTCCCAAGATGTCTGAACAGGGAGAGGAGAGAGATCTCACCTATTAAGTGGAGGGAGAGTGATTTGAAATCAATGTTTGGCAAAATCAAAGTCTGTGGGGACTCGTGTTAATGAATTCCCCTGCCAGGTTTATGATGTTTAAAGGAAAACAAAAGATTGCTGCATGCAGGGCAGAGCAGGTGGGACCTGGGGAGGTTGTTCACACACCTGGTTTGATATTCCCTAAACTCTCCCTAGGCAGCAGAGGCTCCCTCCCTGCCCTGTGCTCAGGGACACTCAGGTGATGAGCACAGTGGTCCCAGAGCTGGGTGATGTTGAGATGCCCCTGCTGCTCTACTGCTCAGGATGGCAGCTCAAAACTGGCTGGAAATGCAGCAGATGATCCCAGGTGCTCCTCAGCTAATGAAAATACCCAGGGGCCACGGGTTCCTCCTGCCCAGCCTTCTCCCAGTGCGTCCCTTATGGGATCAGGCAGTGCCAAACACGACAATTCACTGTTAGCTGGACTGAGTGCTACGAGAGATCATGACAATGAATTAACTCCTGCCCTTCTCTCTTCTGTGATGGATTACACTCTGCTCCTTCAGAGCAATTTCACATAAGGGGAGGGGGAAACCCAGCAGAGATACGAGGAATTCATTCCCACGTGGTTTCTTGTGTGGACACACAATGCTGGAAGTGCCTCGTGCCTGCGGTCACGCTGAGAGGTGAGGAGTGAGCAGGGCCACATGCAGGGGTGGGTGGTGCCTGCAGCTTCTCCCTGGATGCACAGGAGATGAACTGCACCTGTCCCTGTGCCTGGAGCCCACCTGGACGTGTTCATGGGGACAGGAATGGTGGGCAGCAGCCCCTGGTCCCTACACAAGGCTCTTGCGTTATCACACCGGGGTTTTCTCTTCACCCACCCTCAGGCAAACCCCTCTGGAAGCACAACCATCCCCAGCTCCAGGCTTTTACCTATTTCCCAAAGCTGGCTGGGATAAAGCAGGAAAGCAAAGCAGAAGGGAGACCCAGCACTGCCCTGATGCTGACCTAGAGCTGGAGCTCTGTCAGTGCTCCCACACCGCCTTCCCCAGAGCAGCCCTGGGATGAAAAATAAATGTGTTGGGTGATAAAACACAGAACTCCCTTCCCCAACCAACGCACTCATTTAGCTCTGAGATTCATCACCGAATATTGCATCACTTTGGAGCCTTTTAAGGAAACATTCCTGCATTTTCCCATAGTAATCAGGTAACGGGTTTTTTTAGCCAGACAGAGCTAAAAATAACCAAGACCCAGGTAGATATCAGTGAAAAGCTCCAGCAGGGAAAATCTTGTCCCATCACACCTGTAAGGAAGGAAGCCCTTGCCCATCTCCAGGCACTGTCACTGCAGACAAACACAACCAAGCCCAGTGACAACTCTCCCCATTAATGCTGGATAATTTTAGGGTCTCAGCTGCAGGCAGTCCATCTCTCTAGCAAAATCCTACCTAAGACTTGCACTATCTACCACAGCAGGCTTGACCCCGTTTTCATATGCAGAAGCAAAAAAAAACCTCCTAATCCTACAGAACCCAGAGCAAATAACACTCTGGGACAGTGTGATACCACCCTATTAAATACAAACATGTTCCTACAGTGGCACAATGATTTTAAGCATTCACCATCTTTTCATTTCAGTTTTAAGCACTTTGCCTGGCAACTGTCTGAAGGGCAAACCATTATGGAAATAGGAAGACAATTAATTTTCCTTTATTCTGGAAGAGAGGATTATTGGAATAAATAAAATAATCAGCTTAAACAAGAGCACGATTCACAACTTCTGAAAAACAAAGGACAGGTTTCTTTCATTTTCCTTTCCAGAGAAATGATTTCCTGGGATGGCTGTTGCAAGGGAAGAGCAGAAGTTTTGGAGTTAACCTTGGACTGCTGACTCACAAACCACTGCCTCTATGCCTTCAGCAGGAGGAAGGCTGGCATCTCACTCTTAGAGCCACTTTATATATTTATTTAATACAGCAAATCAGAACAGCCCCCATCAAAAAATACAGAGGCCACTTCCCAGTCTCATTTGGACCAGAGGTAAATCTGAAGCAGCCACTATTGGACACTTTGGCAGCAGATTTTCAGCACCACAGTTAACATGGTTAAAGGGAGGTCTGACACCCTGTGACACACATGTACACCTACATATATGAATAAAGTAAAAGGTATTTCACTCCCAAACCCCAGAGGGAGAAGGGAACAAATGGAAGATGAGAGCCTTGAAGTTCATATTAGGATGAGATGGAATTATTTACTGAGAAAAATTTGGGGTATCTTGGTAAGAACTGTGGAGTTATTTCTGGAGGACTCCTCTAACAAGCAGAATTAGTTATAAAAATAGGATGGAAACTGTGGTTCAAGGTTGCTACAGCCTCAAAAAGAAACAGAGATAATTGATGGAGGCACAGATTCCCAGGAACACTAAGGACTGTAGAAGTACTGAGAAATCAAACTGATGATCTGGAAAATAACACAAGATTAAGAATGATTAGGTTAGTGGGGGCTCCTGAAGGAGCAGAAGCAGGAGGAGGCAGACTTTCAGTTTGCAATGCATTATGAGGAGGTGGGGGATGAATAATCCCTACTGTCCAGGGGGTCTGGGTGAGCCATGTCCCCACACAGAACAGCTCTCCAGTGCTCCACATCCCCAAGGGAAGGATCTCCTGCATCCAGGAGCCCATATGTTTATGGCAGCTCCCAAATCTGAGCCTGGTTTCAGGATCCTGCACCATCTCCCTCCAGCAGGAAACAGCTCAAACTCTCCCTGTCCCTCCTCCAGTCACAAACTCCAGGTGCCCTGGCACAGCCACATCCCAGCAGCTGAAGGCAGCACCACTGGGAAGGGCTCCTGCCCATGCCACACCCTGTGCTGCCCACAGGGAACATTTCCTCTGTTTCTCCTCCAGCTGCACAGCACTGTGGCTTCAAGTAGGTCATGGACTAGACAGCGCCTGAAGAATCACCTGCAGCTCATTTCCTCTCCCTTTTTCTGCCTTTTTGGATTTTTAGGAGCCATCAAATCACCACCACCTTCAAACTTCATCCATCCATCCATCCATCCATCCATCCATCCCAGACCTCTCCCTACAGCCCTGTCTCTGCATTTCTGCTCTCTCACTGTTTAACTCCACCTCTCCCCTGCAGGTCCTTAAAGCAGGATTTTTATTCCATCTTCCCCTTCCCACAACCATATTTTTCCCAGCATGATGTGACCCTTGCACTGTTTCTCTCACCCTCAGAACCCTGGATGTTCTCTGTGCTGGTCCATGCATCAAACCCCATTCACCACAGGAACAGAGTTATTCTATGAGTCCACATCCGGGTTAAAAATCACAGCTCCTTCCCCTGTGTCTGTCACTTCACTCACTGATCCTCAGGGAAAAGGGGGGTGAGGAGTCTCCTTTGCCAGCTGGTGCTTTCAGGCTTCCTCAGGTCCTCTCTCCATGCAAGGCTCCATCAGCTCCAAGGAGCACAGGATGCCCCAAGATCCTTCCCTGCTTCACCCAGGAGCGTTTGGGCAGGGGGACAGCACTGCCAAAGGACACAGAACAAGGATGCAGAAGCAAGTACTGAGCCCAGGGTGTTCAGGAAGCCAAAATTCAGCCTTAAGTTGGATTTCAAAATGGCCAGGAAGGCAGGAGAGCAGGAGATAAAACTCCTCTGCAGGTGGAGAAATGCTGTGCGTGACAGCAAACCCTTCCACACAGCATCACCACAGAGAGGATTCACCACAGCAAACAATTCCAGGGCTCCTGTCAGAACATCTGCTCCTAAAGGCATTGCCAGTTGAGTCCAGGTTGGCTGAAGCACTCAGAGAGAAGCAAAGCCACCAGGCTTTGAAGTGGTCACTGCTGGATTATTAAAGACTGGGACTTGCTTGCCGTGTATATCCAGCAGAGTCACTTTCTCCTCTCTGGGATTGCCAAGGTTGCATGAGGTTTTTTGGATACACCTGTAGGATTCTGTCCCATCTTGTTCTTTCTGCTTTGAATACAGTCCTGGGCTGATGTGATACCAAAAAGGTGAGCAAGTCCCAAGTTCAGGTTTCAGTTCTTTCACTGAACAAAGCTGTGCTGGTGGAGAAAGAGACAAAACTGGCCCCACAGGCAGAATTTTTCACACAAATCTAAAGACAGTAATGTGCAAATCCAAGCAATGAATCCTCCTGCAAAGCCCAAGTCACCCATCTCAAAGAAAGCACCCAGGAGTCCCTGCCCTGCATGCCCTGCACATCCCACACCCTGCAGCAGGCACTGGACACAGTTCCATGGGATTAAGAATCCCCCTCAGCTCAGACACGCCAGGGTGCTCAGGGTTTGTGAGGACAGAGAGGTGCCCACTCCATGGGAACACCCAGCAGGGACCTGCAGAGTTCCTCTGGCAGAGCCCAAGAACAAACACACAAACTGAAATTAGATTTGGTAGTAGCTACTTTTTTTCCTTCCAAACTTACCAGTTCCAGGGCTTGCTGGAAAAGAGCTGAATGTCCCCCTGGAAGAGAGGAGCCCTGCACAGGAGGGAAGCAGGGTGGGATGAGGATTCCCAAAAGTCTCAAAATGCCCAAAAGCTGCTCTGATCCAGAGGCATCAAGTGCCCAGGCCACCAAAGGTTTGGTAAGGCTGAAGCATGGTGCTCTGTGCTGGGGACTCTCCTCTGCCACTGAAAATAGCTCATTTCCCCCATTTTACTCTAAAACAAGAAGAGGGGTAGGACTTTATCCTCTGGCTTTGAGCTAACACACATGGCACTGAGGAAAGTGTGACCTTTGTCCCTTTGCTGAGCCTTTCCCCCATTCTGGGACTGGAAACAGGAGGAAAAGGTTTAAAGCTGGTCCAAACCATTTCAGGGGTGAACCTGATTACTCTTCCCAGTGAGGGTGAAATAAAGGATGAGATGATGGATCCAGGCTCCCTAAAGTGACCATCTGGAAAAGGGAAGGACAGCAATGACCTGCACTGGGGGACAGCACCTCGTTCCAGACCAAGGACCAGTCCTGGGCCCTTGGGCCCTGCCCTGGTAAAGCAGCCCCACCTGCACACCTCAGCCTCAAGATGCATTTTTGTTATACCCTGATCACAGATTTTTATGGTTTCCTTTAACTTTCTTGCTTTCAACTTTGCTTCTCCAAAAAACTATTTCCCAGTTCTTCCACCAAACATGCTTTTAAATAGAAGTTGATCATTTTTCTCTGAACTAAAACCCCTTGTCATGGTGACAGATACGTCACTGGCATCAGTAAAAAATGTGAAAGAGAAAACACTCATCCACCACTGAGAAACGAGCAGCCCCACCGAATCCTGACACAACCATGGTCCTCCACGACACGAGTCTTTGTTCTCACAATCATCTCCAAAACAATATTCTGACAACAACATCCTTCCCTATATAGATTTATATTGCTATATCTCTATCATTTCCCTCATGCCCATCAAAACAAAGTTATAATTAACCCATCATCAATAGAAATTACAATGATTTTGAAACAGCAAGAAACAATCTATTTGCATTTGGTAGCTAATTATTCCCCCTACGCACACAGCCATCAATGTTCCCTAAAACCATCCACAGAACAGACAGGCTGTGCTAGCCAGAGCTTCTGGAAAGGAGGGGAAAAGGAGGGACTAAGCAAAAAAACCTCAACATTGGGGTGGCAAAATTTTCTTCAAATCCGCAGCATCTCGAGCTTATCCAAGTCTGTAACAGAATTGCCCTTCTGAACTCATCCAGCAGTGTTAGAATCCACCTGGGTATCACATGGAAGCTGACAGCAACCTCAGGACCAACCTAGTGGGAGCCACTGACATTTGCTAAATTATTGAATTATTATTCCCTTCTTCACACCACTCCAAGGAAACACGAAGCCATTTTCTGATAAAAGCCTTTGGACATAAATTTCACACCGGGCAACACCAGGAGCGCTCCCAGAGCCAGGCAACCCCGGGATTTGCAGTTGCACCTCTGATTATTCCCTCCTCAAGGAGGAAGGGCGTGCCCTCCTTGCAGTCCTGGGCGACTGCCCAGGGGTGACCCCCAGCCCCTCCTGCTCCCTTGCAGTCAGGTACAGAACAGAACAATGCCCTTCCCCACCCCCGCCCCACGCCAGGCACGTTTTGCTGACAGATCACCTCCATTTCCTCGCCATCCCCAGGGATCAGAGCGAAGTTTGTGAGAGGTAAAGGCACAAGCCGTGGTCAGGGAGCACTGCCTCTCCCAGCTGGAGCAGCCTGACAAAAACCAAGGCACCCAGGCATTCCTGCTTGACGTCCTGGGAGCCCAGGTTGGCCCTCCATGGCTTGTGCTGCGTTCAGAGGAAGCTGATACAAAGCACCAGGGATGGTAAATCACATCCTCCTTCACCCACGCGTCTGGAGGCGAGTAGAGAAAACACTCTTCGCTCATTAGGAGCCATCCCAGGTTTCCCTTCCTCCAGGATGCCCCCACAAAGCAGGGATTGGGGAGGAAGGGGCTCAGTTTCACCTTGACACAATCCCTGTGCCTGCAACACTTACCTGGCTGCCAAGGCATCCCTCCTCAACACGCCGAGAGTCACCAGCCTTCAAAGCAAAGCCAAAATAGCTCAAGGATCGTTTTCCTTCCCCCATCTGACACGGGATTGCAGCTCCTCAGGCATGGGGAGGAGGGGGAGCAAAATAATAGTAATAATCAAAAGCAAAAGACTATTCTTCTGTAGGCAAAGCTAATCCTGTCACACATTTTCTTCCCAAAAGAAGCATGATAGATCGAGTCCCACTGGGTTCTGCTCACAACTAAACAGGACGAGGTGTTTTCAGCTTCCTTCTGCCAACACAGCTCAACGAGCAGCAAGGCCTCACCTCCTCTAATCATTTAACTCAACGTGAAGCCACCCTGGTGCTCTACCCCAGCTCTAGAAAGTCAGCGCGAGCCTCAGTATGGCCTTGCACAGAAATAGGATTACTTTGGCCTGGAGGAAAAAAAGAAACCACAACATGAAGGTCACCCATAAAATCATTACACAGCTCCCTCTTCCCCGGCTCTTAGAGAAAAAACCTTTCTCAAACCCTCAACCTGAAAGGAGAAACACAAAAAGATATGTACATTAATGCCATATACCTCCGTCAATTTTTTTCCTCGTGTCTTTAGAGCAGTTGTTTACTGCAGCCAACTGCAGAGAAATTACAGTAGCTTAACTCTCCAACTCCCTCTAAAGGATTAATCTTCCAGTGAGCATGCTCACGCGGGAGCTTTTTCAGCACTTGCATCCATTTCATGAGTGAGGGCTGCTGCACACATGAGGAAATGCCATTTCAGGGCTCCAGGCTGAGCCAGCAGCCCCCAAAGCAAGGGCTCAAGCCCTTCCCAGGGCTCCACAAAGGATCTCTGCCCAAGCCTCCAGCTCCAAGGAGGTTGAAAGATTTGTCGTCCATGGCCCCTTTCAGGAAGGAGGGGGGCGGTGGCTTCCCTGCGACACTCGTTTGAAATGTCTGACCTTGGCTTTTCTCTACAGCCTGGTGGACAGTTCATCCTCTGAATCTGGAGGCAAAAAATACCTTCTTCTCTTCTCCTTTTGCATCACTTGTTGGCTCATCTTTGCTTTTCAGAAAAAATCAGGAAGATAATTTGGGGTGCAGGAAGGGGGAGGGGAAACATTCCAATAAAAAGGAATAGCTTTAAAAATCTAGTTCTCAACTCTGCATCACAGTTGGTAACAGATCCTGAGACACATTTAACTCCACAGATTAAGGACCCATGCAAATGAGGATTTGCTGGTGGACAACAAATCCAGATTCTAAAGAAGGCTGTTCAAGTAATCTTGTCCATTCTCTCCTAGACCACTGTAGATTAAACTGCTCTGTTTGAGATATTTCTCCCTCACCTCAAATGATGTACCTCAATTCAAAGCCTTCCTGGTGAAAATAAAGCTCCAAAATTAAGGACAAATACACTGCAGAAACAGTTTCTTCCATTTTCATCTTCTCATATTCCAGGGTTCTGCCCTTCCCCTTCCCATTTATCTATTTTATGTCCTGTTGCTTAATTGCTCTTTGTAGCTGAAAGAGATCCAAGCCTCCCCCTCCCCCCAAAGGGCTCTTATTTCAAGTTTTAAACCCATCATGAGTCTAGGACACACAGAGACCAGACTGCAACCCCGGAGTCCAGGAAAAATCACAACCTCTGAGCCCAGGGAGAAAAATCCCAGAGGGGGCTGCAGCCCAAGGTCTGAGATCACTTCCCAGATCCAGCGCCAGGCTTCGCCCCGGCCATTACAACACCTAAACATGTATTTATTTTTCAAAAAGCCTTGAGTGTCTTTGATGCCATGAAGCCCCTTTAACATTTTAAGTCCTACAAGAGAATCCACAAAGAGGCAGGATGTCAGGAGAGTGTTAAAGAAGGGCTATGGCTGTGTTTGACAATGAACGCTCACCATAGCGACCGTCCCCGCAAGAAATGATGAAACCTATGGTGACACGGAAATTTTGCTCTGTTGCCACCTAAATAGAATCACCCCCAGAAAGGGAATCTCTGTTACCATGCATTAAAATAGAGGCTTTGTTTTATTTATAAAGCATCCAAACTGGTTGGTTGGGATGTGTCAGAGCACAGGCTGTTCAGCCACCCCTCCCTGCTCCATCCTTCGGGGAATTAGTGACTGATGGCTGCACTTCATCCTGCCCTCACCTCCCATGGATCTCAGGTGCTGCTGAGCCCATCCCAGCTCCTCCAGGGAAGGTCTGGGGCCAGGTGGGATCCGACCCTGAAAACCCCTGCAAAGAAAACCCCAGACTTTGGAGAAGGCAGATGTGAAAAAGCCTCGCTGGAGGAAAAGATGTCCCACACCTCCTCCTCCACGGCAGCATTACACCCATGCGTGAAGGTGGGAGAGCAACTGTGGAGTTATCCTGACCTGTCACTCCTAATTTGGAAACCAGTCACACTCCCTGAGAGTTTAGACTTTGACAATTGACTACTATTGATTCTTCTGCAAGCAAACAGCCCGAGCTGGCAATCAGTCAATAATAAGCAATTACTCGACAGCCTCTTATCTGCAGATGCCAGCCCAGACAGCTCGATTTGTGGAGGCAGCAGGTCAATAAATCAAAGCTGTTCTCAAATTTTAAAATATCATCATTTAAAAACCCACCCAGCCTTCAAACTGGCTGGAAGAGCAGCCAGGTCAGGGGGATTCCTGCAGAAGAGCGTGGTGGCTATCACTAATTTACAGCACCAGAGATAGAAGGAGATGTGCTGAAATCCACCCCTGACACTCCTCATCCCTCAGAAGTAGCATGAGTGGCAGCTGGATGAAGATGATGAGAGGGAGAGGAGGAAGCAAAACCTTTCTCCTTTAAACAATGACTCCCCAGTCCCTCGGACACACCTTGTTGCTCACCAAGAGCCTCAAACCTCCCAAAAATGTGTTTAACACCACCAAGACTGCAAATTATTGGCAGCTCTCTTATCTCCCTGCTGTGACCTCCGTACCCTGGGTGTACAATTAATCATTTCATCCCAGGAAATGCACTTCCTCACTTTTTCATGGCCTAAACATGATAGAAGCACACGAGCCAAAGGCTCCTCTTGAGCATTTCAGTGTGACCCAGAGGCGACACTTTAAACCCAGCAGTGCCAACAGCACAACAAAGAAGACCAGCTGAAAACTCATAGAGGCATTTTATGCTCTCAGTGCAGACTCCCTTTACAGGCCCATTTCTATGAAAAAAAGATAAAAATTGCCTATTTAATTTGCAGCAATCTGAGCACACAGCTGGAATGCCAGCGCAGTGCAATGGTAACCTCTATCTATCTATCTATCTATCTATCTATCTATCTATCTATCTATCTATCTATCTATCACTGCAAGGGTAATCACAACCTTCCATCTAGGTCTGGCGACTCTAGAAACTTCCCTGTTTGTCCATGCAGGTCATGGGAACAGCCCCAAAGCACCAAAAGAACAGGCAGCACTGCAATGATCCTGCCCGTGCTGCTGCAGGAGGGTGCTGGCCTGCAGCTGTGTCCTCCACATCAGGAGTTCACCGGGGCACAGAGGATGTAACCAAGGCACCCAAAAGCTGCCCAAGCACTGTAAATCCCAGCCCCTTGGAGCTGTGGAGCTTTCAGTGCTACAGAAGTGTCCCAGATTCATCAGGTTTGGGGCAGCTCCACCACCACACCACAGTGACCCCACCTAGGCTGGCTGCTGGGGCCCAAAAAGTACCCAAGAGAGGAAAAGGAATTACTTGGGAATATCCTCCCATTTTTTTTCCCAGGAAAGGAAGTGTTTGTATAATGATGACCAAATCCTGCAGACTGAGTATCTGCAATCATACCAGCTTGAAAAAACAAAATTTTGAGCCTAGTATCTAAATAAAAAGGGGTGACCCACTGGAAACAAGATCAATCCCACAGGTGGTACTCCATCTTCATACTCCATTTACAAAATTCAGGTATCTGAGGATACATTCTAAATATCCTGTCTTCAATACTTTTCAGTGGTCTGGGAGGGAAGTCGGGGTGAAAGGCAGCAGATAAAGGATTATTTCAACTGCACTTGGCAGTTGAGACAGACTTCTGGAGGAGCCTGCTGAGGTTTTCACCTCCATCTCCACACAGTGCACTCAGGTCCTTTCAGCAGTGGCTGGGCCAGCAGGAAGCTGTGGGAAGCCGTGCCCAAAATCTCAAAAGGATTTCTTCTCTTCTTACCCACAGAGCACCTACAGGTGGCTTTTACACTGCCAGCCTTGTCTGCAGCACCGTGGCAAAGCATGGGAGAGCACTCAGGAGAAAAAAAAAGGTGTTAAATCCATCTTCCTGTATCACTCTCACCATTTATAGAGAAGCTCCAAAATGCCAAAGCAGCTGACAGGATCCCACAAACCGCACTGCAGAGCACCAGTGGCTCCTGAGTTTTGCAGGAAACCTACCAGAAAGATTTCCACACAATACCTGCAGCTTTCTGATATAAAATGTGGACCCTTTTCCTTCCCCTTCCAGATGTGCAGATGACCAGCAGGTCAGTGCATCCATGCTGCAAGGACAGTCCAGTGCCAGCACAGCTCTGGGGAGGAGCCTGAAAAGCTGCTGGAGTTGCTGGGCATGGAAAACATTATTTATTTGCCCAGAAAGGAGCTGCCTGCCATGGGCCTGACTCCCACAGCCCCACTCAAACTGGTGCTGTCCTACTCCAAACGAGGAAAATAATAGAGCAACTTTACAAACCACAGCTGTGGCAGTAACACAAGACTATTTCTCACCTTCTATGACAAAAGCAATGCCAGTTGCAAGACAACATGATATCACAACCTGCCATTCATCCTCTCATCTCAAGGCACAGCCATTCCATACAAAAGCTGGAGATCACCTGTCGTGCTCTGCTTCCTTCTTTCAAATGCAGCATTGTGTTAGCACCAGGATCCCGCTGCTTTGGGGCTGGAAGTGTTGCTAGAGCAACAAAAATGCTGGAAAGTAGAGCAGAGAACAAAAGGACTCCACAGCCCCACCGAGGGTGTGATCAAGGAGACAGCAACAATGTAAAATGGGACCAGGAGACCTCCCTTAGAGCAGGGAGCTGCCATCTCCCATCCTCTGCTGGGCAGAATGGTAATTTAGCACACAGATCATCCCAGTAAGAAATTCCAGCAGCTCAGCCCCATGTCTGCTTCTTATCAGGAGCCCTGTGACTGACCAGAGCACTGCTCCTCTCCGTGATCCATCCTTTCATGCCCAGCACAAGGATGCATTCACAGATGACTTGGGTGCACACAGGTAGGAATTAGGGACATATTTCTCTGTAAAGGCAGAGCAGACCCCTGCTTGCATGTGAAGCAGATTGCCCTTGCAGCAGGAGACGTGGTCAGAATTCCTCTCACTGGACAAATCCAAATTAGGTGACATTCCAGAAGTTCACTGAGCTGGGTGGACAATGGGATCCCACTGCACCTTGCAGGCCTTAGCAGGGTGGCCCGAGCTGTGAGGAACACAGATACTTTAGGAAATAATCCTCAAAGCAGACTGGTTCAGGGCTTGCCTGTGCCCCTTCTGGCAGGTTCAGCACAGGGACACTGCGCCCAAGGTGTGTGGAGTGTCCTGATTGGAACTGTCACCCCTGGGGCTGGGGAGGGACAGACAGCAAACACCAGGCTGCTGGGAGATGGCAACCCACTGTCAAAATCCACCCATGGAGGGTCATGTTTGCTGCATCAGCCTGTCTGCAGCCCAGTCCTAATCCTGGAGAACTTTGGAAGAGCTCAGAAGATCCTTCACACACACTTGGATTCTTCTGCACTGCACTGTTCACAAGGCTCTGACCAACTCTGATTTGTAGCTCATGATAAAAAACACAGTTTAAAGGCAACCTTTGTCATGTACCAAAAACTGTCCCTCTGTGCCTGGTCTTCCTGTCACCTGCACCTGTGGCTTTAACCCTGGCTCTGCCAACAGCTTCCAGAAGTCTCTGAGAGGAAAGGGAGCCCTTGCAGGAGTCACATTTGCTACATGGGACTACAAACCACTCTGACAAACTAAGCATCAGCATCAGGAGAAGTCCTGGAGGTGTCTGGCTTGAAGTATAAA
Source organism: Prinia subflava (assembly GCF_021018805.1). NCBI lineage: Eukaryota > Metazoa > Chordata > Aves > Passeriformes > Cisticolidae > Prinia > Prinia subflava. The sequence goes on along the minus strand of NC_086258.1, from coordinate 1,997,552 downwards.
TGCAAAAAAAGTTATATTTTTTCAAAGCTTCAGCAAATCCTTCATCAGTGAAGCTGATGAAGACACAAAAATCCTCAGGGTGGATTATGAAAATGAGCAAAGGTAGGACCAGCTCCAGGGAAGTGAGGCTCAAAGCCTGGCTCAGAGCTGGTATCACCTCCTTGTGATCACCTGCACAGGTTACAGACCAAGCAGCAAAGAGGATGAACAGTATTTATCCCCCCTCTGGACTAAAACTCAAGAGGTGCAGAAGTCACATGAACTGCAGAGGATCCCAGCACCAGAGCCTGCCTGGCCCTGGGAACAGCCAGCCAAGGCTGCCCAGAGCTCAGTGAGACCCCACACCTGAGGAGAACTGAGGGTGTGCTGCAACTTGATCCAAGGCCCTGATACCCATGGCTGTGAGTGTGACCTTCCCAGCCAGCCCAGTTTCAATGCTCAGATGCCTCCTCATGCCTGCTCACAGCTCTGGGAGGATCTCTGTCCCCTCTGTGCTCTGCTCAGCACTGCACCTTCCCCATGGCACGCAGAGCAGAGCACTGGGATGTGCTCCAGCCTCACCTCAGCTGGCACCTCCAGCCCAGCTTCTCAATTCCAAAATAGCTTCTTCCCCATTTGACCCACTAAAACAAAAACCACTGAGAAACACAAAAATTCAAACAGACAGAATGACAAATGCTGGAACTGCATAATGTAAAAAAAGCAGTAAATTAATCCAAGAACCTGAAGACTGGTCTATCCACAGTTTTGGCATCTTTTCAGCCATCCCTGATAAAGGCACCTTTATACATGACAGTTCTGTTGAGACAGGTCAGAGTCAGACCAACAGAAATGCTCTCCTGCCAGAATGTGCTGATACCAGCATGGCTGTGCCCCAAGCCTTCCCACAAAGCTTCAGGCTGGGTATCAACACTATACAAACAATCTCCATTAATGGTGGTTGCTTTCAACATACAAAGGAACTGCCATGACCATCCTGTCAATTATTTCTACAAATCCAATGGATAAAAACCTGTAACTGAGGGGGAAACATGTCACATCTGCCTCCTCCTGCTCTGCTTAGGAGGGCTGGGAAGAGCCCAGGAGCCCATCCAAAATGTTCTTTATGCCATGGCAGCAGCTCACTTCACTCAGGAAGGATCATTTTGCCAGCAAAACCTGCAGCCACATTCAAGCCATCCAAGACACCCACACAGCATTCCGAGGCAGCATTCCTGGATGGAGGCATGGCTCACACCCACCCACACAGCCAGGGCCTGGACCTGCAGCCTGTTCCCAGGGTCTGTGCCACCGTGTCTCCTCAAACAGCCCTCCCTGCAGTGCTGAATGCTCTGGAATAGCATTACTGCGACAATTAGTAATTATTGCTCTGATGCATTAATGTCTGCAAGTCCCAAGCCCACCTGTCTGGCCTCGCTGGGTAATTCCAGAGCAGAGCTCTCAGCAGCACTGCCCTGCTCCTCTTCCTCCTGCTTTGGGTGTGCCCTGGACCACGGGCCATTCCCCCATGGAATTGTGTTCATATAAACAACCCATGCCACAGATAGATCCCTCATCACACCCCTGGGGGCTCTCAGGGCAAGGAAAGAGGTTTTAATCTGATTTTGGGCACCATACCCCTGGAGAAGCTGCTGCTGTCACATCAGCAGCTCAGAGGATGCACTAGAAAAGACAGAGATGTTCACTGCTCCTCCCAGGAGCTGCCCAGCCCAGCAGGCAGTGAGGTGATACAGCCTCCTGTGGGGAGGGACAGATGTGCCCAGTGCCACAGCACAGCTGGGGAGCTCAGGGGAGGAGACACAGCACCCAGAAAACGGCAGTGGTTACAGGGGATTACCTCTGAAACTCAGCTTGGGAAAACTCACTGCTCAGCTGGCAGGGAGATCAACAATCATTTTGATTCAAGTATTCCCACAGAAAGAAATGGGCCTGATGAGCCTCTGTGGCCCTTCCAGCCTGATCCGGTGATTCTGGGGGTTCCCACTTCCCTGGGAATTCACTTGCAGCATGGCCTGTGTCTCTCAGGCCCCGGTAGCAAGGGAAGAACAATCTGTTGAGACACCCAGGGAGCAGGGAACGTCTGGCAGAGGCAGGAAACCATCTCTTTCCTCCTGCCTTTCCTCCCCGGGTGATGTGACACACAGGAATATTTCCAGTTAGCACAACCCTCCATTGGCCAAACCTTCCCACAGTTCTGATAATGCAGTGAGAAAACAATCCTGGCTGATTTTCCTTCCATGCAATTTAACTTCTAGTACTGAATATAACACACTCCTTCCCACTCCTGTGCCCAGAGCCAAACAAAGCCAATCTGCTGGAGAGGGAGGTTTAAGTAGGATTTAAGATCTGCCTTGAACTCCTGGTAGCAGCCTACGATGGAGTGGATCCTACTCAGGCTGAGCAACCACATACATTTGTCACATGTGGAATAAAAGAAAGCATTGAGAATTTGTGCTAAAACATTCAGGGCTTTTTCTCATTAGAAAAAAAAAAAAAAGTAAAAGAGCTAAACCAACCAAGAGAGCAGAGATTTTCCCAGGGTTTCTGCAAGGCTGTGGCTGAGAGGATCCTGCACTGTGACACAGCAGGACAGGAGATGCTGGTGGGGGGATCCAGCCCCTGTGATCCCCTCCCTGCTTTCCTCCACTCCCCTGTCCTGTGAAACCAGGCCTGAACCTCCAGCTGCAACTGCTGTGCTCCTGCAAGAACCACGTAAAAAACCCAAACACAGCAGAACAAAAAAGAAAGGTCACTGAGGTGACTCTTTCAATTTTGCTTTAGAAAAGTCCTTGACAGGTTGTCAAAGTGGATTTGTTTATTAAAAGTGTATTTTTCCTAGCAAGGAGCACAGAATGTCTGTACAACAGATGCCATAATTGCCCAGGTTTGTTAATAATTGCACCGGCTGGAACAGGATGCATTAGCCTAATTTAAGAACGAAGTAAGAACATATGAAAGATCACAGGTCCCATTTTCAAGGTGAATCCAAGGCTGCTATCACAAGTCCTAAGAAGAGGAGCTGGACATTCAGAGTCACACTGGCTTTGATCACAAATAGTTCATACTTTACAAAGTGCTTCTAGAAGTTTTCTATCCCTTCATCAGGCCTGGCCATGGTGTCAAGGAATAAAGCCAAAAACCAGAGCACAAAAAAGAGGGACCGTTATGTAACTCACCATCTCTTCCCTAATGAAGATGATCTGTACATTTAAAAATTAACATTCTGCAGTTCTTCAACAGTTCCAGTTAAAGGCTTCCAACATCAAGTCAGGCCTTTGAACTTTGGGAAAATATTACCTCTGTTTTACTTCTGGGAAAAGCACCAGAGGCAGCAAAACCTCAACCAGCCTTGCCTGGACACTTCTTTAACTTCTTTTGTTTAAGCTGCTGCCTGCCCCATTGCCTGGGTACTGCAGGGAGGCTGCTCTCACTGCAGCTGATAGCAAATCCCTCCCTGACTTCTGTAGGTTTGGATCAGGTCCCAAAACTCTTTTCAGTATAATTCTCCAGTCTGGGTAATCTGTCTTATGGAGGGTCAATGCTGCAAATTCTGCTTGCACTTAAGTCCTATTGTCTGTCTGCACTAATTCTGCACAGACAGCATTTCCTCAGCCCTCTGCTCAGACAGCCCCACACTCGCCGGACATGAAGCCAGGCAGCTGCTAAGAGAGAAAAAAGAAAAAAGAAAACCATAGATTTACCTCTTCCCAACACTCAACCACAGTCCAAGCCTCACTTCACACATGGGACCATGCTCCTGGAGCCCTGGGACACCAGCTCTGAGCTTGCAAAGCACCCTTCACACTTACATGGCAATAAAAATTAGCTTAATTAATAATACATCAGCAAGGAAATGTTAACGAGCACCCAGCAGGGGAGCAGGAACTGTTGTCTAATCTCCTTGTGTGGACTGCTTGCTTTGGCAGGGATCAGCAACTGCATCAGCATCACCATGGGGCAGGGAGGGCTCTGAGTCACCGGGACACAGCAGGAAACATTTACATCTCTCTTTACAGCAGACACTGTTGCACCAGGAGTTACTCTTGGCAGCCCCACGCCAACTTCCACTTGTGGAGTTTTGGTCATTTCAAGAAGAATTTTGGCTATCCCTGGGCATCCAGTGCATAAATACAGACACGGGCCCTCCTCCTGCAGCTCCTTGGCCACGTCTGCAAATCCTGCAGCTCTGCCCACACCGGCCTCGAGCTGCTGGGTCACGAGTGGGGGGGAGCAGATCAAACCTCCCAGTCCTTGGGAGCTCACTGGGAACATCCAAACCATTTCCTTAGGGTTTGCCCTTCCCTGAAGAGGCACAGGGTGCTGAGGCTCATCCCAAGGCACACAGTGGAGATCCTCCCTCCCAGCTGGTTCTTCTCCCTGTCACAGGAGGCAGCCTGGGCACCCCACGGGTGGCAGCCCTGGGGCTCATCCCCTGCAGGGCTGTGGGGAGGAGGTTTCCTGCGGCCAGTGGAGCCTTTCATCAGCCTGCCTGGGAACAAAGGCCCGGTGAAGAAAGGCAAGTTGGCTGCTGCAACTTCCCAGCACTGGCCAAGGCCCAGACCTGACGGAGCAGCCTCATTCCTCATCACCTCCTGCCCTTCTCCTCCTCTCACACAGCCCTGGGATCACACCGGGTCGGTATTTGAGCCACACGAGGGCTGGGGATAGGGATGGGAATAGGGCTGGGGATAGGGATGGGGACAAGCTGGGGATAGGGATGGGGACAATCCATGTGTCCCATGTCAGTGACACAGCCTCCAACCCCAATTCCAGCCCACACACGAGCCCCAATCCCAGCAGCAACAGCCACACAACATGCACGTCCTCCCTGCACAAAGCACCAGCATCTGCAGCAGGAGGGAAAATTTGGGGCTGCTGTCAGACAGGGGCAGGAGATAAATGATGTCTATAAAGCAGCCTCTGTGAGGGCAGTCTGGAAGGCTGAGAAAACATCAAACAATAAGGTTTTAATAAAAGCCATAAATGATTAATACCAACGTGCTCTTATCAAAGGCAAACTCCTAGAAACACAAGAACATAACCAGATCACCAGCACAAAGGGCACATTCTACAGGGAAGGAAATGACAAAACTCACAAAAAACCCAGAAGAAGTGCGAGAAAGGCTGGAGTTCACTGTGTGTGGCAGAAGTCTTTAAAAAATCTTGAAAAAAAACCAAGAGAAATACAACTTGCAGCTCCTAGAAACAAGAGTGGAAATAAAAGACAGAATATGATCCCCCCTCGCTGGCCTTTCCCAACGCTGCACGCCGGAGGCTGCGCTGGCTCCGGGTGCTGTGAATGCCCAAATTCAAAGCAGACGGAGCTGCACTTTGTCTGCTCACTGGTGGCATCTCCCTGGTGCAGGGGGATGTCGATTAAAGGACAGCCAGGATCTTCACCTCACCTCTCCACACATGCTCCCGGAGCTACAGGAGCTGGCACTACAGCAAGAGGAAATATTCCAGCTCGTCCGAGGGCCATCTTTAAAGGAACAGTCCTTGTTTGTCCTCAAAGTGTGGCAGAAAGGATTAAATATTCCAGATGTCACCTCCAGACCCGACAGGACACCTTACAAACGATCACCTTTGCATATTAAGAAGGTATTAAAGCACCAACTTGAATCCAGCCTAGCAAAACTAAAGAATACCCTTCCTAATCCAAAGAACAAAAGGATTTCTAAAGTATGGGATTCACAGATCCTTGACATTTAAAACACAGAGCTGATTAAAGCCATTACAAACAAGTTTGCAATTAAAAGCACCTCATGTTTTGGTTACCAGTTCAGCAGTGGTGCTTTTTGCAGAGCCTTCTGGGTGTTGATTTAAGCCATCAAATATTAATAATACTCTTCGATTAATAAAATATTCAGACTCTTGCTTTAGAGTCTCATAATCTGGAGGTTTATGTGCAAACTGGCAGGATTCTACATGGAACCACACAAACCAGCTCCCAGCCCATTGTTAATGCTTTCATCTCCCAAATACAAATATTCTCTTCTTTACACCTCCAAACCCACACTTGACAGGCTGTAAATTTGCTGCCAACCCCAGTGGACATAAATGCACCAAAACAGTAAAGATAATTTCTCAGGTCCCGAAAATGCAAGTGACTTCAACACCCATCTCCTGTTTAGTGCAGGTCCCAGTGACCTCCAGGCTGGAGGTGCTGCCCCTTCAGAACCCAAACCCTCCTCAGAGGCAGGAGGAGCCAAGAGGAGCCTCCAGCACCTTCCATGAGTCCCTCCCATGTGCCTGAAGCAAAACTCACACACAGGGAATGAACTTCAGTCAAAGCAGCCTAAAAACGTGCCTTGGGTGACACCCCAGGAGCTGAGATAATCAAGAGAGGACAAATTAAACTACAGAGAAGACAAAATAAAATATACAGAGGGCTTTTCCACCCAGCTGCTCCCACCTGGGCTGAGCTAATCCAGCATCAAACCTGGAGTCAGTTTGGAGATTGGGCAAGGCTTTGGAATCACAGACCAGGGATATTTGCATTCACTGGATGCTGAGGAACACCACGTTTCAGTACCTCCCTCCCAATCCTGCAACAGGCACACTTTCAATTCCCAAATCAGCAGCTGGATGAAGCATGTAATTTTGAAACCCATTAATCCTTTCTAAGTCTTCTACCATGTGCATGTTTAATTTCCCACTTCTTGAAACAATATTATGATTTTTGAGAGAAGCAGAGCTTCTGAACGCTCTGGGTCAGCAGTATGAAACATCCCCAATTCCCACTGAAGTTGGATAAAGCATTGGGGTAATTTGCCTCCTGGCTTTGAGCCTGTGGGAGAAATTACCTATTAAAACTTCCTCTGAAACTGCAAGGATTGGAAATGTACAACTGGAGAGGAAGAAGGTAGCTCAGATTCTCAAGAAACCAGGAGCTGATGCTTTAAAATGAAAAGAAGGAGGGAAATATGTATTTCACTGCTCTCAGGGCTGTACTCAATTGCACCTGCAGGTCATGGCCAAGAGCCTGGGGAGATCAGGATTCCCTTTTGCAAGACAACAGGCTCAAATCCTTCTGTCAACATCTGCTTGGACAGATTTGAGTTCCAAATTAATTAAATGTCTGAGGCAGCACTCTGAACAACTTCTACCACAGTCAAGGCCCCTGCACAGCCTGCTGCACCTCGGACACCTGGACTGCCATTCCCTCCCCACGGAGATGCCCTCACGCCCTGCTCCCTTCTCTGGGGATGGCTCAGCCCATCAGGTTCATCCTGGCTGCCCCCAGAAGCAGCCTGGTCTCAGAAGCAATAAACACCTCGTTCCTCTTCTTTTCACCAGCAAGGGCAGCAGGAGCAGGCAGCTACAGCATCCCGGGGCTCCTGGACTGGCTGTCCCCACACCACAGGGAATGGTCCTGTGCTGCCTTTGGGCACCACTGACCCCCCTCAGCTCAGCTCCCCAGTCTCTGCTGCTGCTGGAAATGCTGTACTGAGCTCACAGCACCTTCTGGAGCAGGTTCTGGCCCAGCTGACCAAGGACACGTAATCACTGTCATTATTTTTATCCCTGTTCACAAAATTTCACGTTTCCCTGTAATGCCAAGTCACTTACCTGGCTTTTTTTGGGGTTTATCCATGTCAGCCTGGTTATCTTGCTCCATACTTACTTCCTCCCAGCTGCACCACCTGCAAATTTCCTCCCTGCCCATGTGCTGTCTCTGCAGGATGATCAGCTTTATGCAAACAGAAGTGGACCTGAATTTTCTGCTCTGCCACTCAGCATTTCCCTGTCCTGAACTGACACTGCCTCTGAGAGCTCTCCTGCGAGGAGGCACTGAAAAGGATGGATTTATTATCAAAATCCTCATCCCCAGCCCCAAGCCTGGCCCTGGTACACACAGACAGCTCAGGTGGGCTCATCTGGCTCAGGATTTGCCCGTGCCATGAGTCGGGAGCAGCTCTGAACCATCCCAAATGGAAACCCGGGCTGAGATGGGAGCAAATGGCAAGACAATGGTGGGGATTGGGCATTAAGGAAACAGGAATCCTCCTGGAGCAACATTTCCTACTTGAGAAGAGGATGTGCTGGATGTGCTGGATACTTTGCTGTGCTACAAAGTTTTACTTAAAAGCAGGAAAGCTTTGAAAAGCTTTTCTATTTTTTCTAGACACAGCAATGCCACACCGAGCGTTCTTCCGAACATGGTTTATTCTGGGTTTATGAACTTCCCAGAGCTAGCAGGGAACTAAACTGCACTAAACTAAACACACCAAACTCTGCATTCCCTGTTGGATTCACTTCAGCACTTCAGACAGACTCCAGCCATCAGCAATGGGATGTCCCTGCCCACACAGCCCCACATCAAGGGGGCAGAGACTCACAGGGCTGCTCCCTGCTCCCCCTGATCCTCGCACAGCTGGGTGAGCTTCGTGGTCACCTTTGGCCTCCACAATAGTCAGGAAGAGGGAACTCCCCAGCAAAATGTGTCTTGAAGCACCCAAACAGACTCCTTGAACCTCTCACAGTCCTGCACTAAAGACAATCCCCTCTCACCTCCTCCTTTCCTGGGATGCAGTGACCCAAACCAGCACTGTGCCAGGGAAAAGCGAGAGGGGAACCCGAGCACTTCTGGGGAGGAGAGGGGAAAGGACAGAGCACAAAAGGCCAGGCAAGCTGATAAAGAGCAAGGCCTCAGACTGGCATTCCAGATCAGTCCCTGACCATTCCAACACCAGCTGCCCTCATGCACATTTGGAAATGGGACACCCAGGGCACCAGCACTGGCTCGGGGATGCTCGTGCCTTCCTCACTGAGCTGCTCCCAGGGGAGGGATCCAGCTCCACAGACTCCAACGGGCTCCCTCCACAGAGGAGCTGCTTCTCCTCCTCATTGCTGTTGGGGTTTTTGCTGGTAATTGCATCTCTCCCAGGGCTTCTGCTGACACAGCAGTGGGAGAGCAATTGCTTCGTGTTCATGGACAGAGAACTGAGTGGGCAAAACTTCTCAAATGGAGACCAAGACTCTGCTTTGGAAAGCAAAATATAAGCCACCTTGGTCTGGGATCACCTCTAAACTAATAAAGCTGCATCCACAGCAAGGACTTCTATTACAATTTTAGCAAGAAGAAATGAAAAATCATTCTCTCCAGCCAGCATAATTATATTGGAAGAGTTTATTTAAAGTATAACCCAGGCCTTTGATTCTGCCTCGACTGACAAAATGTTCCTCAGATGCTCTCTTCAGTTACATTGGCTCAGTCACATCAGCTTAGCACAGCTGAAGGGCACTTCTAAGGCTTTCTTAAAGCTTCATAAGTCATATTTACTCATTCTGTTATTATTTAAAGTTTCTCTAGATGGAAGAAAAGGATGAGCTCCCCACGGGCCTTTGCCAGCCCACAAGATGTGAGAATACATGGAAAAAGTAAAAGTTACCACCCATTTGACACAGGCCAGGGCTATGTGTAATTATAATCATGTTAACAAAGTAACCTCCCTACTTCAGAGTTCTAAAACCTCCTTATGAGTATCAGAGAGGGAAAATAACCCCCTTCTTTCTCTGTACAAAGACACAGTTAAAATGTATTAGCCTGGTGCCCCAGGAGAAATGTAGCACAAGTGAAAGAGGCGTGCTGTGTGTGTTCAGTGTGCTGTGAGCTCACCTCAGAGCTCTCGGGATCCCCAGGGAAGCAGCTGCCCTGCAGGACACAGCTCCGAGGAGGGCTGGTGGGGTTTGAAACACCCAGCACCTCCTGAGATAAGTGACTGAAATGAGATGTGAGTTAAAAGCCTCTCCTGACTGGCAGGAGGGAACGAGGGAGGGCAGGCCTGGAGGCAGAGCTGGATTGTACCTGCCAGGCACAGAGTGGGGATCTGCAGCTCTGCCCTTCGTGCTCGCCGCTCCGAGGCTGCTCCTCAGCTCCTGCCATCCCTCCTGCACCCAGCCCTGCTGCAGGAGCCTCTCTCCAGGCAGAGCCGGGGAAATGCTGTCCCTTGATGCTGTGGGGAAGTCACTGAGCTGGCAGGGGGCTCAGCCGAGCTCCCAGCACCGGCTGCAGGAGATGAGAGCCGGGATCAAAGCCAGGGAGAGGCCTCAGCACCACGGCTGATGTGAGCACTGCTCAGCCCCAGCGTGGGGAGCTGCTGGGTGCTGAGTCCATCCCAGATCCAGCCCCAGCCAGGAATCCTGCCCGCTCTGCCGGCTCGTCGCTTTAGAGATCAAAGCTGCACCTCCAGAAGAGAGATTTTACAGATCTGAACAGACAGAAGGGAAAAAAATGATGAAAAATGCAGTGTGACTTCTGAAGGGAACCACTTCACTCAAAGCCACACACGCACCTCGCTTCCTGCACCAGCCTCCCCAGGTTACCACGAGCCCCAGAAAAACATCACAGCTTGAACTTCAGACTTGCACCAAACAAGTATTTTAGGAAACACAAACACAAGGGCAGCTCTTCACCAAACTGATGCAAACTGGAGGAGCAGCACCAAATCCGATGAACATGAACCACCATACATGGCTGAGCAAGGCTCAATTCCTCAAAACTCAATTCCTTAAAATTTAAACTTTAGTGCAGTAGGTCTGAAGCACGTAACAACCCCAAACTGGACTGGATATAAGATACCTACACAAGAAATCCAACAGCAGAATCAGATTTTTCTGCAGCCTCATGGTTACTGCACCAAAGGACTGCAGCACAGCCACTCCCCAACACAGAATCACCTGGGACAGGTAACAGAAGAGAACAACGACTGAAGTTCACAGGATTTAGCAAGAACTTGGTGTTTAAAGAGATTGTCCCTCACCCATCAACAATAAGATCTGACAAGAAGCTGTTCTAGCCTGGGAGTTTTTGTCTGGAGTTCAGCAGAGTTGTCTACAGGTGGTTGGGCACTCCCTGCAGAGACACAGGCATCACCTTCCCAACCTGCCCACTCTCTCCCAGCTCTTCACTGGGATCAAGGATCTCCTCCCAAAAACACACGTCTGCACCTCTCTTAACCAAGTGAAACAATCCCATCTTGCACTTGGCAGAACACTGTGGATGTGGGATGTTTTCCCTCGCTCTCCCACACCAGCCCTGGGGAGGCAAAGAGCTTCTCCTGCAGACCCCACATTCCAGCCTGACTTACACCAACTTCCTCCCCTGTGGCCTCAGAGGGGTATAAGCAAGATGTGGCCTCAGACAGAACTGAGTTCATGGGGGAGGGGAGGAATTAAACTCCAAATGAGTCACTGTTCCCTCCCCATAATCCACAGCAACATCTGGGGATACTCTGCCTGACTGAGAGCAGTGGCTCTTAATGCTCCGCTCACAGGGCAGACCCAGCCAGGGCTCCTGGGTGCTTCCCAAAATAAAACCTGTGTGTCTGCAGGGCTAGGACTGACCTGTGCATCAGGAGCTGATGAGCTATTAGCCAACTCCTGCCCCAGTTACAGCCGTGCCATTCTCCTGAGAGCAAAACTGGACCATGGAATCACACAGGCACTCGAGGGCTGATTCCTCTGTTGCAGGGAAAAATTAACACTCATCCTCTCCAAAAGCACAAGGGAAAGGCAGCAGGATCAGGCCAATTGTGACAGGCCATAAAGGAAGCCTTGAACAATCTCCCAGCAACAGTGATGGGAATCCTGTCTGAGTGATAAATCCAAGCTGTCTGCAGCACTTCCAAAGCACTGCTAGTGTCACCTGCGTGGCCGTGCCACAACCTTCACCCCACGCCAGGCAGACGTTCCGGGCCAGAGCACAGCCCTGTCAACAAGGTACTGCAGACAGGGAGAGTGGGGAAAGGCAGCAGCCAGCCTGTCACCCCTGGGTGGGCCCGGGCCAGTGACCACACCTGGCTGCGGCCACAAGCAGCCGCTCGGCCCAGCTCCAGCTGGCCTGTACAGGAGTGTGCACCTGAGTCACAGCCTGAGAATGATGCACACCTGGATCAGTCTGTGTACAGTGCACACCTGGGTCACAGTCTGTGTACAGTGCACACCTGGGTCACAGCCTGAGAATGATGCACACCTGGATCACAGTCTGTGTAAGATGCACACCTGTATAACAGTCTGAGGATGATGCACACCTGTATTATAGTCTGTACACGCATGTACACCTGCATTATAGCCTGTGTACAACTGTACACCTCTATTAGTCTGTGTACAGTGCAAATCTGTATTATAGTCTGTGTACAATGCACACCTGTGTGACAGTCTCTGCACAGCTGCACACCTGTGTGACAGCCCGTGTGCCATGCACACCTGTGTCACACAGCCCGTGTACACTGCACACCTGTGTCACACAGCCCGTGTACACTGCACACCTGTGTCACACAGCCCGTGTACAATGCACACCTGTGTCACACAGCCCGTGTGCCATGCACACCTGTGACACAGCCCGTGTACACTGCACACCTGTGTCACAGCCCGTGTACAATGCACACCTGTGTCACAGCCTCTGCACAGCTGCACACCTGTGTCACACAGCCCGTGTACAATGCACACCTGTGTCACACAGCCCGTGTGCCATGCACACCTGTCACACAGCCCGTGTGCCATGCACACCTGTGTCACACAGCCCGTGTGCCACGCACACCTGTGTCACACAGCCCGTGTGCCATGCACACCTGTGTCACAGCCCGTGTGCCATGCACACCTGTGTCACACAGCCCGTGTGCCACGCACACCTGTGTCACACAGCCCGTGTGCCATGCACACCTGTGTCACACAGCCCGTGTACAATGCACACCTGTGTCACACAGCCCGTGTGCCACGCACACCTGTGTCACACAGCCCGTGTGCCACGCACACCTGTGTCACACAGCCCGTGTGCCACGCACACCTGTGTCACACAGCCCGTGTGCCACGCACACCTGTGTCACACAGCCCGTGTACACTGCACACCTGTGTCACAGCCCGTGTGCCACGCACACCTGTGTCACACAGCCCGTGTGCCACGCACACCTGTGTCACACAGCCCGTGTGCCACGCACACCTGTGTCACACAGCCCGTGTGCCATGCACACCTGTGTCACACAGCCCGTGTACACTGCACACCTGTGTCACAGCCCGTGTACACTGCACACCTGTGTCACACAGCCCGTGTACAATGCACACCTGTGTCACACAGCCCGTGTGCCATGCACACCTGTGTCACAGCCCGTGTACAGTGCACACCTGTGTCACACAGCCCGTGTGCCACGCACACCTGTGTCACACAGCCCGTGTGCCACGCACACCTGTGTCACACAGCCCGTGTGCCATGCACACCTGTGTCACAGCCCGTGTACAGTGCACACCTGTGTCACACAGCCCGTGTGCCATGTACACCTGTGTCACGCAGCCCGTGTGCCATGCACACCTGTGTCATTACCTCGCGGCCCTCTCTGTGCAGGCCCAGCAGCCAGCCCAGCCGCACTCCAGCGTTCACCTGAGGGCACACACTGGTGACAAGTTTATGTTCTCTGCACGGCCGGGGCAGCAGTCAGAGCCCGGCACGGGAGCGATGCTGCCGCCCTGTGTGCACGGTCACAGCCCCGCTGCTGTCACCCCACGGCTGTGCCCTGGCACCCCGAGCCGGCCCGCCTGGCACAGGGATGCTGTGCTTGATCCCTGGCAGTGTCCCAGGTCAGGCTGGACGGGGCTCGGAGCACCCCGGGGTGGTGGTGTCCCTGCCCATGGCAGGGGGCGGCACTAGATGTTCAGGTCCCGTCCGACCCAAACCATTCCACGACTGACTGTACATGCCCGGAGCGGCAGGGCAGCCACGGAGCCGCTCTCCGGTTCCCGGAGGAGCGGAGAGCCCAGCCTGCCGAGCCGGGAGCCCAGCCTGCCGAGCCGGGAGCCCGGAGCGCCGAGCCGGGAGCCCAGACTGCCGAGCCGGGCTCCCCCGGGACGCGCAGCCCCGCGTCCCCCTGGGGCTCCTCCCGCCCGCGGGCCCGGGACCCTGCATGACTCCCGCCCGCCGCCGCCCCGGACCCTGCATGGCTCATAACACCGGCCCGCCCGCCGCCGCCGCCGCCGCGCCCGGCCGGGCCCCGGACTCTGGATGGAGCCGCGCCAGCGCCGCCCCGCCGCATGGGGCGGCCCCGGAACATGGATGGCGGCCCCGCCGCTCCCCCCTCCCGCCTCCGCCACACGCACTCGCTCCCATTGGGGGGAGCCCCGGAATCTGTATGGCACATACCACTGACTCACCGTGGAGGGGTGTAACTTATACAGAGTCCCGGGCCCCCCTACACACAATGGCAGCAGCTCCCACATTCTTCCCCTCAGAGGAGTTGGACTGAACCATGGGGCGGCGGGGGCACGGCCCCCCTCCCGGCCTCCGACAGAACCCGCCTGGCCCTGGGCGATACCACTCCACGCTCCCCCATCTTCCTTCCCCCCGCCCGGGTAGATGGACGCCGCCGCTCTCACTCACCTCGGCATCCACTGTGGCCATGGCCGGAGCCCCGGAGCGCAGCCCCGCCCCCCCGGCGGCTCCTCGCGCCTTGGCTCCGCCCCTTGCCCCTCATTCTTCTCAATGGAGACTCTCGGCCGCTCACTGCGCACGCGCGCGGCAGCATGGCGGCCCCCAGGGGCCCCGCTGTCCGTACGGCGTCATGGCGGCGCCCATCGGGAGGTGCCGTACAGCCGCAGCGGGCATGGCGACGCGGTGACACGGGGACAGGGCTGGGATGGGGATGGACCCCGCGCTCCCCGCACCTGCACCCACAAACCGCGGCTCCTCACGGATCCTACCGAGACCCTCGAGTCCCCAGCACACCCCGAGACTGCGGGGGGAAGAGCAGCTGCCGGTCCCAACTGAGCACAGTGAGCTTCCCAAACTTTCAGCAGCACCCGGCTGCACAACTTGCCCAAAAACCTACATAAAATCCCTGAAAAAATCCCAGAAGGAGTCCAAAAGTTCCTTTGTCTCTCCTGCCAAAAGGTTAACCATTTTAAATCTCCTCCTTTTTTAGCTTCTCCCACATTTGGGTCATTTCAGCCCAGTTCGTGCAAGGTTTTTGGTGTCTGTGTCACCTAAAGACAGGGATGGGGCAGAGGGGGCAGCTCGCCTGGCTCTGCCCCATAGAAAGGTCACTTCCAGCCCCTTCACTCCCTTTCCCACACCTCCAGCACCCACAACAGCTTCAGCCCTCCCAAGTCCCACAGGGCCCCTCCTAATGCCCAGGCCCTAAACCCATGATTGTAAAACAATTATCCCTTTTACAGCTCTCTAGTAAAGCAGAAAATAGCACGAGGGGGAGATAAGCACCTGCAAAAGGCTCCTTGGCCCCACGGCTGTATCAGAAGCCACCCTGGGGAAGTCACACCTGCCCCAGGGAGACACAGGGATGGGCAGGTACTCCTGGACAGGGCAATTCGTCTTTCTTGGAGGGAAACAAGAGCCTTTGCATGCTCTGAAGTCAATTTATGCATTTATTATCTGCTCTCTGGAGGGACAGACTCCATCCCTTGGTCCTCAGGCTGCTCTGCTGCAGCCCCAGCTGACACCTCGCTCCTCTCAGAGGGTGAATGGAGAGTTCTGTTCCAGGTCCTCCCGAGGGGCAGCTCCCATCTCTGCTCTGGGACAGAGACAGCACCCAGGGCATGGCTGGAGCTGAGCCAGGCTCAGGCTGCAGAGCAGGGAAAGGTTCTTCCCCCAGAGGTGCTGGCACTGCCCAGGCTCCCCAGGGAATGGGCACGGCCCCGAGGCTGCCACAGCTCCAGGAGCCTTTGGACAGCGCTGCCAGGGATGCCCAGGGTGGGGTTGGTGGGGGGGTCTGTGCAGGGACAGGAGTGGCACTGGGTGATCCCTGTGGGAGCCTGCCCACTGAGGGTTCTTACTGTGCTTTGCAGGGAATCTCTCACCCTGCAGCTCCCCGGGCCGGGGGCAGCGGCTATGGGGAGCCCTGGTGAGGTGCTGGGGCACAGCCGGGGTTACCCCGCTGCCATCCCAGCCCTGGACACTCCCGGCAGCGCTGTGCCAGCTCCGGGGCTGTCCCGATGCACTGACTGACCCGGGGGGGCCTGTGCTGCTCTGGAGGGCTTTGGGACGGGCTGCGACAGCAAAGCTGTCAGCGCCAGCTCTGCCGGAGCATCCCCAGCGGGGCCTTCCCGAGCTGTGTGTCCCTCCTGTCACCCAAGGCTGTGTGTCCCGTCACCCCGAGCTGTGTGTCCCCCCGGTCACCCCGGGCTGTGTGTCCCATCACCCCGGGCTGTGTGTCCCATCACCCCGAGCTGTGTGTCCCATCACCCCGGGCTGTGTGTCCCTCCTGTCACCCAAGGCTGTGTGTCCCATCACCCCGGGCTGTGTGTCCCTCCTGTCACCCAAGGCTGTGTGTCCCATCACCCCGGGCTGTGTGTCCCTCCTGTCACCCAAGGCTGTGTGTCCCATCACCGCGGGCTGTGTGTCCCTCCCGTCACCCCGGGCTGTGTCCGATCACCCTGGGCTGTGTGTCCCCCCGGTCACCCCGGGCTGTGTCTGATCACCCCGAGCTGTGTGTCCCCCCGGTCACCCCGGGCTGTGTGTCCCTCCCGTCACACCGGGCTGTGTGTCCCTCCGGTCATCCCCAGCTCTGTGCCCCTCCGGTCACCCCGGGCCGGTCCACACCGGGACACCCGGCCCCTGCAGCCTCCGCAGGTGCGGAGGAGCGGAGGCCCTCGGGGGTGTGGAGGGACTCCGAGAGGCTCCCAAAGCCGCTCAGAGCCTCGGGAAAGCCCCCGGACACCGTGAGCAGCTCCGGGGCCGCTTCGGGCGCTGCCGGCCCGGCAGGGGAAGGAGGCGGCGGCCCCGGAGCGCGGCCCGGCAGCGGCGGCAGCGCCGCGGTCAAAATAAGAGTCCCCGGGGCTGGGGACCCGCCCCCGCCCGCTCCATCCCCTCCGAGCAGCCTCTCCCTCAGTTTGGCAGCAGCAGCTAATTAATTGATTAATTAATTAATTAACCAACCCCCCAGAGAACCCCCTGCTCACCGGCAGGGCCGTGGCAGCGTCCCCGCGGAGCCCCCGGCGCGGCCCCTCCGGTGCCTCCCGCTCGGCGGGGACTCAGAGGGGCCCCGGGGTCCCACCGCTCCCGGGGGATGAGTTGAGGCTCGGAGCAGGGTGGTGGCGGGCTGGGTGTCCTTCCCCTGGGATCCCCCCGGGATGGGGCGACTGCTCCCCGCACAAAGAGCCACCTCTGGAAACCTCTGCTCCGGGAAGGGCCGGTATCAGCCTGGACATCGCCAAATCCCGCTCTGGGGGTGCCCAGCATCGCCCACCCCGCACTGGGGGTGCCCAGCATCGCCCACCCCGCAGTGGGGGTGCCCAGCATCGCAAATCCCGCACTGGGAGTGCCCAGCATCTCCAAATCCCGCTCTGGGGTTGCCCCACGTGGGATGTTGGGCATCATCCCTGCTCCTACAAAGCAGACCCGGGCTGGCAGCGGGTCAGGGCTGAGGGCGGTGGGTGAGGCCGGACGCGCACCGGGCCGGGCTCTGGTGGCTCCTCTCCAGCATTTGCGGCAGCTCTGTCTCTCCCAGATGGACACAGAGACGCAGCGGCCGCTGGGACAAACCTCCCCAAGCCATCAGGGAGGGGAGAGGCTCCCGAAAGAAGCCGAAATAACCAGGAACACACAGAGCTTTTGGAGCCCATCACCACCGGCCATGGCTCTTGTCCACCTCAAACCCATCCTGAGCGAAGGGCAGCGGGGCGAGGACGGGCTCTGCTGTGCCAGAATTCCCTGTTTTCCTGGAGCGGCTGCTGGGAGCCGGGGCAGGGCTCGGGGCTCGGCCGGGCCGCCGGAGCCGCCCCGCAGCCGCGCCGAGCTCCAGCCGGGCGGACACCGCCCTCTCCCGCCCGAGCCGGGCGAGCGGAGCCGCCGCTGCACATCCTGGGATTCTCCGGCAGGAAGAGCCCGGCCCCAGCGCCCGCCGCTTCCTCCGGCGCCCTTCCAGCGGCACCGACCCACGGAGCTGCGGCGGGGGAGATTCCAGGCTGCAGATCGGGAAAGGTTCTTCCTCCAGCGGTGCTGGCACTGCCCAGGCTCCCCAGGGAATGGGCACGGCCCCGAGGCTGCCACAGCTCCAGGAGCCTTTGGACAGCGCTGCCAGGGATGCCCAGGGTGGGGTTGGTGGGGGGTCTGTGCAGGTTTGGGATGGATGATCTTTGTGGGTCCGTTCCAGCTCAGGATGTTCCATGAGTCTGTGATTCACTGTGGGAACGAGTTCCTTCAGGCCACCCCAGCCATTCCCCTGCCGAGCTGGAGGAGCCGTGGCTTTGCTTTAACCTCGGCTCTAAATCCAATTCCAAGCTCCAGCTCCAGTGGGTCAGCCTCCACTGAGAGCCCTGAACCACTTCTCACTTCGGGTCTCAGCATCCGGACAGCTGAGGTATCATTCATGATCGTCACATACCCAGAGCAAAGCACGCATGGTCTTAAAAAAATCTTTATTTACATTTTTCCAGTTCTTTACATTTGGGAGGTTAAAACCCAGGACAAAAATACTCCCCAGAAGCCGTGGTAAACATGGAAAATTGTGAGTTTACATTTCAAAACCCAGATATAAATTGCACAGAAGCCTTAGGTAGTACAGAGCCATCACAAATTTTTGTATAAAACCCCAAAATCTGTAAAGAGAACCACAGGAATAAAGAATTACAGCCATGAGTAGTGGTACAAGAAAGGGCACAAGTTTAGAGGGTTTTACCCCACCAGTCTGTCTTGGGGAGGAGGGATGGGACATTCCTGTTGCAGATAGTTGCAAATATTTTAAAATATAGAATAAAACCTGAATGGAGCCTAGAACACCCTGCATCTCCTGTCTTGTGCTGGCTCAACAGGAAAATATCCTAGCAGAAAATATTTATTTGTACAAAACTCCTGGAAGTTCAGTGGAAACCTAAAAAACAATCACTGTCCAAAAGAAAGCAGAGCCTTTTCATCCCCCTTTCCCCATCTCCTGCGGGCAGCGGGACAGCAGACGCCAAAGCAGAGTTTAGTTTAGGACACAAACAACACTGAAAAAGCCAAAGATACAGAGGTGGAACATGTGGAGAGCAGGACAAGAACAAAACCATGAAGGACATAAAAGCAGTAGGGAAAAAAAAAAGAAAGAAAGAAAGAAAAAAAAAAAGTGATGATATTTTTGGTGTTTTCCATTGAACACTGAGTTTGGAAATAATTACTCACAAGCTTCTCTCCTACCCCACTGCCCCCCCTCCCCATTTCAAACAAACTCAAAAACAATTGCTTCCAAAATCTGAGCCAGGAATTTGAATGAATACCTACGTGCTGAAGTTCTTTACCCAGAGCTGTGATCGGAAAAATGGGCTTTTTTCCTCTTTATTTCAGTGTTCAGCAAGAGGAGGGAGGGATGGCCAAGGGCCTAAAGGAGCTCCCCAAGACTGCAAGAGGTGGAAGCCAGAGAGGCTGTGGGCAGAGGACAGAGGGGCTGATCCTCTCTGGAGAGGGTGAGTAGACAAACTCAAACCCAAACCCAAATACTGGGTTTGCCCCACTGTGCTCATCCAAAGCCCTCCCCAAGGACCTGCTGACAGTGCCCCGGGGCCACCCTGCAGGGGGCTTCGAGGAGAGCTGGACTAACCCCTCCATGCTGCAGTTCTGGCCCATCTCAAAGGGCTCCATAAAACATCAGCAAGGCTCTTTGTGTCAGGCTTCACTTCCCTGCGCAGCCTGGGACGGGCAAGGCGGGGCAGGAGGGTAGGAAAACACTGATTGTCACTTGTTGTGTCAATTCCCTTGCACAACGAGGCTGCTCAGAGACAACCCTGGGGTGATGCCTGCTGCATCCTGGCCAGAGCCTCCTCCCAGGGTGAGAGGGGCCCCTGCACAGCACCCAAAGGGATGAGAACCACTCTGAGGTGCAGCTCCAGCTCCTTCTGCTCCCTCCCAGCAGCCGGTGGTGATGGACACTCCTCACCAGCCAAGAGTGTTCCCATTTGCTCCTTGCTTTTCAAAGTGTGCAGCAAGAGGTCCCACAGACCAGACTGTAGCAGATATAATTTGTTAGAGCAGGCAGAGGTGCACAGGAGCACTGCAGGGACTCAGGGCACAGCACGGGCTGGGTGAGGGCTCCCTCCTCCACAGCCTCCACCATGCATGGGACACTCCCAAAACAACAGTGGAACAAGGACAGATGCTGGCTGGGAGTCTGGAAAAGCAGCCCAGTGGCTCTGGCCACAGCAACCAAACTGCAATCCCATTTTCCAGCCAAGGAACAGGGGCTGGACACATCTCCAGCAGCTCAGCCCCAGGGATGGAGAAGGAGCTGGGAGACCAATCCTGCTCGCAGCCCTGTCTGCCTCTCCCAGAGCCTGCAGCCCAAGCCAGCAGGACCAGAAGCACTGGCACCTTACAGGAATTTTTCCAGAGGTGTGGAAGGGATTTGGGTTCAAGGATCTGTACAGCCAACAGCAAGGAAGGCCACGGGAGCTGCAGACTGAGCCAGGCAAGACAGGTTCGGCCAAGTGGGAGGAAGAGGAAGGGCACTGGGGAAGAGCTGTACCTGCCTTTGACCCATTGTGGATGAAGAATCCTGCTCATGGCAGGCCGGACCACCTGGCAAAGGAGAGTCTGAATGATGGAAGCTGGGCAGAAGCAGAAGCTCAGAAGAGAATGAAGAGGGATCTTTGTGGTCAAGACACAGATCACACTCCAGGGTACTTGCAGTGACAACATTTAGACAACACCTGCATGCTTCAGACATGGGATCACCAAAGTGGAGTTGTGGGGAGGAGCCTTCTTCCACTTTTAATAAGTTTATTCCAAGTTGCTCTTTAGGAGAGGGCTGGGGCTGGTGTTCTGCAGCCCTTCCAGCCAGATCTTGGCTCTGCCATCTCCATCCTCTTAAAGGCAGAGTCTGCTCTCCCCTTCCTCCCCACCAGCAGTGAGCACTGCCCAGGACTCCTGGGCCACTTGGACAAATCCTGGCTTCAGGACACAGGGCTTGGGAAGCAGCACTGCAGTGGCTGCTCTCTCCAGAGCCAAACCCACGTGGTACCAAATTCCCTCCAGCCCTGTGGAATTGTGAACCTGGCACTGTGATCAGGCCACACCGTGCTTGTTTTCCCCAAGCTGCCTTGGCAGAGTTCACCACCCTTCCTGGTGAGAGAAAAAAACGTCACTTCATTTTGGAAGAAATCAGCAAGGTGCATTCCTGGATTTGGCATGAACAGGCACATGGATCAGCATCAGAAATGGATGAAAGAGCACAGCATTTCTCGTAGAATAATTTATTAAATACAGCATTAAAATTTGTATTTCTGAATTCAATCATTAAAAACAACTTCATCTCATATATATATATATATATATATTCAGGGACAATGACAATCACTCTATCAGCATCGGTGCATGTTGTGCCAGCACTGCTCAGAACGGCACCTTCGCTACGCTACCCTTAAAGCAGTTCAATGCTTAAAAAAAATAAAATAAAAAAGCATTTGCAAAGAAAGAGTGCAAAGCAGGGCCTGTCCCAGCTGCCTGAGGGGTGTGCAGAGGTGGCTGAGCAATGAGACAGCAGCTGGAAATGCTCCTAAAGGTCTGTCAGGTATTGCCTGCCCAGCCTGGGGCCGTGTGGGGACCAGCTCTGAGGTGCCAAAGGTCTGGAGGCCACAACTCCAGCCTGGCTGGGCACCTGTGGCTCTGAGGCTTGTGGTTTCCTCAGCTTGGGCAGTCAATGCTAAACAAGCTAAACAAGGTGTGTGTGGGGAAAAAAGCGCAAAAAGAAAATTTGCAAGAAAACCCAGCTTGTTCCCCCGACTGCCAGGTGCAGCGGAGACTGCAGAGGAGAGCAGCAGCTCCCACACGGTTTGTGTTCATTGTCACATTCTGCTCAGGCTCAGGGGACACACAGCAAACCAGTGCCACAACAGGCCCCTGGCCCAGCACCCTCGTGGGAGCCTGGGCAGGGACAGCCACTGCCAGGGAGAGCCCCATGGAGGGTTCCAGAGGGTACCAGGGCCCCTGGGCAGACTCAGAGGTAGAATCAGACAGACTTTTGTGATTGATGGTCACGGAACCCCGGCCTGGGAGGAGAGGGCACCCTGCAGGGGCAGGAGATGGGACATGGAGCGTGGTCCCTCTGCTCACAGAGTGACCACTGCTGTTCTCCTGTGTGCCAGGGCCCAGCCACTGGGCAAGGGTGGGCTGTGTCCCACAGGGCTCTGTGGGGAAAAGCCACCTGTGCTGGAAAAGGGCACCCGTGGAACACCAGGATCTTCCCCAGAGCTCACCAGGGCTTGTCAGCAAGTGTCCCCACGAGCCCCCCCTGTGCCCATGGCCACTCATGCTGCCAGTCACTCCCCCCACAGCTCAGCCACAGCGAGGGCTTGTGCTTTTGGCTTTTCAAAAGTCCCTGACCTTCCGAACCTGCTTACTCCAAGAAACCTCCTGCTACCCTTAGGACCTCTGAGGACAAGGAGGAAAGGGCTGTCAAAAGCATTTGTGGAGAGCACACAGCCCCTAAAAGAGGAGAGAAAGTCCACACAGCCCAGCCTTCCCCTAGAGTGGAGCCGTGCCAAGTCAGGAGCGTTTCAGATAAGGCATTGCAGGTGCTTTGATAGTAAAGCAGTTAGTGTTGACTACAGTACTGAACAGGCTGCTGCCCAGGGTTTCCCAGGGGCACATCCAGCTCTCCAGCACTTGGTGCAGCAGCAGGAGACAGTTCTGTTTCCCAGACCTCTCCTACACGCATGCAGGCTGCTCTGGCTGCCCTTTTTGGTTTTTTTTACCCCCTCCCTAGAAAGAGACTTAAAAAGCCCAGGCTGGGATGTGGCAGTTCCCTCCCCAAAGCAGCCAGAGAGACAAGAAGACGCCTTGTGCTGTACCAGACTTTGCCACAGGCGGGTGCCCCGCGGTGCCAGGGTGGGCAGCGCCAGCAGGGTCGGAGCAGGGGAGGGCTAATTGCCATTGCTGATGCTGGAGTTGGCACTGCTGCAGCTCTGCTCGTAGGATGGAGGTGCCTCTGTGGGGGAAAGGAAGAATGAGAGAGGTTATGGTGGGCATTTGGAGGGTTCCCTTCACCCCAGTCTGTGTAACCCACTGCAGAGGGAAGCAACCCCCCAACACACACTGCCAGGGCCCCACAGCCTGCCCAGCTGAGGCACATGGGGTTTGTAGGACTTGAGCCAGCCACTGCCATCCCTGCCCTGATGCCCATGGAGGTTAAAATCACCACCTCACAGTACTGTTCTGTTCCTCCCTTTCTTTCCCGAGTGTCCTCCTGTCCTCCAGCACCTGCAAATCACTTGTGCTCCATGTGCCCCAACTCAGGGCTGAAGCAACACAAGGAGTGTCCTGTTACCCGAGTGCAAAGAGAGGGCTTGATTTGGGTAGGACTGAGCTAACACTGCTGGCCCTGCCATCCAGCACAGCTCCAGGAACCCAGCACACACTGCTGGCCCTGCAGGAATCCAGCATGCTGGGATTTCCCTGAGCTGTTCCACCCCGGACACTTTCCCAGCTCCCACCCCCACAGCTTTAGACCAGCTGCAGGCCCAGCCCAAGTCAGACAGAAGATTTCAGTGACATCATTTTCCTGGCTCTGTTCCCACCAGCCTCACCACAAGCCAAGAAGTTTTTCTGTCAGTGGGAGGCTGAAAGCTCATTTAAGAACAGGGAGATCCTCTCACGACAAGCCCAGGGCAGGCATGGGCGTGGATGTGGGAAGGAGAGCCGGCTTTTACAGCTGGAAGAGGGGACTCTTCCAGAGGCTAAATCAGGCAGAGAGATGTCACAATCCCCTCTGACAGCAGCCTGCAGCAGACTGACTGAATCCCCACATTCCCAACAGTTCACAGCTAGCAGAGACTGCTGGTAGGAGCCGTTCCCCCCAGCTGCAGCTCCCGGGAGCGCTGCTCACCGTAGGGGTATCCCCACGTGCTGTACTCCGGGGGCAGGATGAGGGAGCTGGCTGTGGGGACAGGCACCACGTTCCCCTCAGCGTAGTAGGGGACAGTGGCTCCCGTGGACAGGCAGAGCGTGGGGTGGTTTGGGGAGCCCGTCTGCTCCGAGTCCGCCCGGATCTCCTGGAAGCTCAGTCCTGGGGCGTAGCTAAAGGGCTGCTGCTGGGAATGGCTTTTGGTGGGGATGGAGATGTTGTCCATGGGGTGATAGCCACTGGCAGCCTCCTCTTCCTCTGGGGGGGCACTGGGGACCACCACAGATGGGATGTGCTGGATGGAGCGGGAGGGGCTCAGCGGGACCCTGTTCACAGCAATGTTTCCAATGTAGATGGGGAGAGTGACAGAAACCTCTGGAGACTTGAGGGAAACCTGGAAGAGAAGGGAGAACAGCGACATCCTCATTATACGTGGCAGTGGGAAGGTTCAACTGATGTCTGGACCACCCACATGACACTGCTCAGCCTGGGAGGGACACAGAGCCACAGCCCAGCCCAGGGATACTCTGGATAAACTCACCTGGATGTAGTAGTCGATGTGGATGAGGCTGCAGCCCTGCAGAATGGACTGGGGCAGTGCTGGAACCAGGATCTGCTCCTTCCATTCCGCATGTTTCCAGGCTTTCACCCCTGAGCCCTCCACCTCAGCGATGGTCCTTAGGTCGTAAATCCAGCGCTTGGATTTATAGGCCACTTTCTGCACAGACAGGAGGAAACACAGAGGCTGCAGCTGGTCTTCTGTCTCCCACATGTAAGCCAGGACACAAACCCACCCAACTGCTTTGTCAGATAGGCACAAGCACAAAGCTAACGGGCATGTTCCAGAGCAGGAATACCCATTGTGTGACAGACTGAGCAGGGATAAGCAAGACAAGTTCTAGGTCCTCTTTCCCCAGGAAGGTGGAGAGGAACAGAGCTGGAGATTTGGCCTCCTCGCTGCCCCGGTTTCACAGAGGCCTCCACGGGGTGGAGCAGCAGCACAAGGCAGAGAATGGCCCCACTGGACCCCACCTGGAGCAGACTGGCCACCACGGCGCCGGTGTCCCGGCCAGACTTGTTCTCTATGTCTGTGCGGAGCTGGATGGCCTGGCCCACGATGTAGCCCTTCAGATCAGACGTGGCTGTCAGGATGATGTTGCCACTTTTCACAAGCTTGTAGTTGAACTTCTTGGTGATGGACATAGTGTTGGGCTGCTGCAGGGTGGAGAGACAGAGGTGTTGGCTCAAGAGAGTCAGAGAGCCTCTGGGAAAACACTCAAGAGATTCAAAACAAACAAGCAGAAATATTTGCATCTAAGAGGATATAAAGAACCAGCAGCATGGCAATGCCACGGACAACAGGTCTCACTTCTCCAGCCCCACAGTTCTACTGTTCTATTAGTTGCTTTCCCCTCCAAAGCAAGTTCCCCAAACCCAAGTGTCTCCAAGCACCTGAAGCTGTTGACCAACATGTCTCTCTGCATGCTGAAAATTCAGATAAACCTTTCCAAGCAACACACACAAGAGTCAGAAACCACCTGGAGCAGGTCCTGACAGCAAAACAGCAGAGACGAGGAGTCCTTGTCCTGCTCTTGCATAGTCACAGCACGCAGTCAGAGCAGTCCAGCCACTCAGTGACTCCTCAGACAGCAGGACAAGGACAAGTGCTGAAGTGTTGGCATTTCCCAGCCATGCCCCTCCTGGCTCTTACCTCAATGTCAGGGATGTCGTTCAGGTTGAGAGGGCAGAGGACGTAGAAGATCTTGTTGCATTTGTAGTCCTTGGAGAAGCGAGGTGTGTCTATCACAGCTTTCACCTGATGCAGGACCTTGCCAAAAGGGCCTTCAAATGATGTAGGAGCAGAAGCTGGAGTTGAGAGAGAAAGAAGAGATCACAAGGCTGAGTCAGGCCAGTTTCTGGACTGGAAGTACAGGCAAAAGCCAAGGCTTACAGGGAAGGGCCTTCAGCCACTTTTCTGCATCTTACCTGGCAGCAGGAACTGGAAGGGAAAGTTGTGCTCTCCAGCTGTCAGGACCCCTGTGGAAACAAGAGTGAAGTGTACATGGGACAGGCTGAGAGGCTGATCACACTTGTTACCTTGGAATGTGTGATCTTCTGGGAATAGAGAGGCCACCAGCCAGGGAGTCACACCCCACCTGTTCTGCTGCCTGCAGCCACTGGACAGCTCCAGAGCTGGTGGGCAGGGCCTGAGCCAACAGGAGCACCTGCTGCCACCCACCCTCCTTGGGACAGGAGAGGTTCTGTATGCAGATATCCTCTAAATAAGGAGCTTTGGGGCAGGCTCTAAGGGATCCCAGAGCTACAGCAAGGAGTTATCCCAGGCTATCGACACAGGGCACAGAGCAGGGCTGCTGTGGGTTTATTTTCCTCAAGTCTTCTCCCTGTCAGGCAGTCAGGGGGAATGTGAGAGATCACAGGCACTGTCTGAGGGTGGTAGGGAGTTCTGGTGGGCGTCAAGCCACTCCACCCTCAGCCCTTCAGAGACTGCACAGGGTTCAGGACCTGGAGCCAGAGGTCCACCCACCCCTGGACTCAAGAAGAGACCTGCAATGCCTCAGCCTGGCTGCTGAGACAACAGGAGCTCAGAAAAACATTGGCATAACATTAAAATCTCAGCACTTGTTTTCTTCAACCACTGCTCTGCAACAGCCTTGAGGGCAGAGCCAAGATCCAGTGCATGGCTGAAACAACAGATTCCAACTCCCTGACTCCACCCATCCTCCAGCAGTCCCAGATCCCAGGTTCCCTCCAGGGCAGTGTGACACTGAACTGAACCCACAGTGTGACCCAGCAGCTCCTAAAGTTGCCTTCAGTACGAAAACCACTGAGGTTTATCCATGTGTGCTAAATCCATGTATACACAAGAGGCTTTGTTTCTGAAGTGGTGGAGCTGAGAGGAGACTCGGTTGCAGTAAGTCGAGCCGTGTTTGTTCTGCTTTGCAGGATCATTGCTGGAGGTACCAAAGCCCAGATCTGGCTGGTGCTTTTGTTGTTGCAAGACAGGAGGAGGCAGCTTGCCCGTTAGCAACGCTGGCTCTGCAGAGCTGGCAGTAATCGAGCCCTGTCGTCAGGGGATTAAGTGGATTACATGGAAGGGGGAGGTGGGCAAGAGAGGAGTAAATCCCCGCACTGACACAGCAGCCCAGGCAGGACCTGGTGCATCATTCTTGCTATGCAAAGCTGGATCTCTGCCTCTCTGCTGGCTCAGCCGCCCCACGGGGACGAGGGACAGCCCAGTGAGCGTGTCCCGCCTGCAGTGCAGGGACAGGGGGATAAATAACCCCACACAGGCCTCATCACGGATCCCTGCAAAGGGAGAACATCTCCCTGCAATCAGGAGAACATCAGACATGTCTACTTATACCCTTTGGCCTCAAAGAGAGGAGCAAGATTTGCTCATTGCCATCACCTCCCCGCTGATTGCCCTCTGGTTCCCCAAACAAACACGAATTATGTAGGCTAAAATGCAGCACCCGGCGCTGTCACCAGGTGGAGGCACCAAGCCAGGCTCTGCCCTCGCTGCCAGGCCTGAGGCTCCAGAGCTGGGCAGGCTCAGAGGCAGGTGTGGGACAGCCTCTCCTGCTCCTCTTGGGCAGCCTGGCTCAGTAAAGTGCCAGGTGAGGTGCAACAGGTGCCTTGGCTGGTTGGGTGCAGGATAAAGCCTGGTTAATGGGAATGGCTCGATGAACCCAGCCCTTGTTTGCTGCCCCCAGGGTTTCTGTCTTTTAATGGGCACCATGCAACATTGATCTTATACCCATTATCCCTAATTTCAGAAAGCAAATGGATAACTGGAGAACATCGACTGTCCTGTGCAGCTTCTGCATTGCAGCACAGAGACTCTCTCCACCTGGCAAGGAGAGGGAGCAAGTCCTGTTCCTGTGCTGCAGAAGGGAAGGAGGTGGAATTCCAGAGGATAGTGGTCACTGAGTTTCCACCAAGAGAATTCCCAGCTGCGTGACCTGCAGAGCCCCACACGAAGGTGCAGGCAGTAATTCTGAGTCTCCTGCTAGGAGCATGAACCTTCACAGCCTTCCCAGGACCCTCAGGATGAGCCCACAGGCTCCACCAAGTAAAAGTCTTGTCTATTCTACATTACAGGGAGCACCATCCAATAAGATATTTCTGTCCAGGTCCTGCCCAGCTCAGGTGCACCAGCAGAAAGTCAGGCTGAAAGTGAACCTGTGAGCACTTTCACAGTTTCTAACTCACACAGCATCACTGAGCAAGGCCATGAACCCTCCCAGGAACACTGTGGGCAGCATCACCCGCAGAGGATGTGGTTTGACTGGCAGAGCCACCGTGAGACTCACTGGCACTGAGGCAGTTTCTGCACAGGTAGTCCAAGCAGGTCACCAGATGGGAGCTGCCCACAGGTCACCTAGACCAGCCTGCTGGTCCTGACCAAGCCCAAGAGCCCAATAACCTGTGGCTGTGACCCACTGAACAGCCTGCAAATCCCTCCTGCAGCTCCTGCCTGCAACAAGCCACCCACAAGGGCTGGAAAAGGCCCTTCCTGCTTTTTGTAGCCAGAGAGGAGTTCCCAGACCAGCCAGCCCAGACTGAAGCTGTGTCCTGCCACAGTTCACACAGACCAAGGGCATCACAGCAGCACTTGGCTCCTGGCCACAGAGCCCTGACCCCAGTCCTGAGCTGAGCAGGGAGCCAGGGAAGCACAGAGAGCCCTGCTCTTCACTCCATGGAGCAGGAGATGCTGCAGGTGACTAAGAACAACTCTTGTTTTCAGACCTGCTCCTTCCAGCCCACTCTCTCCTTCTCCCCAAGAGAGAGAAGCATCTTTAGGCATCCTCGGTATCCCAGAGTGGGCATTCCAAGGCACCCACTGGTGCAGAAAGGAGTCCAGTGCCAGAGCTATTTCAGAGACAAGGGCTAACAAAATGAAGATGAAGAAAAGCCGATGGTCCTGACCAAGACAGGAGACTCCTGTGAAAGTACAGGCATGATCCAGAGTGCCTGGCAGAGTGACAAAGTAGGAGAGCCCACAGGTGAGCTCAGGTCCTGCCTGCCTCCCACTGCAACAGGAGGAAAGGTGGATATTTAGCAGTAATCTGGGCTCCTTTTTGCTTCTCCTGGCAGAGGCTCCTCCAGCACTGACACAGCAAAGGCTCCATTTGCAACTTGGAATTACAAAGCCATTTCTGTCTTCTGCCCACTGTCTGGTGGAAGGTTGGCAAATCCCAAGCCAAGCACCCTTACAGTGGGAAGGGAGGTGGCAACAGCTTCTAAACTCTCTAGCTGGCAACTTTGCTTAAAAAGGCTGAGCTTCCATTTTCAAATGCTGACTAATCTTGCTATAATAGGGAAAATCTGCAATTTCCCTTGTCCAGCTTCCCTGTGAGCACGGGCAGGGCACAGGCTGACCTTGAGCCAACACCCAGGAACTTCTCCCATGGAAAACAGGAGCAAACGCCACCTCAGCTCCCTGCAAGGGACACTTGCAGTGTCAGCCCAGCACAGCCACTGTGTTGGGGACACAGGGCCATGTGTGTCTCACCAGGCCTTGAACAGACCCCCAGATCACAGCAGGGCAGATGCAGCATCAGGCAGTGTCCAGAGCCATCCCACAGCTGCATCTGCTGTGCCCTTCCAGCATCCCAGCAGCAAGGGGAACACACAGCCCATGGGAAGCCACTCATCACCCCTGTCCCTCCAGCCCAGAGAGCTTCAAGTGACAATCCAGGACATTTAATGTGCTAATTTCATTTGCAAGTGGACTTTGCAACAGCGATCATTGTTGGAAGCAGGCAGAGATGAGCTGGTTTCCAACCACGGTGGGGACCCATGGCCATCCTAAAACTTGGGAAAAGCAGGCCTTTCCATGCTCCTCCAGCACCAGAGGCTTTGCCAAAGCACTCCCCAGCCTGGGCAGGGCACAGCAGGCCAGCAGGAGTTCAGCACTGCTCGAGGGGAGCACGGAGACCCTTCAAACAGGGGCTTCTGAGCAGCTCACAAACCACTGTGAGGGGACAGGGCTGTGCCAGCCACCACAGCCATGCTGAGCCGGCACCTCCCCATTCCCAGAAGCCGGAACAAAGGCCACAGTGTCCTCGGCTGCAAAAAAGCTTTTCCTGAACTTTACATGCACCTAAAAATACCTTGAGAAAGTCATTAGGCAGCAGAGGCAGCAGGCTTAGCAGGGTTCTGCTGTGGGGCCATACCTGCAGCAGCCTTTCCCCCTGACAGGAGTCAAGCCAGCAGAGATCGGCCGCCCCCGCACGGCCTTGGGAAACTTCCTCCCAAAAAATTCCTGGAGGGAAAAAGGCTGCTGCCCCAGGCAGCTTGGAAAAAACCTCAAGTCCAGATAGCAGGAGCAGCAACAACAACACATTAATAGTGCAGAAGAACCTTGGAAACTTCCCTGACTCTAGTAGAGACATGTCTGGTCTCATTCATGGCTCAGCTCCTACCCCCTGTTCCACACTGGGACTGGGGCTGTTCACTGGTACCATTGGATGTGGAGGAGTCCTGGAACATTTCAGTCACACAAAAGAAATGCCTTGATCCAGAGGGCTGATGCCAAGGCTTTTGGATCCCCTGGTGATGCTGGGTTGCCATCCAGAGACCTTGCCAGGCTGTCAAATTTGGGAAGTTTGACAAGGCCAAGCGCAAGGTCCTGCACCTGGGTCAGAGCAATCCCAAGCACAAACACAGCTGGGCAGAGAATGGGTGGATAAAAGCCCTGAGGAGAAGGGCTTGGGAATGTTGGTGGATGAGAAGCTCAGTGTGCCCCAGCCCTGTGTGCTGTCCCCAGAAACTCCCTGTGCCCTGGGCTGATCCTGCAGCATGGGCAGCAGGAAAGGGGGGATTTCAGCCGCTCTGCCCTGCTCAGGTGAGACCCCACCTGCAGAGTTGCTCCAGCCCTGGGACCCAGTGCAGGAAGGACCTGGAGCTGCTGGAGAGATCCAGAGGAGGCCCCTGAGATGCTCCCACCGCTGGAGCCCCTCTGCTCTGGAGCCAGGTTGGGAGAGCTGGGGGTGCTCACCTGGAGAGGAGAAGGCTCCAGGGAGAGCTCAGAGCCCCTGCCAGGGCCTAAAGGGGCTCCAGGAGAGCTGGAGAGGGACTGGGGACAAGGGATGGAGGGACAGGACACAGGGAATGGCTTCCACTGCCAGAGGGCAGGGCTGGATGGGAGATTGGGCAGGAATTGTTCCCTGGCAGGGTGGGCAGGCCCTGGCACAGGGTGCCCAGAGCAGCTGTGGCTGCCCCTGGATCCCTGGCAGTGCCCAAGGCCAAGTTGGACAGGGCTGGGAGCAGCCTGGGACAGTGGGAGGGGTCCCTGCCCACAGCAGGGGTTGGAATAAGGTGATCTTTAAGGTCCCTTCCCACCCAAAGGTTTCCCTGCACTCACTGCAAACCAGCATACTGCAGCACCACTGCATGGGGAAACTCATACCCACTGGGGGTGCAATGATCCTGTCTGTATTTACATTGTTAAACAAATGATCCAAGTGGAGTTTACTCCAGCACAGCTGCTGAAAGTGTCTGGGCTCTGGTCTGAGCAGTGCAGCCTCCCTGACTGGTGCTGCCAGGCAGAGCTGGCAGCCAGAGAAATCCCCAGCCCTTCAAAGCCACCATCCCTCCAGATCGAGGGGAAGCTCCCTGCCCACACCCTGCCCTGCCTGCAGCTGGCCAAGGGCTGGGAAATGTCCTCCAGCAGCCTCTGCCTGGCACAAGAGCAGGGCTGGGCTGGGGCTCAGGAGGAGGCAACTCCACAGGAACAAGGACACAGCCCTACCTGCTGTGTCCCACCCACCTTCCCAGGGCTGTCTGGCAGCTTTCTGTGCAAACAGCCCAGTCTGACAGCACCGGTGGGGCCAGATCTGCCTGGGCTGCACGTTCCAACCAGTGCCACTGCAGGGACGCCTGCCAAATCCTCCTCCCAGGCTGGCTGCCCCAGGCCCAGTGTCTCTGTCTGGAAGACACTGGCGGTCACAACCATCTCTCCACAAGGGTCACGGCCACCACAACCAAACCAGGACCTCCAGGATAGCAGAAAGGAGTTGGGAGGTGCCTTGGTCACACAACAGACTCAGATGAGGCTTATTCCTCTCCTGTGAAGGCTCACAGTGCGGTGTGCTGGGCCATGAGCCCAGATGTGTGACACACGGCAGG
Organism: Prinia subflava; assembly: GCF_021018805.1. Lineage (NCBI taxonomy): Eukaryota > Metazoa > Chordata > Aves > Passeriformes > Cisticolidae > Prinia > Prinia subflava. The sequence goes on along the minus strand of NC_086258.1, from coordinate 1,965,582 downwards.
CTGCAGGCCAGGAACCATGGCGTGTGGCACAGCACACACCTCTGCCTCCCCAGGCTTCACCCACACACACCTCTGCCTCCCCAGGCTTCACCCACACACACCTCTGCCTCCCCAGGCTTCACCCACAGCTGCACACAGCAAAAGAGGTCAATGACTCTGTGTCACTCTCTCCAGCCCACAAAGACAAGGACAATATCAGCTCTGTAGCCAGCACTAGGAGCCTGGAAAGTGTCCCTGCACCCCAGGCACAGGAGACAGGGAGTGGCTGAAATAGGGCTCCTGCCCCAATCCCTGTCCCTGCCCACCAGTCCCTGCCAGGCTCTGCTCCCTCCTGGATGCTAGAACAGGAACAGGCTGCACCTTTGGAGTACACAGATTTTTTTGGTTCTTCTAGTAGAGGAACAGCAGGCCAGACCATATGGCAATTTCTCCCTGGCTACTTAACGAGTGATGCATTAACTGTGTTGGCCAATTCAAGGAGTACAGAAGGGTACCTGGGGCCTGCTGGTCCCTGTGCCATCACTTGTAGCAATATGTCTCTTTCTTCCTGCTGCCTAAAATCGGCCCTGGGGAAGGCGAGCTCCTCCAAAGGTGCTGAGTTAGACTGATTCTGGTGTTGCTGATACATAGCTTGAGTACTGTCCTCTCAAGGCAGAGAGCAGGAAAGCAGGAGGTTTGTGTGTTCCACTCTGGGGCAGAGAAATGAACAGCCCTAGCTCTGCACTGTGCCACAGGACTCCAAGTCCCCAGCTACAGGCGGAGATGTCACTGTCACTGCAGTCCCACCAGCCAGCACTCCGCTCACCCCTGTCCTGCCCTCTCTCCTCATCCACTTTTGCAGCCAGAAAATTGAATATTAGATATGAGCAAGGGGCCAGAGCTCTTTAGCTCTCAGGGGGCTCTATCAGAGCTGTCAGAAGGAAGCATTAATTCTGTGCCAGGGCACTTGAGGTGACGCCGGGCCATTGCAGCTTTAGCACAGGACTCAACTCAGCCTCTGGTGAATGAAGTTAATACAGGGGATTACAAACTGCAACAAAGGAGAGGAAACGCACATGTTTGCTCATGCCATCAGCAGGCACAGGTGCCACGGAGGGTGCAGCCAAGAGCCAGAAGAGCAACCTGCCAGCAAGCACAGCCAAAGCTGCCAGGAAAGCCACGGAGAACTCTCCTGCTCTGTATGGCAGCAATGGAGCACAGCCCCAGCAGGCTCCACGCTCCCTTTCAAGGCAGCAACTCGCTCACTCTGGCTCTGCAAAGGCACAAATACACAGCAGGAACAACCTGCAGCACTGCACACGGGTAATGCTGCTGGCATGAACCCTTCTGTAACACAGGAGGTGCAGCAGAGCGCCCAGCACTGAGCCGAGGGCTCCGCTGCTCCTAAACCTCTGTGTCAGCAGTTTCCAGAGACATTCTCAATGAATTAGCAGGATCTGGCAGTATGGCAATGCTGCAAAAAACCCCAGAGGATTAACTGCTCTACTGAGGCAAGAAATTGGGAAGTGCTGAGGAAGCAGCTGTGACTCAAGGCAAGTGCAGATCCCTCAGTGTGGTTTTCCTGGGCTGAACCTGCAGCTACTGCTCCAGAACCCAGCAGCACAGTGTGGCCAGGAGCTGGCACCAGCACATCCTTGGTGGCTCCCCACTGCCCATGGACACCCTGCTGCTCTCACCTGTCCAGGAGCATCACCTGCTGCTCTGAGACCTCCTGCTCACACACAACAAGCTGTACAAGTGTCACAATTCTGCTTAGTCAGGTCACCAAGATTTTTAAACTCACCTGGGAGCCAGGACTGTTACCCTGTGCCAGCTGCTGGCCATGAAGGTGTTGTGCCAGGCCGGCAGAGAACCACCCCAGGGAAGAGGTGATGCACAGCTGCCCCTTTTTAGTTCTTTGTGTAAGAAATCTGCCAGCAGAGGAAGCATGTGGAGCTGCCAGGAAATCCCTGCAGCGCCTTCAAGCTAACTAACAAGCTGCCAAAAGAAAGGTCAGCTGGAAATTACAGCCAGCTCCCTGCACGAGTTCAACTCAGGTACAAGGAGGGAACAGAAAGAAACAAGTCTACCTTTGCATGCACAGGGCAAGAGCTGTGTGTGCAGCTGGAGGTGCAGGGAAGGGACAGCTCCACGGGGGCACAGCACATGATGGACCTGCTCCTCTCTGGCTGAACAAGAGCAGAGGCACAGCAGGGAGGGGGAGAGGAGCAGGAGGCTCCGCAGAGCTGAATCACTCCATTATATTGGCCCAAGAGAGGCATCTCTGTGTCCCAGAGCAGCGGGTACAAGCGGTGCCATTCTGTGCTCGCTGCCACTTGATCCCCTGCACTGCTGACACCTACAGAAACCCAGCAGCCCCCACCCCTCCTGCATCTCTTTGCAAAAGGAAAAAACCAACACCAGCAAGCAATCAAAGTCCAAGTGGGAAAAGTAAACACCTTCTTAGCCTCTCCTCCAGGAGGAGAGTAAGGAGCCCCCCCAGGAGCCCTCGGTGGGCTGGGTGACCCGAGTAGCACAGCAGCCTCTCCAGCAGACAGCAGCGAGAGGCTCCGGAGCAGCTGGCACACTCTGCACTTCCCAGCAGCTTTTATGGAAAGAGCCCGAGTTCATTAAACTGTTGGCCTGTGTGTGATTGCCAAGGCTACAGCACAATCCCCGGCTCCTCAGGGCTGCCTGCTGCCTCCAGCTCCAGCCCAGCCCCACAAGAGGCTTCCCCAGAGCACAGAGGATCCCTGCTTGACTGGGGACTGTCACCCATGACACGCAGAGAACTGCTCGAGGGCATGCTGGTGAGCAAAGCGGGAAAAGGGGCGAGTTTATTTACAAAACTCGATTTTATGCATTTCCTATGGTGCCCGTGGATTGGAGGATGGAATTCTACCTCTCAAAGCACATTGGTCAAGCCAACTGTCAATCACCTTTCTCCTTCTACCTAAAAATATGTAAACAATGAAGGACAGTTAGCAAAACATGGCTATTGTTTCTAGTACAAAGTGTGATAAAGTAAAAATTCTGACTCCAATATGAAGAACAACACAGAAGGCATAAAAAAGTCCTCAAAACCAGGGTGACAGGGGGCAAGCCCAGAGGAGAACAGGGTCCTTTGCAGCAGCACTCATAACCAACCTTCTCCAGTGGCACAGCCAGGTCCCCCACACCCTGTTCCAAGGTGGGGAGAGAAAGGAAAATCCCATTAAAAAGTGCCAAAGTGGGCATCTGGATTATTTCAGGGTCTGCCTCCTTTTTCATGCAATGTATAGTCTTAAAAAAAAACCCAAAGCAGTGTGTAATACAAGCAGCAGATGATGCCACAGAGGATGAGCTGCCTCCTCACTTATTTCAATGCAAAGGTGTGTGGGAGGAGAAGTGTGGAGTCACTCTTAGAGGCTTAAAGAGCAATCTGAGCCTCTACAGTTTTGCAAACCTCCTCTCCCCTTCCCCCCTTGTGTCCTCAAAGAGCACAGATCAGTGTTTTCAAAAGTTACTGCTCAGGATGTGGGAAGGGATAGAGCGAGGCAGGCTGATGTTCAGGCTGAGCTGTCTCCCTGCACCACCTGCACAGGTGCCAGCACAGTGGTGGCACCACTGGAGCTGAGCCACTCACCAGGGATGGGCCAGACAGGGCCCCGTTCCCTGTGTGACTTTCAGGACACCTGAGAGCCTTCCTCAATCCAAGCCAATGCCATCAGACTGGATAAGCCCCCTTCAGGAGAGCTGGGGATGGTGTCAGAGGACAGCCTGGCATCACCCTCTGTCCCAGGGCACAGCCTGGCTGCCAGCTTACCCCCAGTAGGAACATGCTGCTCCTCCTTACCTTTTTTTTTTTAATGCACTTGTTCAAAAAGAAGAGGTAGCAGCATTGCTGTAGTGGGGGGAAGGCAGGAACAAAAGAGTCCTCTGAGGCAGAAGCAAATTTCTGCTCTTCCTCAACTCATTTTCAGGCAGTGACATCCCCTGTAAAAATAAGGCCTTTGGGGACATGGCTGGAAGGCAGCCCCTCCACCTGACACCAGGGCCTCCCACAGTCCTGCCCTCCCTTCTGCTGTTTGCTTTCTGGTAGAAGTGAGGTGGGCACAGCCAACCCTCACCTGCAATAACAGGCGTGGATTCACCCTGGGGGCTTTTGTATGGTTTTTATTCATCTGCAGGACCATACCAAATGCCACCACAGTAACCTTTGCTCACGGTGCTCTGTCACAGGTGGCTGCTGCTGCTGGCCAGGGAAGGAGTTGTGTGCTGGCAGTGTGGGCCAGCAGCTGGGCTGGCCTCATGCTCCTTTAGGAGTCCTTGCTTGGAAATGCTTCCAGCTCCCCTAACTCACCCTCACCCTGGGCTCCTGCCATCCCCATCAGTGACCTCACCACCCCATACCCCCAGAGCCAGCAGTCCATCCTGCCTCAGTTTCCCCTCCCAGCTGGGTCAGCCCTGCAGGGAGGCACCCAGGGAACACCCACATGGGACACTCCGTCTGTCTGGAGCTCCTTCATGCTCTCTTCAGGAAAGGCCAGGACAGCTGAGAGCTATTCCTGGAAAGCCTAAAAACGCCACGGCTGAGTCAGCGCCAAGGCTGTGCCTGCACGAGGCCATTGCAGGGCTCCCCCAGCACCACCTCCCTGCAGGGCTGAGCTGTGCCAGGACACCGCTGCCAGCAGCCCCTCGGAGGAGGCAGACAGACAGGCAGACACAGAGGCAGGGGCATGGAGGAGCAGCCCAGCTCCCTCTGCCAGCCCAGACACGCATCAATGTCACAGGGAGGGCTGTGGCAGCAGACAGCTCTCTCTGTCCCTGTGCCGCAGGCTGGAGCAGTGCCAGCCCCCAGGGCTTTTGTTCCACATCCCTGCAAGCCAGCACAGCAAATGCAAGGGTCAGCTTCAAAGCCATCTCTGCTGGTGGACTCGGGCCCAAAGGCAGCAATGACAGTGTCCCTTCCATGTCCATCCCATGGCTCCCCTCTCCATCCTCCCAGGGGCCCAGCTGTCCTGTGTGGATGCAGACATGGGACAAACCTGCAAGTCCAGGGCAGTAATTCCTGAGCACAAAGGGCAAATCCCCCTTGGCTGCAATCCCACACACACAGGGACTGCCCACCCTCTCCCTGTCTCCTTCCCTGCTGCTGGGAATCGGGCTGAGAGCTCCCAGCAGTTGGGTCCACACAACTTTTTGGACACAAAAAGCTGAAGAGCAGAGCTCAGTGACTGTGACTACCCAGCACACTGCTCCAGACCAACTGCTGATACCTGGGCTGGGCATTCCTCACAATCTCACTGCAGCTCTGCCAGGCAGGACAGGAACACCACCACAACACATCTCAGTTTCCGATCACACAACTCCACAGGGACAGATTTTCCCTTCAATTCCCGACACCTGAGGTAAGTCATGCCCTGCTGTTTCTTCCCTCACCTGCCTGCAGCTGTGGCAGCTCTGGGAGACATCAGCTGGCCCATCCAGTCCCACTGTCAGCCCAGGCTCGTGGCTCTGTGACCAGCTCCAGTGCCAGCCCAGCCCTGCTGCCAGCCCCTGGCACCCGCTCAAGGCTGGCAGAGCCTGTGATACCAGTGTGTGACAGACAGCAGCACTGCACTAGGAGCTATACAGGAGTCTGGGTCCCAGAAAACCAAGAGCCAAAAGGTCAGGGGTTTTCCACAAACACTTTAGGAACTGGGACTACCAAATTTTAGGCACATTTTGATGTCAGGCCTTCAAAGGGCACATTTCAGCACATGGCTTTTCCTTCCATCCTTCGCAATTTACTCTAGTTATCAAGAGATATGGCTCCCAAGAGCAACATCACAAGAACTGACTGCCAAAGCAGCTATCAAAGTTTTCCAGAGGCTGCAAACCCAACAACCAGCACACCCATCTCTTCCCACTCCACCTTCCTGCCTGGCTTTTGCCACTGCTCAGCTTGACCAGCACTCAGATCTGACCACAAGATCACAGCTCTCCCTCGAATCATTAGATATTTGAAACAAAAGTTGGAAGGAGCATTTTTTAGTGCAGTTACAGGTTTAAACCTCTCCACAAGTCCACACTCACAGCCTACAGCTCCAACTCATCTAAGCCCAATGGTCTGCAGCACCTTACAGACCCCTGTGACTGTCCCCCCTACCCCGACATCCACAGCTGGGCTCTCTGTGCTCAGCACATCCAGAATTGGGCAGGAATGTTTCCCATTGCCCTCCTAGGCAGTTTATCTCTGACTGCAGCCCCCAGGCCGTGAGCCAAGAGCCAGCCAGCCAACCGTCTCCCTTGGCAGGGACCTGAGAGCAAACAGCACTCTCACCAGTTGCTGTAAGAATGAGCTCAGTCTCCCTTCGATGCTAAAAGCTCTGCTTGAAAAATTGCTGAGCTACAAGAAACTGCCATTCCAATTTTACCCATTTCCTGTTATTAGATAAAACAGTATCAGAGGGCTGAGCTCCTGCTACCCTGGGCTTCTGCCATGTTCCTGTTTCAGCCACTGCCTTCAGCAGGTGAATACTGGCACATCTTGATTTCAACAGGAGCCAGAGCACAGCATGAATTATTTGTGCTAAGGCTGACCTATTTAACAGCAGAAAGACAGCATTCATTCAGGCCCAGATCCCCCAGAGGCTGCTGGTGTCACTTTACTCACAGGACAATACAACCCCATTGCTATCTCTGTCCATCTCACTGGCAGCAGGGGTGACTGTCTTAGGCTGATCCTGCCATGCTCCCAGCACTTCTCCTGGAGCACAAGTGACACCTCCACATCCCTTTCAGAGCAAACCACTGGCTTCTGCTGAGCTTTGATCAGTATTTTGTGACCACCACAAACACATGCAGGAAGAGCAGGTTGAATCCACAGAGCCTTGAGGCAGGGAGCAGTCCCTGTGAGAGCTCTGCTTCAGGTACACCAGGGCCAGAGGATGCTAGCAGTGTCTGCAGGGTGGCTGCCAAGTTCTGCTCAGGATCCTTCCCTGCACAGCTCCTGCTAAGCTCTTGTAGTCTGTGATCCTGGCTCCCATCCTCTGTGCACAGGCCAAGGCAGCCTGTGAGGAGTATTTCACATTGAGGGAATGCTGAAGTCTTGGTGATACATTTCTGCAAAGCTTCTCCAAACCACAGATCTGCACCAGGCCTCTGTGGACCGTACCTTTGTCTGCCAGGGACAGCGTGCTGTTGAAGTACTGCTCCTCCACAGTCCATGCTGTGTCGTTGATCTTGTTGGACACCCCACAGGATCCAATGCAGCTCACCTTGATGGCTGTGGAGAGACAGGAAACACGTCAGCATTGGGGGAAAGCAAAACCTCGGGGTCAGACTTGCTTCAGGTACTGTACTTTGCAGGAGCAGTGCCTCTTGAAAACACACACAGTGAGAAAATGGAGCAGAGGAATCAGGTCATGCTTTCATTCCAAAAGTATGTTTTCCAGCACTCCCAGCACAACTGAGCACTCCCTGCTACCCCAGTGCTATTCCCAGATATTATCACCTTTGAAGCTGGTTTCCTTGCACTGTGGAAGCCCTTACCAGCAGTGACTGCAGCTCCCTGACAGGTAAGCCTGGCTCCCAAACGAGGCAGTGTTCCCTCCCAAAACACGCACCAGCCTTGGCACCTCTCTTGGCTGAGAGGGTGTCACTGTCCCGACAGGGGTGAGCAGCCAAGGACTCTGCTGCCTCCCACCCCACAAGGAGCCAGGCATCCCACAGAGTGTCTCACCACCTCTGGGAGGAGAGACAAGTTTGGCAAAGCCCATTAACCAGCTGAACAAGGGGTTCAAACAGCCCTGTTTGAAGCAGCAGCAGAGAGCTGAACCCCCCAGTGTAGCCTGGACAAGCTCTCTGCTGCTTGAATTCACAGCCCTGTCACCCTCAGAGGACATTCCCAGCCCCTGGGAGCCTGACCCCAGCACCTGGGGTCAGTCTCAGCTTCAATGGCTTGCAGTAAAAGCACTTTGCCCATTAACATTTGTCCTGCATCAGGACCTCCAAAATGTCCATCTACACATCACTTCCAGCCAGACACCAGTTCTAAGGGAGTGGCTTCCTCCTCTGCTAGAGACACAGGGAACAGCAAAGCCACACAGGAAGGTCTGGAAGCATCAGAGGTGCCATTAGACCCTCCCAAAAGCAAGGACAGTAATTTGAGCTATGTTTGTGCCTTGCCTGGGGAAAGTCACGCCAAGAGCTCAGCCTGCAGCGAGGCTCAGGAGGGCTACGTGGCTCTCAGAGGAGCTCCCCACAGACATTTTCAGTTAGTCTTGGCCAATACTCAGCAGGTTGAAATTAGATTCTGATGTCGACACTGGACCACAGAGACAGATAAACGTGACAGACTGGCCTTGCTGCACAGCAAGAGATGATCTGCATTGCTACCCCCACGCAGGGAGGACACAGGCAGAGCTATCGTGCACAAACTGAGCCTTCAGGTCTGTCCCAGCCTGATCTCCCACCTGAATCCCATCAGGTTTTGCAAGAGCTTAACTGGAGCCCACAAAACTCCCGTACTCCATTTGCCAGGTGAATAGTTCTGCTGGCAGAAAGGTGACAGGATCCACCAGACAGACTCTTTGCCTGTTTGACCCATCTGCTCCCTGTATTCCAGCTGCATCCACAGGAAGCATCTCCCTGGGAAGTTTGGCTCCAGTTTGCCTTGGCTTAGGAGCTCTCCTCTCCCCTCCACAAGTGTTCTCACCCCTGTTGATATCAATACTTCCACTCAGCTACACAAACACTGAGGGCTGCATGTTATCACTGCTTGCAACCACCTCAAACAGCTCTCCAGAGCACCTGCATGCCCAATGTGACCTTGTCTTCTACACTGACTCAAGACAGGGTGAAAGAATCCCAAATCCAGCCCTCCCTGCAGGGGTAACACATAGTGAGGGGGGTCATGCAATCAGGGAGAAGGAGCTCCTCAGGGCTTAAATTCTGAAATCCCACAAGGAAGAACAGCCTCCCCATCAGATCTCACAGCTGATCATGACCGTGAGATGAAGAGCCTCTTGCAGTCCAAGTGTTGTTCTACACTCAAGGACAAAGGATAAGCAGCTCCAGATGCCAACTCTCATTAACCAAACATCAATAGAACAGCGAGGCTGACACATCTCTGGCTTGTTTGTGTCTGTGATGTGCCTCAGCATTTCCAAGGCAGGGAAAGAACAAGATAGTGTGGCCTGGGACAGGAACTCCCCCACCACAGCACAGAGCACACCTGAGCAGACACAAGTGCCCTCTCGATCTGAACCACCACAATGAACCCTCCACACATCCCCAGGTGACAGCCAATACTCTCTTCTGCCAGATGGCAGAGCCAAAGCCATGGAGGGGCCTCAGCATCAGCAGCAGGAAAGGTTGTAGCAGGGTGGTGTCCTGTGTATCACTGGTGCCATGTGTATCACTTTGGTGCCATGCTCCCACCTCGGACATACTGCCACATCTCTGGGCTCACAACAAGCCTGTCCCACTCTGCATTAGCCCACAAAACACAGATGGATCCAGTCAAATCAAGCCCAGACTCACCCACTCCATTCCCTCATTTTCACACAGGAGATGCAAGCAAGAAAAGCCCAACCAAAAACTGGAGAACATTCACATCCTTCAGGAGCAGCAGCCTCTGAGCAGGCTCCCCCTCAGCCTCCCCGCACCACAGGCACTTATAGATCCCCACCATCTGTTCAACACCCAGATAAGGGGCCGGCAGACTCTGCTTCCAGCCCGATGCTGCACTGCAGTGTGGAGGCTCTCCTGCTCCAGCGAGGCAGGTGGGTGGGAATGCTCAGGAACACACACTGTGGCCCAGCTCCCTTCCCACAGCAGACAGGCTCAGCAAGCAGAGGCAGTGGGTTTGCAGTCTGACACTCAGAGCCAGCCCGTGGCTGGGGCCCTGATGCCATGGTCAAGCACCAGGGCTAAAGTCAGACCATGTCCAAAAATCCCTCTACAGCTTGCTAAGGAGTTTTCCAACACAGGAGCTGACAGCTCTGAGGCTTCCCAATTAACCATTGCCATACCAAACTGGCACAGTCACAGCCAGCCTGTGCCTGGAGAGGAGGGACAGTCCCTGGAGGGATTGCTCTGGGCCTCCAAGGGGTTCTAGTCCTTCAGCCTCACCAAGCCCTCTCCAGCCACAATCCCTGACCATCACACGCCCCGGGGTTGCCATTCCAGCCCCAAGCAACAGAAAGCAGCATTTCAAGCTGAAAAGTTTGAAGGAATTTCACTCTCCCCTTCCCTCTATGCTCCCCACAGTTCCCAGTGTCCCCTCACCAGGCACACCAAGTCACCACACTTAGGACAAGCCTTGGAGCAGTTCAGGGGGCAGAGATTTGTTACAGAGCATCTTCTCCAAACTGCTCCAGACACATGAGCTCTCCCTCCCTCACTGGGGAAAAATGGGGTGGACAGTAACTCTGAGGTATTGCTGACAGTGTAGCTGGACACATATCCCACCTCACCCCCCATGATCCTGGAGGAGCCAACAGATCCCCAGGCCCCTGCAGGGTGGGTGATGCTGGGAGCAGCAGGTCCAGGACAGCCAGAGAGCCCCCCCAGTTTCATCCCCAGAATAGGAAAGACTGTCAGCCACAGGGCCAGTTTATCTGGAAGGTTTCAGAGGTGCCTGGCTCAACAGACCAAACCATTCATCTCACTCCTAACCAGGTTTTGGAACAGTGAACCATAAAATCAACCTCTCCATGAGCATCCCATGGGGCAGAGGGAGATACTGGGGACTTGCCTGGCTCTGTCTTGTACAGGCTCCTGCCCACAAGCAGGAGGAGGGACAGGGATGTGTGAGAGGCACAGCTCAGGAATGTGGCTCTGGGGGCAGCTGGAACCTAAAAATGGCATTGCTAGGACACACCTGGCAAAACCAGCACCATCACAGCTGCTGCAATGGAACCACCTGAGCACAGAGCTTGTCAGCCTGCCTGTCAGGAAGCAAAATGCACAGTCTGAGCCTTTCCAAGGAAATCTTGGAACTGCCAAGCTGCAGACAGAGGAAATAAGAATAGTTTCTACATCAGAATAGGCCAGTTCCAGTTATTAGAAACCCTTTAAAAATGCCTCTGGAATCCAGTGCTACCAGTGGCCCCAGTCACCTCCTTCCTGCTCTCTGTTTACTCAGGCTGATTTGAATACGTACAGGAAAAAACCAAAGTCCAAAAACTGTAAGGAGAGTGGAAGGGGGAGGCAAAGAGAAGAGATGAATGATGAAGCCATGCAGAAGGCAAGAGCCCTTCACCCCCGCAGCCCCTCAGGGACTGAGGGAAGCGGGCAGCTCTGCATCCAGCCAGACACATCTTTAGCAACACGCTGCAGCACGCGCCAAATGCTGGAAATAAAAGGAGACAGCTCAGCCATATCCATCTCTGCACAAAGTAAAAATAGAGATGCCAGGAGCTGGGCACGTCTGCTTTCTTCCAAGGTGATTTAAGGAGAGCAGCCGTAGATTTCAAACTGCTTTTTCTCCTGACCCAGTGAGTTGCCCTCCTCGGGGGAGCTGGCGTGGCACCTTGGGCATGAGGAAAGCACAGCACACGCATCCCCTCCTCTGCCAGGGGCAGGCTGTGTGTGCACATCCCTGCTTCCAAAATCCAGCCACATGCTGAGCAAGCAGAGGCTCAATGGTCACCCTGCACTCAGACCCAAGCGAACGCCTCTGACTTCAAGTCCCACCTATGTCACACACCCACCACAACAGGTATGGGCAGAGGGGGAGGGAAGAGGCTGCTGCATCTTGGTCAGTTTGGGTTTTCTAGGCTGGGCAGGGGAAGCAGCAAAACCAGTTCATAGAATCACTGAATACCCTGAGCTGGAAGGGACCCACAAGGATCATCCAGTCCAATTCCCAGCCCTGCACAGACCCCCACCAACCCCACCCTGGGCATCCCTGGCAGCGCTGTCCAAAGGCTCCTGGAGCTGTGGCAGCCTCGGGGCCGTGCCCATTCCCTGGGGAGCCTGGGCAGTGCCAGCACCTCTGGGGGAAGAACCTTTCCCGATCTGCAGCCTGAGCCTGCCCCGGACACAACCTGACACAGTTGGAGGCAGTGGCTGTTGCAGTTGGCAGCAGCTTAGGCAGGACAAACAGACCCTCTCATCATTCCCCTTCTCCGCAAGGACGGACGAAGAGCTGGCAGCTGAGCTCTGACATGGCACTTACAAACAGCCCTGGGATTTTGCCAGCTGAAGCCTACCCGGGTCACCACGTGGCCTCAGCCATGTCTGCTGGACCCAGAGGCTCCAGCCGTCCCTGCCGCAGGGAAGGAGGGGCCCAGCCCTGCACACGGGGGGTGAGATGGATGGCAGAGCCACTGTGTGCCTGCAGTGACCCCACACAGCACAAGGGACCAGGGCACGCTTTAGTGACGGAATCAGAGGGCACCCAGGGACTGAGATACCCTTTGGAAAATTCATGCACATCTGGATGAAGCTAACAAGGGAGCAGAGGAGGAGAAAGTGCTGTGGGAGTTGTGGGAGTCAAGTGGAGTCTGCATCAGAGAAGTCTTCATTTCATGGAAACCAGCCAGGGCCCCCTTCCCTCACCCCTCTCCATCAGAGCCCCAGCAGACAGTGATCACCACATTTTAACTGATTCTTTCAAGGTGCCAGGGACTCTCCAGAGCTGCAGGGACTCAGAGCATCCATGAGCTGGGAATGAGCCATTTTCCATCCCAGGGGCCAGAAGCAGCCTTGGGAGAAGGGGGTGAAGGATCCCTCTGAGCCCAAACCTCTCCCTAAAACATGGTAGTAGGGACCTATTGTTGACAGAAGGATGGGCTGTCACAGGATGGGCAGCAGGAGGTCACATCAACACACAGCACCACCTTGGAGTGACACCTCTGGCTTCAGCAAAGATCATAAGTTTGGGTACACTGTGAGATCCTCCAGCCCTGCATCTGTGTGAAGATGAGGGGTTTGAGGTTCCCCACACTGCCAGCAAAGCAGGACCACATAGCACTGGGAAAATGGAAAGCCTGGGAGAGAGCAAGACCCACAGGCAGAGCAAGTTACTCCCAAGCAAGTTACAAGTTTGTAGAGACTGGGTAGTTTCTAGAAAAGTTTCATGAAAAGTGGACACCAAGAGGGGCAGGGGCAAGATGAAGTTTTTCTACTGATGTCTTTACACAGAAACACACCCATACAGCTTCAGACAGAAAGGACTGAGCAGGAAGGCTGGAAACACACGAGATACACAACTCCCTCGAGTATGAATATATTGAGACACTACTAATTAAACCAACAGCTCCTAATTAAATCTCAGCTGTCCCCATCCTTCTGGGTCCATCCTGTCAGTTCTTGAGACACAAATAGTCTTGAGCATTTCACAAGCCAGTGAGGCAAGAGCAGAGCTTACAACAAGTGCTGGAGGCAGCGGCGGGTTTGGCACAAGGTTAAGGACTGTCTGGGGAGGTTTTTATCTTCTTCCTTCACAAGAGCCCAGCACAGGGACAGGAGAGGGATCTGGCCTCTAATGTGGAAGGAGAGGAGTTGTCTAGAAGAGCCGTCTATGCTTTCCATCTCAACCCAAATCCAAGCCTGTAGCCAGGCCCCAGGAGAGGTCTTGTCTAGAGTTGACACAAGGAGCAACATCTCCCACAGCACCAGCAGCCTCCAGCTCCTGAAGGACTTGGCTGCTGCTCCCCATGACCCAGGGATTCATCCCACCTTGCACAGCCTGCCAGCCATCCCCAGCTCACACCCAGCACAGCTCTGCTCGGAGCTGCAGACAGGCTCCCAGTGCAATACTGCGTGGTTGCTGTGTCTGACCCTCTCTGTCCCTGTGCTGCTGCCTGTGGCAATGCTCCTGCCATGCATGAGCCCAGCTGCAGCCCCACTGCAGAGACACAAACTTTAGCATCTTTTAGCCCCCAGGAGCAAGAGCAAGCAATGGCTCTGCTGCTCAGCCATTCCTTCTCCAGGCTGGCACTTACCCTCTGCAGCACCTTGCAAGGGGTTGGACCAGCCAAACCCCCACAGCAATGCAAGGGACAGTCCCTCCCTCCCTGACCTTTCAGTGTGCTGATTTCCAGGGCAGCAGAGCCAGCCCTGCAAATCCAAGCTCGGCAAATGCCATCCCAAGAGCCAGCAGTGCCTGTTGCCCTGCCTGTGGCAACAGGGTTGAACATGTCCACTGCCAGGCTGAGGCAGGAGGACCCAGCTGGATGTCCCACCTAACCTGCAGGAAGCCCAGACCCTCCAAAAACAGCCCCACACTGCAGGAAGGCTGAAGCAGCTCCTCGAGACAGCCTGGAAAAACTCGGCCTGTAGCAACCTCAGGGGAGTGACAGCTCTGCCACAGGGGCAAAGTGACCCACAGTCATTATTTCAGCTATGCATGAATTATTTTAGCCAGAGTCCAGCCCAGCACGAGGAGGGGCAGGTAGTATGGACACACAAGGATGCCCTCATTCCAGCAATGCAGAAGCCTCCAAAGGGAGGCTGGGCAGGGGTGTACCTGCAGAAAAGCAGGAGAACAAATCTTGTCTAAGTCCTTTCCCAGGCAGGTCAATCCTTCCCCCACTGCAAGCATTTTCTTCCATGAAGCTGAGAGCAACAGGGAAACCTACATTTTCCAGCTCCTCCCCAGAACCAAGGGTCAATATAAATCCTGAGACAAGAAAGCCAACTCTTGGGCTCCTGTTTAGAACAAACTCCTGCTCAAACAGAAGGCACTTCTCCCTTGTGGAGCCGACAGGTTTATTTATAGCATCACAGTGTTTTATCAGCACACTGGCTGCCCCCGGAGGAAGGGGGTCATCTCGAACATCTGGAATTAAATCCTCAGCTGAGTACACTTAACAAGCCTGGCTTTGCACATGTCGGGCTGCAGGGGGAAAACTCACCCGTGAACAAGGCCACACAGGCTGTGGGAGGGGGATGAACGCGTGCCACAAAGTCCAGGGGCAGCTCCTTAGCAACAGGCACGAAACACCACAGCACCTGCACTCGGGGCCTGAGCGAGGGGCTGCAGCCCACCCAGCCCCATCCCCACCATGCTACTGCTGCTACATCACCTCACTGCTCCCCAAACCTCCTCCACAAGGGGATGTTGGGGAAATCCTTTCTCCAAAACTGCCTCTTGCGAAACCAGGACAAGTTTGGGACTTTTTTGAAGCTTCAGACTGATGTAGGCCCCAGTGCTGAGCCACACAGTCTGGGAAGAGGTGGGGAGATGTGGCCTTGCTCTGCTTGAGAGCCCACAGTGGCAGAGGTGATTGTGCCATAAGAGCCAGGCAGAGCAGAGTCTGGACATGTCCTGGCAGTGCCTCAGACCAGCTTTGGGAGTCCAGACTTTCATCCCATCCTAAGCAGGTGGCACAGTCCAGCAGAGCTGTTCCTCACAGTCCCTGCTGCCACACACAGGGCAGAGGTCAGTGATGTCAAGCCTTGGGTATTCCTGCAAGGAGAATAACTGTGCCCCACCCCAGTGTGCTGAGGGACCATCCTCTTCCTCCCAGGCCAGACTTGCAGACACAGGCACTCCTGAGTGCTGGGAACAGCCAGATCAAAGAGCAGCAAGAAAGTGTTTGGCAGAGAGAGGCAGATCTCACATCTCCCCAGGAATATCTCCATGCCAGCCACCCACCTGAGCCACACTGCCAGCGCTCACAGCCTCCTCCTCTCCCAGCACCCATCCCTCCAAGTATTGGAGGGGAAAAGCAGAGAGGTTGCAGAGGAGCAGAAGGCTGGAGGAGAGATGGAGGCAACATTTCATGTGGAGCTTCAACTGCTCCAGGATGCGAAGCCAACTTTAATCTCAAAAAATTTCTTTCCTTTCTGCTTCTCTGGACAGAAATTCAGAGTGGGAAACTGTGATCTGTTTGGAGACTGCAGTGCCTGCCCTCATCCTAGAGCTGCATTTGAGGCTCACTTCTGTTCATGCCATCCATGAGGAAGCAGCCTCTGTTGTCCTCAGGTGGGATGGACTGCGATGGGACCAAGCTCCAGGCAGGGCCTGCAGCTGCCAGCCTGGCACAGGAACATCTCATATTCAGGGTCCAGGGTCCAGAAAAGTTTTACTCATGATCTCCTGCACAAGATAGATTTATTTTAATACATTTAATGTAGATTTAATTTACTCCATCCTTCTCAGGGGACCTGGGTTTTGTGAACCCTGAATTTAAGCAAGTTATGCTCTTCAAAGCAAAACAAGGCTGTACATACATAAGCAGTCAGGGCATCTTAATCTTCAGCACCTGGCCTCTAGAGCAGCCCTGTGGGAAGGGAGTGCAAGTCCCACATGCCCGACATGCAGGCAGACAAGTGGAACAGAATCAGCAGCTCAGCCTGGCTCACAGGAATGCTGATGGATGCCAGGACCTGCCAGCACTCAGCACTTCAGCCAGCCAGGGACCACAGCCACCCTTGCTCAGGCTGAGCAGTGCTAAAACAGAAGTGAGGAATGTCTTTTTTTTATAGCTTGCCCAAAGTGAAATAGGTTTCCACCCAGCACTTAACATTACTTTAGGCCAGAGGAGTTAAGATATTCTGGTACGCGGACTTGGCTGTCTAAAAAAGAAAGAACTGGGCAAGAAACTCCACCACAACCTACCACAGAGCACTGCAGGTCCCAGGGGGCTGTGCTGGATGCTGGTGTAAGAAAACGCCCCTTTAAACTCATTAACAAACTCACTTGTTCTTTCCCAGCAAGTGCAAAGCCTGGCACCTTTTCCCACCTCGCTGGCAGAACAAGCTGCGATTCCCGTGGAAAAGCAGCAGCCAGGGAGGCTGAACTCTCTGATGTCCTGGGAACACACCTCTGTCCTGGGAACACCCCTCTCTGTTCGACCACCGCCAGCCCTGCCCCACCTTTCCCACACCCTGGAGCAGGTTTGACCAGCTCTTTCCCCAGACAGCCCCCTGCCCCCGCCGCAGGAGCATCACCCTCCACACTGGGTGCAAAAGCCACTGCAGAAGATAAACAGCCGACTGATCAGGTTTCCCTACTCACCACAAAGAGGTTTATTCACCAGAGCCTACTCCCTTTTCAGACTCTTTCTAAATAAATGCTTCAAAGACTTCTGGAAATTCATGCTTAACAGGCTTACTGTAATACCAGAGCAGCAGGGCTCCTGTGGGCCAGGCTCTGCTGCGGGGCTGACTCACACTCATTTTCTTCCAAGACTCTCAGATAGCCTTTTCTGAGATGTAAGGCTACAAGTCCTGTTGGCTGGTGCTCAGTTTGGCAGACCCTCACTGCCACCCACGACACAGCCAGACACAGCTCTCCCAGCCTCAGCAACAGACAGCCCTGCAGACAAAGTTCAGGAGAGATGACATTTCTCCATCCCCTCCTGGGGCTCAAGGGATGCTCCTGGGCACAAATCCCCCAGCACCCACTCTCCAGACAAGGAGCACATGGAAAGTCATCCCAGCACCTGGTGGGACAGGAGGTCTGTCACAGGCTGGATGCCCCTGGGGCTGCAAGGACTCAGCACAGACCACACTGTCACAACCTGGCATCGTGAGCGAGCCTCTGCCTCCACGGCAGGACCAAAGCAGCACACTCAGGACTGCTCAGCCATCCTGGGAACAGGAGTGCTGGTGTGAAGGATTTGAGCCCACTTACAGGGAAAGGAGGCAGGAGCAAGGAGTCAGGAAACCACGTGGAACCACACCGGGGTCTGTCCTCCTGCTGCCCGAGGCGTTGAACTCACAACTCAGCACACAGAACTGCTGGGACACCTCCAAATGATTTAGTACTGCTGCAGCTCCCAAGCACAAGCCTGGAGCCAGCTCTCCTCCTCCTAGAAGGGGAGGTTTCAAGGGCTTTTTCCTGAAGAGCCTTATTTACAACCAGTAAAGCGAGCCTGCATTTAGTGCCTCCTCATTCTGGCTGGATACCAACACAGACAGGTTCTTGTTGGGGAGGCAGGAAGAAGGCACAATGTGGGATGAGAGATCCCAGCCTCACTGCTCCCTGCTAGTGATCCCAGCACAGGATGGGAGATCCCAGCCTCACTGCTCCCTGCTAGTGATCCCAGCACAGGATGAGAGATCCCAGCCTCACTGCTCCCTGATGAAGTTCCCAGCCTGAAATGGGAGATCCCAGCCTCACCTGCTCCCTGATGAAGATTCCCTCTGTCACACTGAGCTCTCGTGCACTGCTTTCACACATCTCAGTTGTCAAGAAATCTCCCAACCCCAGAATCTTCAGAGAAAACAGCCAGGATCCACTTCACTAGGCATAAGAGCTGCTCCTATGATTTTCTTTGATGTCATTCAACACAAGCAGCTGGATTCTCTATTTATAGCAAGATCATCAGTTTGGAAGGATGACTTATGTTCTTGTTATCACCAGAGCACCAGATACATAACAAATTCTTGCTGTGGAGTGCTACAGGTTGGTAAGACAGTCCTCACAGTCAGGCTGGGCTCCTCAGAGATCCAAGCAGACAGAAGAGGAACATCTGGGACCTGAGCTGAACCTCTGGCCCTGACATTCAGACCCTGCTGCTACTCCCCATTGAGGAGGCTCCAGTTTCTACCCATACAGTGAGTGTTCCTCCCTAGAGTTGTTGTCTTCCAAGCCAATTTGATCGCACTCCTATTGCAGGGAATATTTGGGATTCAGGAGGGTGTGTTTGGGAGGGATGAACAGTGAATTGCTGCAGTACTGTTGCTCTGGTCTGAGCTGCCTGAGCCAGAACAACTGTCAGAGAGCAGAGTGCCATCAGCAAGAACAAAGGAGTGGAAGTCATAAGCATTAGTGCTCCAGAAATGATTCATGCTTCTTGGAAACAGCTTTTGCTATGGATATCTGACAAACTCTGGTTTTTAAGGAAGATTAGGGTGCTCAGAGATCAGGGTATTTTTAAACTAGGTCTCTAAATAATTCCAGGTTAGCACTAGCTTGCCATCCTCATCTTGCTGAGAGGGTCAAAAGCAGCTCGATACTTACCTTAGGACACCTCCACTGCCATCATCCAGCATCTCAAGATCCCAAGACACCTGTGAGAATTTACTCAGGCCACGCAATTCAAACCCATGGCAGTGGCCACCCCTCTGCACAGAGCAATACCCAGCCACAGGTACCCACACTGTGGTAAAAGGCTTCTACCCACAAACTGAGGGACAGCAAAACACCTCACTCCCAGCCAACTTGTGCACCCCATCACCTACTTTTGATTTGCCATCAGAGAGAGAGGGGAATGTGGACTTGCTGTTTAAAAGCCATCACAAGCAGACAGAAGCCTGAAGGCCTTTGTGGTATGGATCCATTTCACCTCCGTTTTGGATCCTGAACACAGCCCAGTGACTCTGAGCACATGCAGGCACAACTGTGCACAAGGCAAAAAATACACTGACTGGCAACACTCTGGTCCTTTGCTCATTTTCTCCTCTCCTAAGCACTTTGCATTTCTCCACGAGAGATTTGAAGAGTGACAGATTTTAAGAGCAGCACAAAGAGGCAATTAACTTTCACAGCAATTCTTGCTGCCAGACTCCAGAGGTCACACCAGTAGCCTAAAGGCTGTACATTGCATATCTCAGCGATCAGCCCTCAAGAAAAGAGGCATCAAACCAAAGCCCAGCCCCTGACATGTTTGCTAGGCCATTTCAGGAGTAGCTGCCCTGAGCAGGAGAAGGAAAAGACCTTTCCCAACACCTGACAGAGCACCTTTCTCTATGCTTTGGCACAGGTCACATCTGCAGCAGGTCTGCAGCACAACCCAACCACTCCACTCCCTTCTTCTCTTGGAAGGGCCTGAGCATCTCCTGTCTGGACAGCAGAAGATGATCCACATGTCCATCCGCCAGGCCATGAGAGCCTCTAGCAAGACTGCACCAAGTCAAGTGACAGCTCTGTGTCTTCTCCACACCTACTTCTTCCCTGGGGATGACTTACAGCACGAAGTATTCCGCAACACGCTCCGAGTGGAGCATGCCCATCCATGCACCTCCCTGGCTGCTCCTCCTCTCCCAGCACAGCCAGGGATTGGGAGCTGCCTCGGGATGAGAGGGATGGAAACCCACAGGCTTCTTCCTCCCAGCCAGGGAGCCTCCCTGCCGCCTACCTGACTCCAGCCCTGAAAGATAAGCTCCATCTCTGACAGCTCTGCACCGCTCCAGGGAAGGGATAAGCACTCACACCCCGCTTGTCACACTTGGAAGCAAATCAGACAGACAGAACTCCACTCCACTTGTCCTCCCATTTTGTTAAACAAGGCATGGGAGGCTGTGGCACGTCTCCTCGCCAAGGAGGAGCAAACAGTTTTTCAGCTGAGCAAGTGGTGCACGGGCAGGGAGAGCAGTGGGGAGCGGCTCTCTGCAGCAATAAGAGACACAAACCCATCTCGTGATTAGTTATTGACTCCAGAGGAGTTGGAGCTCGAGCAGCAAGCCAGCCAGGAGAGCAAAAATCCCTCTTTTGTTCCCCAGCCTCAGACAGGCTTGGCCACACAGCTCCCTGCTGTCTCGCTTCACACAATGAGAAAAGAAAGTTAATCCAGCTCCCCTACAGCAGGAGCCATCCAGCCTGTGGGAGTGATGCTGTGGAGCCATCCGTGAGCATTCCTGTGCAGCAGTGCCAGCCTGGCCTCATCCTGGCACCCACCATTGCTGGTGGGTACCAGACAGCTCGAGGACCTCATGGGACATTGCCAGGATCACCAGGGACAGTGATGGTGCTGCTCCTGCCCTCCAAACCCCCGAGCTTGCTCAGGTCTGCAGGCACCACACTCCCTCCCCACGCTGCACCCCAAAGCAGGAACCAGCCATGGGGTCCCTGCTGTCCCCAGTGGTGAGCAGGTGACCCATGCTGCCAGCAGGGATTTCCAATCCTCCTTTACAGACAAATTTCTGACTCAGGAGAGAGCCACACCACTATGCAGGGACTGAATCCACCTTTTCCCCAGCACTTTTCCAAGCCACAGCCTTCCTACAGGAACAATGTTTTCCACTGTACCAGAGGTCAAGTGGTAGGAGAAATGTGGCCAACAGAGTCCTTTGATGTCATCCCTTCCCCTCAGGAAGGGCACAGGTTACACACATGTCAGAACCACCAAACCCAAACATCTCCCTACTGCCCTTCTAGGGAGCAGAAGTTACCTTTTAGTTTGGACACATGACCCAGGATTTCAGAGCCCTGCTCTTCATCCCCCTTCACCACCAGATTTCCCTGTTCTCCATATGAGAAGTGAGAATGTTTACTACATTTAAGATCAGAGAAGAAAATTATGATTCATGGGCTCTCTGTTCTGCAGAAATAGGAATTATGTTTCTGTATTTCTAGAGCATGAACAAACACGGGTACTTGTGTCTGGAGCTTTGTAGTCCAAGGGAGTGATTTTAGAGTCAAGTCATCCCTGCATAAACCTGGACAGCCAAATAACAGAGTAGAGAATTGCAAAGTGCTGAAATCTGTTCCGGAAAGCACTTGCTGTTTCTTTACTCTCAGTGACCTGGCAGAGAGGGCTGTTATTTTAACATTACGCTTGTTGAAGCCTGGCTGAACTGCAGGCAGGACCAGAATAATCCACATGGCCCCTGGAAGCCACAGAGTTGAGAGGAAAGTGCTCCAGCATCTCCAGGCAGCACAAGCCTTTGTTCACACATGCTCCTGCCGGCAACCAGGACTGCCTGCCCTGCTCCAAATGAACCGGCTTCCCTCCTCCTTCCCCACAAATTAACTCCATCTCCAGCTGTCCCTGCACAAGCTTCCTGTAAGATTAATTATTCTTTGTACACACGCGTTTGATGATTTACCCAGCAAACCAGGCACAATGATTAGGAATTCTCCGTTTCCTTCAGCACTCTCCCCTGAGGCTTGGAAGTTTTTTGGGCAGGTCCTTCACCCTGGCACAGGCACAGGAAGAAGCGTGGCTCCTCAGAAGGTCCACGTGGGTCACCAAGGACCACTCAGTATTCATGATGCTGCTGCAAGATCAGCTGAAGATGATGCACTCCTGAACAGGGCTCAATGCCAGTCAGCAGGGCTGGCACTGACGCCAGTCTAAGTGGGAACATTTGTGATCCCAAAAGGTGTGTCCCCAGCTACGCTGTCCCATGACCCAATATTTCTCCTGTGTTTAGCAAGGCACAACGAGCTCTGTTTGTTTGCACTGTCACCTTTCAGAAGGCGTAATTTTCAAGAGCCAGAAGTTACCGTGTGAAGAGTCACCCGCAGGCCGGTTCCGGCTGTGATCTCACACAAGTCACCGCACCGGACCCGCCTGGCTCGGGAAATGGAAAGCACCAAATCGTGGTGCTGTGGGCCAGACCTGCCAGGGGTGAGGACTTTGTGTCTTCTCCTGGAAGCAATTTATTAGCCTGGAAAGTCACAGGTGGCCACAGAAGGTGTGTGGGGGTTATGCACAATGTAAGATGAGTTGATGCCACCTTGCTCTCCCCACAGCCCAGAAGGAAGCCAGAGCATGTCAGGTTGCCTGATCCCTCCAGTGCTGAGCCCACAGAGCTCAACAGGGCTCACAAGTCCCTTTAAGATTTCTTTCAGCAGGTAGTCACCTGCTGTTACACCAAAAGGGTGTTTCAGCAGCTACATGAGCCTCTTCCTCTGAGGGTGAGACATTTCCTTCATCCAGAAGGAAGGAGAGGGTGCCCAAGAGATCAGGTATGGAGGGTTTAAGCACCAGAGCCTGTAAGATACACAGCAGGAGGGAGAACACACAGCAGAGAGTCACCTTGTGCTTGGCAGAACTTGGTTTCACATTCAAATGTAACTTAATTGGGTGAGTTCTGACACCAGTAATGCAAAGTTTCTACCCCGGCTCATAAAACCACTGTACAGGAAACTCAACCTAAAAGAGCCGCACGGGTGACCTCAGCACAGCACAAACATCAAACACATGGAGCCCACCTCAGATTTTGGCTCAATGCTTCTGCCAGCTTTCCTGGAGCTCAGCTGCCCCAGCTCTTACCAAAATCCCTGTACTAGCCCCAACCACAGCAAAACCCCTCCTGAGTTCAGGACGTGTACTTAACACCAGACCCTGATGCTTCTCAGAATCAAAGCAATAAGGAAGCAGAAGGAAGGTCTAGAACAGAGAGACGCCTTCCTCCTTCCCTACAACAACACCAGGGAGCAAAGGAGAGCTGGTTTAGAGTAGAACCTGGCAGGTCCTCTCCAAATGGGAGTTGTAGAGGCAGCAGCAAGGCGTAGCTTTGGCCAGCTGGCAGCACAAGGGGCCAGCACACCAAACCCTTGTCCCTCCCAAGAAGCACCTTCAGGAATGGATGGAAGTCGACAGGATGGGCTGAAGAGGGAAGTCAGCCAGACTTCATTAAGAACAACTTTGCTGGAAGAAGTGCATCTGGGAGTACTCTCCAAGGAGATAAATGCTGGATCTGCAACTGTTTTGCTCTGACAGGAGTTAAATAGGCTACAAGTTTACACTTGTCCTAGATACTTTTTTCCACAAGAAGCTTCCAAAAGCTATTGCAGACAACCGGGAGAGGTGCTCGCAAAAGCCAGGCACAGGCAAACAGGCATAGGCACCATCATCCAGGCTGACAGCTCTCGAACAGAGACTTCACATTTTACATTACTTGGTCTTTTTTTTTTCCCCCTCCAATAATTTGTTACAAAGGCAGCAGCATGCACATACGAGAAGCAAGCAAGACCTCAGGGAAAACAGCAAATCGCTTCACATTTCCACAGCACTGAGCACAAAGCTGACTTGCAAATGCGAATGACTTCTCTAAGGCGGGGGAGGAAGCTCCCAGTTCGGATGATCCGAGCCCAGCAGCTCATTTCCCTGCAGCCCAGCCCCATCCCTCTGCCCGGACAGGACTGCACCAGCCACGAGCATGGCCTGGACCTCGCGGGGAGCAACAACAACCCCATAGCCCAACACCTCCTGCTCCAGACAACTGCTGCCCAGCGGGCACTCCCTGCCCTGGCACACACAGGACCTCGTACACACCCCGGACATCTCCCACGCTACTAGAGCCACAATTCAAACGCCCGAGTTCATTCGAGATGTTACAGGGCGGCTGCTCGCTGCGGACGGCGCCTGCGAGCCGGTGGATGGGTACCGCTCCTGCCAGGACACAGCATCGCCCATCTCCTCCCTCCTGCCGAGGCAGGGCTGCTGCCCACCGGCATCGCCCACCTCCTCCCACCGCCCTGCCCTGACACATTCGGGCTCCGTCCGACCCAGAGGCACCATGCTGGGGTTCGGGGCCGTGCCAGGGCGATGCCGACAGCCCTGGGAAGCCGCAGGACTCCGGGAAAGCAGAACGAGGCGGGCGAGCTCCTCCACCACCTCCCGCTGCCATCCCTGGGCACCGCCAGCTCCGCAGGCTGCTGTGGCACAGCCCCGCGCCGGGTTGTTTTGGGAAGGGGGTTGGGAGGATGTTCGCTTATTTATGGGATGGGAGCAAAAAGTAAGAGGAGGAAGCGGAGGAGGAAATAATCCAGCAGGTTGCTCCCAGCAGCCCCTCCCGGCCGCCCCATGGCAGCGGGGGCAGCAGCGACGGGGCAGCCCCGGAGCCGCCGGTGCCCAGAGCCGGGGAAGGGAACGCGGCCGCTCCCCGGCACCATCCCCACGGCGGCCGCGGGCCAGGGCAGCCCGCGATTCCCCCCGGGATACCCGCCCCGCCGCGTGGCCCCGCGGGCAGCGGGCACGGCAGGGCACGGCAAGGCCGCGGGCTCACCTCGGTACTGCAGCGAGCCCGAGAGCCGCACGGTGACGGTGCCGGCCAGCGGCTCGCCGGGGCTGTAGACGACGCGGCTGTCGCCCAGGCGGATCTCGAAGAGCTGCACCTTCCCCATGGCCGCGCCGGCCCGGCCGCTCTCCTCCTCCGCTCCGCTCGCCGGCTCCGCTGGTACCTGCGGCCCGCGCTGTGCCTGCCCCGGCGGGCGGGCCCCGCCCCGGCCCGCCCCGCCCCGGCCGCGCTGAGGGAGCGGGGCGGGCCCGAGGCGCGGGGCAGCGGCGGCGGCAGGGCCGAGAGCAGGGGCTGCCGGTGGGTCCCTGAGTGCCGAGGGAAGGGGCCACTTGTGCGGCCAGGCTGAGGGGAGGGAGCAGGTTGTACGGCTGGGCTGCGAGGGAAGGGGTGGCTGATGCACCCCTCGCTGATGTAGGGTCAGGCTATGAAGCAAGGGGAAGCTGGTGTATCCCTGACTACTACAAGGGAAAGGGCTATTTGTGGGGCTGGGCTGTGAAGGAAAGGGCAGCTCTAGGGGTTGGGCTGTGCTAGGAGGGAAGGGATTGCTTGTGGGGTCAAGCTGGGAGGGAAGGAGCAGATTGTGGGGCTGAGCTGTGAGGGAAGGAGAAGCTGATGGATCCCTGGCTGCTGTAAGGGAAGGAGCAGGTTGTGGGGTCAGGCTGTGAGGGAAGGAACCACTGGTGAAGTCGGGCTGTGAGGGAAAGCACTGGTTGTGGGGTCGGGCTCTTAGGGAAGGAACCGGTTGTGGGGTCAGGCTGGGAGGGAAGGAGCTGACTCCCCAGCATGGGGCCATCTTGCCTCCTGGTGATCCCTGCTCCCTCTAATCTCATTTCCTCCCTGTAATTCTCCAGGCACAGCTGTCACCTCTCCCTGCTCCTGTTTTTATAACCCCAGTCACTTTAAGTATCCAGTAAGAGGCAAATACAAGGGACCCAGCAGCCACCTGGGACTGGAGCTGAGGAGTCAGTGATGACCCCATGCTTCTCTGTGGAGCAGTGGGTGAAGGTCAGGATGTCCCAGGAAGCCAGGGATGACCAGCACACTTCATACATTTGCCATGTTCCCCCCTCCTCTCTGCCTGATTGAATAAAAACCATCTGTAAAACCCACACCAAAGGCAGCACTGGGAAAAGGCACCTCCCGGCCGCTGGCAAGCAGGCTGTGTACACAGGCAGAATGAATAAGTGTAAAAGGAGCTGTTTATCTGCAGAGCACACCCAGCCCGGACCTGGCTGGACAGACAGACGTCCTCCCACAGCCCCACAGCGACACCAGCCTGGGTATGTGGGGCTGTGGGACCCTCTGTGCTGCCTTGTGGTGGCTGTGGTGACCTGAAACCCCTCACAGGGCACCAAAGGAGTTCGTGTGCTCTGGGCTTACAGGGCTCCCGCTGGGAAACCTTTCCAGGCCCTCCCTCCTCCTGTGCTTAAGGGCTACCTCTTGTTTGCAGGCTGCGTGTAGTCACAGGCTACAGACGCTCAGCAGTCTTGTGCCAAGGCTCTCTGCAGCTCATCTCCTGCAGGGCGTACCCTGGGATCTGTCCGCACACCGCTCTCCTTGTGCTGCCCTTAGCTTTTGTTTTCCCAGGCTAGGCACGCCAATTTGCTCCAGCCTTTTTATTTTGTAAGATGAGCCTGCAGCCTCTTTCATCAGTCTCTGCAGCCCCTATTTAGCTCTGCCAGCAAAACCAAACAAATTAGGAGAAGAAGGGGGGCTGAAAACACCCTGAGCTACAGCAGATTTTACTGAACCCTCTTCCCCCATGGAAAGTGGCCAAAGGCTCATGGTTTGAGGAACAACTGGGGCCACCCCACCCCTGGGGCAGTACTGGCACCCTTGCCTCAGAGGGACACCACACATGTGACAACTGAGGGTGGAAAAACCCTTCACCAAACCCTAGCCCCTCGTGCCATGCTGCAGCCTCTCCTGACACGGAGATTTATGCACCTTGTTTGCAGAGAAGTTAATTCTAAGCACAGCAAAGTTGCTTGCCCAAGGTCACGACGTGAGTAAAAAGGATTCCTGCACCAGGAGCTGAACAAAGACACCCAGGCACAGCTACAGGACTGCAATGACTTGTGCTAAGATACACAGGGTCCCTTGTCACGTCATGGCCAGCAGCGATGCCACAGCACTGATCCATCCCCTGGATCACAGCCACACTGTGTAGAGCAGTCTGTAAAATGTAACTGGATGGATATAATTGGAGCACAGAGAAGAGAGGACTGTGGGGAGACCCCATTACAGACTTCCAATACCTTAAGGAGGCTTTAAAATAGAAAGAGAGGGACTTTTTATATGGGTAGATAGTGACAAGACAAGGGGCAGTGGTTTTAAACTAATGGAGAGCAGGGTTAAATTGGATGTTAGGAGGAAAAAATCTCTACTTAGAGGGTGGGAAGGCTCAGGCACAAGTTGCCCAGAGAAGCTGTGGCTTCCCCAGGATCCCTGGAAATGTCCAAGGCTGGGCTGGATGGGGTTGGAGCATCCTAGAATAGTGGAGGGTGTCCCTGCCCTTGGCAGGAGATGGGATTAGCTGATCTTTAAATTCCCAAACCAGTCTATGATTCTGTGATTCTATAGTCAATGTATTCAATGCCTTTAGTGCCAGAGCACCCATCACTCTGCCAGTGATACCAGATTCAGGAGGATTTTACTCATGGCAGTCAAAATATGTATTGACATTCCTGCCTCCCTGCTCACCTGCCCGTGCCCCAGAGTCATTCCTCTCATCTACTTGTGTGAAGAGTCACTGGAGTTAAAACTCAGCACAGTTAAAAAAAAAAAAAAAAAAAAAAAAAAAAAAAAAAAAGTAAGCTAACAATGTTTGTTAATCTGCCACAATTTGCTTTCTATATTTTTGACTATTGTTTTGCTTAAAAAAATGTTTTGAAGTGTTTTGTTGTCGAGGTGGGAACTCTCACTTCCTCTGCATTCTATATGTTCTCTCTTCCTCCTTTTCCCCTTATTAAAAGGGAAATTTAAAAAGAGAAGAAAAGCAAATGTCAAGACAAGCTTGAGAATTAAATTTTCCTTTCAGATGTCACCACATTCCCCTAACTTCAAGGAACATGAAATTTTCTGACAAAGAGCATAGTAGTTATTAAAAGGAAAAAAATTATCAATAAACCCCCCTCAGCAGCACCTGAGCCGTGCTTTGCCAGCAGCACAGAGGAGCTTCAAGCACGGGGCTGGGAGAGCAGCTGTGAGTGGTGTCACACGTGGGCAAACCGTGCCCACGGAGGGCTCAGCTGTGGCTGCCGGTGAGACACGCAAGACTCCATCATTAAGTCACAGACATTGCTTGTGACTTGAATTTGTTCCCCTCTTGTCTTTCCAGGAGTTTCCAGCTGTGCACGCTGACACGGAGGAGGCACAGCCCCACCTGACCGTGCCTCAGTTTCCCCTGCGCTGGGGCGGAGCGGAGCGAGGGAGCTGGGAGTGCTCCGGGAGAGGAGCCGCGGAAATGCCTGGGCACACGTGGGCCGTGACTGATGCCGGGTTCATGACGGGAGCGCGGCGGGGTGAGGCAGCAGCGCGTTACCCCTGGGGCAGAGTCTGCACCTCGCGAGGTCATTTCCACCTCCCCCACGCTCCGGGGTTCGTGGCTGCAGAGGAGAGGGGCGAGCCTGGCGGGTGCTGCCCGGCACCGTGGGGACACCTCTCCTGCTCTCTTTAACAAGATGAGTCTTCCCTCAGATTCTCTTGCTTTTGCGTTTCCAACCTCTCCCCTCTCCTGGGGTTGGCGAGGGCGTTACTTGAGTGAGACCACCACACTCCATAAGGGCAGGCACCGGAATGGCTGTGATGGAGGGGGAAGTAACGCGGCAGAGCTTTGTGGAAGTTGGCCTTTTAGGTTTCTCTTAACTTTCCCTTGAACTAAAATACCCAGATGTGAACTGCCATGGAAGGCTCCCTGTGCTACCTACACCACTGACAGCGTTCTATATTCCTGTGTACGTAAAAATCCATTACCCTGATATATTTATATCACACTTAGGTTTATTACCTTTCTAAATAATTTGCCTGCTTCACTCAGTGCCTCACCGCTTCTCAGCTGATTTGCTGGCGGGTAAACTACGTCATCTGATACCAACAGCAACAACAATTACTCATTTGTTTCAGGCTGACACCTTTCCCAGTTCGGGCAGAGGTGGTACCGTTCAGCCACACCTCCCTGCACACGCTCTCTCGGTCTCTCTCCTCGCAGGAGGCCACAGCCAAGGTTCCCCGTCCTCCTTCTGGGGTCCATCTGTGAGGCAGCTCCCAGGCAGCTTCCCCAAGGGTGGTATTGGACCTGTATGTCCCACCAATGGTGTACAAATCTCTGGGATCAACATGTGATAGAGCTATAAACAGCTTTGGGTTGGGAAGGACCTCAAAAACCATCTCATTCCTCCCCCTGCCATGTGCAAGGACACCTTCCTCCAGGCCCTGTTGCTCCAAGCCCTTTCCAACCTGGCCTTGGACACTTGCAGGCAGCCACAACTTCTCTGGGCAACACTGGCACAGCGTTCCAGGGCTCTGCAGCAGCTCCCCACTGCTCCTGGAACTCCACCTGCCTGTTGGTCTCACCAAGCCTCCCAGACACAAGGGCTACCAGGGCCCATCTCCTGGGAGGATGAGAGGAGAGCAGGCAGCGATCAGAAACCACCCACAGCGCAGAGCCAGGAGGCAGCACTGCTCAGGGGCTCTGCAGGCAGGCCAGGCAGAGCTTTGGGCTCCATCCCACACATGCTTCACTAGCCTGTACCCTGAGACTGTGCCCCAGGCCTCACTCAAAGAGCAAGAAAGAGATTGAAATGTGAGGGGCTCTAATAGCATAACAAATAACATTGGCTTACCCTCACAGCAAGTGCCTGATTATGGAGTGGCTTGGCTGAGACACCACCAGAGGGACTGTCCTTCTCCAGGCCAGAGAAACCCTGCCATGCCCCTGGCAGTTTACTTCCACTGCTCATCCCCTTTGTGCCAACATGCACACCTGCTCTTCAGACCAACTTTGGCAGCTTCAGCCCTTGCTTCTTGTTCTGCTGTTCTCTGATGTTAAAGGGTCCTTTGGCGCCACATCCCTTCTCCTTGTAACAGTGTTAACACATTGGAATAAAGACACTTCTCTATATCTGTGGTAAACAGAGCAATTTGAGCTCTTCAAGCCTCTCCCTGTAAAGCATTTTCTCCAAGCCCCATGTTATTGTGCTGGCTTGTGTCTGTGCAAGCCCACAGACTGGCATTTGTGTGTCGACTGAAACGTGTGTGCAGGAGCAGCCTCCCACACACAGACACGTGCACAGACAGGAGTCGATGCACTGGAGCTCACTTATGCCTACAGCTCACATCACTGGGGCCAGATGAGCACCCCTGGGTGACACACAGGGTGCTCCTTACCTGGTCTTCTCCCCCATCCATTAACCCTCATCCCTGGGATTCTTAAAGCAGCTCCTTCCAATCTTCCCCTCCAAGCCATGGAGAAAAATGAGGGCAGGAAGAGTCCCCAGCTGAGGGACAATGGGACAACTGAGGTCTTGTGGCCCAGCTGGCACCCATCCCCTTCACGTGGGTGCTGCACCTTTGAAGAGTTAATGCCCAGCCAGAACCTGGCAAGCCTCACTAGAAAATCCTTAGAGAGAGGCAAGGCATTAATTACTATTATTATAGTTCTAATTGCAGTGCCTGGATTTCTGCTCTCCCTTGCTGGAAGAGTTCCCGTTGCTCGGTGTGGGCCTGGGGAGAAGGATTGGATGGTGGGATGCTTGTCCTCCCTTCCCCATGGGGTTCAGCATCTGCAGGGATGGCAGTTTGTTTACACAACTTACAGGGCGTGGGAATAGGAAAATTCACTCACTCGACCTCAGTGATCCCAGTGGGGCCTTGCCTGAGAGAAAATTGAAATCACAGGCTGGACTCTCATACTCCAGCACCACTCAGGATTTTGCATTTCTCCCTCACTGCAAAATGACATTTCATAGACTCATGTAATAGCCTGAATTAAAAGGGACCCACAAGGACTATCAAAGTCCAGCTCCTGGCTCTACACAGGACCACACCAAGAATCACACCATGTTTAATGTTTATTGGGGCCAGGGAAAAGCAGCAGTTTCTTTTCCACACATAGGAGCAGGCTGAGGTCAAAGGGTCATGGGGTTTCCTCCAGGGAAACCCTGTGCTGTGGGAGCAGGGCAGCCCCATCCCCAGCTGTCTGCCATCCCAAGAGATGTCCTGGGAGGGCAGAGGGTCCAGCAGCATGAGATCACTGACACCACCTGAGGTGCAAGACATGTGGGTCCTGTATTTGACCTGGCTCTCATGCCTTCCTCCCCTTCAGTGCCCAGTTTTCTACTTCCCTTTTCTCCTGTAACAATAACTCAGCATGGCTGCCCAGGACAGTGATCCACTACAGCTCCAGCCAACAGCTCTTCCCACACTCCTGGTGTTTGATCCCATCTCCCTCTAGCAGGGAGATCACTTCTCCACCACAGACTCATAATCAGGGAAGTGACATCTCAATAGCCCCTCCCAGGAAAGGTCCACAACCACATCTCCTGCAGCACGTCCACCTAAATCCACTGAACTCTTCCCAGAAATGGCTGAGGAACACTCCCACACTGTTGGCTGTCGGGGAGACAGCCTGTGACAGAGAGCCAGTGACAACAATGGTGACAAGAGACCACCACTGCTGCCAGCCAGAGGATTGGATCTCTGTGTGGCTTAGCAGCCCCCTGCTAGGATTAATTTGCTCGAACAGCCCAGATGTCCTAATTCAAGCTGATAAAAAACTGTGGCATGGCCCCTGACCCACATGCCAGGGACAAAAGTCACCAAGAAATCTGTCAGAAATCCCTCAACTCTCCACACAATCCAGGAGGAGGTGTCTGGGGACAGGAGATGGTGCACCAAGGGTCACATCAGTGACACAGCTGGAGACTCCTGGGCTGCAGGGTCCCCACAAACACCCCTCCTCCTCTGCCACACCTGGCTGCCTATGACAGCTCATAGACAATCCCACTCCCTCTCTCGGCTCACATCTCCTCACCCCACTGCTGAAAAAAACATTTCATTTTCCTGCTCGTCACCAGCCACTCCATGTGTCCAGAGCAAAATACAGCAATCCCCAGCATGGAGAAACATGTCCCAGCAGCTGCTGCTGCAGGAATGCAGAGAGCAGCCCTCTTGGCACATCCTGGGGAAGGATGCCTGAGCCAAGCCATGGCTCGGTGCAGGAGCAGATGCACCCAGAGGAGCAAGGCTCAGGGTGACACTGACCCCCTGCACCTGCTGATGCGAGGGTCTCCAGTGGAGTGAACAGCCCAACCACCACCCTGTGACACAGCCAAGGGTCCCCTTCCAAACAAAACCATCCTTTCGTGTGTCAGGATACATGCAGAGCCCTTCCCATCACCAGGGTCTGGGTAAGGGACAGGATGACACCTCAGCAGTACTGACACAAGGACCAGAAAATCACCCGAGCCAGGCACGCAGGGGAAGGAGTTAATGCCTCAGCCCAAGCTGCTGCTGAGGCAGCGCTCTGGCTCTGCCCGGGGGCACCGTCAGCCACGGCACGTTTCTCTTTGTGAAGTAATGCGTTCCAAAGGAGTTTGCTGGCTGGCTGCACCAGAGGGGGATGCTGGGGGAAAAAGATGCGAGAGCAGAGGTGCTCCCCCTCACCACACTGTGCTGCTCTTATCCCTGCTCATCGGGGCTCTCTGGGGATTGTCCCTCTCTAGATATTTCCCTTTCCCAAGTCATTATTTGGGTTTCCATGAGCTAATACACCAGACTCAAAGGTCACCCAGAGCCGTCACGCGGCCGGTGAGTCACACCTGACAAACCTGCCCCGGCCAGAGCAGGAGGCAGCACTGGAACATCCTCACTGCCAGCACAGGAGCGATGCCTTCCCCATCCACACCCTGGCACAGTGCTGCTGACATCAGGTGAGTCCCTGCCCATGCCAGAACCCCCAGCCCGTGCATGGCCAGCTGGTGGGACACAAAGCAGCTGAGGGGAGGCCTACGATGTGTTTGAGGAGGACTCTACAATGTGTTCTCACCCAGTGACCAGGCAGCAATGACACCCATGCAGTCACTTGCTTTGCAGCCCTTGTACTGGGCCAACTGCAAAAATCAAACCCACTGTTTCCAGAGGATGGAGCAGCTCGTGACAGGTTCCAGCAGCAGCTTCTGGGACACTGCTCCTGCCAGCAGCCCCCAGCTCTCTGCATGGAGGAAAACTGCTTATCACACTTTTACCAGTCCATTGGGAGTGCAGGGTGGTGGTAACTGAAATACAGGTGATTTTGGTGTGGCCCAGGGCTGGACCTGGGGGCAAACCACCCTGGGGAGGCAGCCAGTACCTGTCACCTTGGGGACAGAGATGGAAAGAGCCATCAGAGTATCCTCAGTACTCTGCCAGCCTCCACACCCCTCACACGGGTGGGAGCAGGGCAAGATGAGCTTCTACAGCCCCTGCCCATTCCCCCCACATTGTCTCTCAGGGGAAAGCTGCCAAGGTACTACCACCTAGTTTTTCCTCTGGGACAATGGGAGATGAAGTCAGCATGCCACCCCAGGGACCTGTCCTGACACAAAATCCCAAAGGACCTGAGTCAAGCAGAACATCAGGGGCAACAGTGAGAGCCTCCAGCACCCAGGGGAGGTATGAGGGTACAGCCTGGCAGAAGGAGGCAGAGAAACATCCAGTGGGTGCAGCTAGGAGGGCAGAGCCTTGGAGACCATACAGACATCCGAGAGGTTCATGAATTAAACTGAAAGCCAGGAGCAGGTCAGCTTGTTCTAACAGCAGGAGTCAGAAAGCAAAGGAGCACAGAGCAGCAGTGAGGGATGTATAAGACCTAAACAGCTTTTCCCTTCCCCAGATTTTGTGGCAGTGAGAAAACACATGCTGAGCACTGAAGAGCTGGTTAATAAACTTTGGGACCTCGGTCTGAGGACAAGGAGGGGAAAGAACTTGGCATGCCTGAATTAATCCAGCAAAGATAGCTGTTAACAGCATGTTTCAGCTCCCTGAGAACATGTGGGTGAGGTGAAAACATCCCAGGCATGGTGTGGGTCCATCTCCATGGAGCTCACTGCAGGACAAGACAATCACCACAGCTACATCTCCCCAGACTGATTTTATCCCTCAGGGCTGGAGTTTCCTTATAAATCAGCTGCTGCCAAATCTGTCAAACTTTTACTTTTCCTGAACTACAATATCACAGTTACATTTCCCCACCCACCCTTTATTCTGGGAGCTGAAGACAGTTTAGAATTAAACAAGGTCTTTTCCTAGCAGCTGTTCCCAACAGCACCCACCACCTTTGCACACTCCTGCCATAGGCAAATATTACAATGCCAGCCCTATTATAGCTATTTTTACAGAGTCCTTCTAAAACCAGCCTTGCAGTGACATTTCAGCCACTGAAAACACCTGCCCTGATGGGAGTCAAGGCCAACAAATGCATTCAATTTGTGTTATTACAGTTACCAGGCTAGAGCAGCACCAGGAGAAATAGCTTCATCTATAAATACCGGGAGAAAGAGCTTCATTTGGGTTTGGATCATCTCTCCACTAGACACCTGCCTGGCTGCAACTACAGCCCAGCCTTTCCCTCCTTCTCTTGGGCAGCTCTGCTGATATAATTTCGCTGCTGGTCTCCCTTGCTGCAACCCAAGCACCTGCAGAAGCTGCAAAGAGCTTAAAAGAAAAAGAGAAAGGAATTATGGCGATTGCATCTCATCATTCTCTGCACATCCCATCACTGGCATTGCACCTCAACAGCTGCAGGAAGTAAGGATTGAGGAAGAAATTGAGTTGCCCACACCCAGCACTTGAGGGCATTTGTACAACCCCCTCTCCCACCCATCAGGGCACATCAAGGGCCAGGGGCCCCCAGACGTCCAGGAAGCCAGAAGAGACCCCCCAGCTACAGGGCAGAGTCTCAGCAGCAAAGGCCTGTCCCTCTGTTCCCAAGAAACCCATCCAGGGAGGGTAGAAGTGTTCATCCAGGAGTCCAGATCATCAGGAATGTTCCCTACAATAAGGCAGGTCTGAAACCAAGCCAGAAGAGTCAAGCTGCACATCAGGATGAGGTTTGGTGAGGGCAGTCAGGGTGAGACACAGCCTGGGGATTTTCTGGCAGCTCTGCAGTCCGTGGGTTAAGGTCTGGGTGACCAACACAGGAGACCCACACCCCTCAGTAAAAGTAGAACAAGGAGTGATGGCCCTGGCAGAGCTTAAATAAACATCTCAGGGCCCCTGGGCTGGGGTCCAGGTGAGGCTGGTCACAGCCTCTGATGCCTGTTGGTGGCCTGACACCCCATGCAGTCTCAGCCTGGTGGGTGCTTGTGTTGGCTCTCCTGGCCCTGTTCCCCCATCAGGAGGCCTGAGGGCTCAGGGGGTGCTGGGGTCAGCAGAGGGAGCTGCTGCAGTCATTAAAGACTCCCTTGATGGGGCTGCTCCAGGCACACCCGGGACAGCTGTGCTCTTTGCAGAACCTTCTCAAGCCAAGGACCAAGGGCTGCTGTGACCTCACAGTGGGACTGAGACTGCAGGGACAGGGGCTGCTCTGCTCTGCACTGTCACAGCCTCTGCTGCCTTCTCTCCCAGGAGCAGGAGGACAGGCCTGGTGGCTCCTCTTACACCCAGGTACCAGCCCCCACTTAACCCAGACTGCTGACTCTGAGGCCATTTGTGCCATACAAGCATCCCCCAGACAGTGAGCGCTGCCCCAGGGCACTGCAGTGCTCAGGATTGCTCAGCTTTGCACCACCTAGATTTATTTTTTACAGCAGCAGCAGCAGCAGCCAGGCTCTGCCATGGTAACAGGCTTTCCTGGAAAGTCTGATTGCTGCATCTTCCCAGCAGTGAGGGTGCAGCAGGTCTCAGGCAGCCTGACCCCTTCCCCAGAGCCCCTGGGACCGAGCGCCAGCTCGGATGTGGAGGGGGATTCAGCAGCAGCAATACATGAGAAGCCATTGTGCATTGCCAGGTCACTGCTGCATCTCAGCAAGACACTGCTGGCACCCAGGGTGTCCCCAAGGACTCCCCAGACAGCCCACCTGGAGCTCATGGGGCTCTTTCATTGTTGGGGACAAAATCAAGCACCAGCCTGGGGGGCCAGGAGAGCCACATGGGGCTAGTGGGGTCTGGAGCCAAGGACCCCCCAGCCAAACCTCTCCCTGACTCTCTCTCCATGGTGTTTGTCCCCCTCCACTCACCTTTCAACAGCAACAAATTGCTGGTAATGAGCCGTGTCTCTTGTGAGCTGAGAGCCTTCGAGATCAAAGATGCTCTTACACAAAACCAAAATATCATCAGTGGCCTTTAAAGGCCAGACCAAGCTTCTGAGGGAAAAAAATTCAATTTTCTGTAGATCTAATTTGAAACCATTTTAATGCTCATTAAGATAGAGGGACCCAAGCAGATTGTGTGGGCTGGAAGACAGGGAGAGAAAAAAAGGAATTATTATTGACATTTTAGTTTAGGTCTTTATTCTATCCAGAGCTTTCCACTTCTGGGCAGCAGCTTTGAGTAATGCTATTGTTAGCACTGGACCTGTAATTCCAATGCCCTTTTCATAAATGGCTTGGGGAAAAAAAATTCCTGAAGGCTTTGACAAAATTCAAAGTAATGAAATTTATGAAATTTATAGTGGTAAAAAGAGACATGGAGTGGCCACGGTGTTCATCCACCCTGGGCAGCCTCTCTGCAGCACCCTCCTGGAGTGCTTGGTGAAGGAAGGGACCTCAGGGGTTGCCTGGATGAGGATATGAGGATGTGTCCCAGCTTGGTCACCCACTGGAGCCACATCTCGGAGTCTCTTATCCATCTGCTGGGTCACAGCCCTGGGAATTACCCTTCCTGAGGGGTAACAGGTCCCTCAGCAGCAGCCAGCTCACTTCCTCCAGCCCAGGGCTGGGATGGGGAATGGAAACAGCCCCATGGGGCTTTTATTTGCCACTATCTGTGAGTGTTTGTGTGGAAATAGAAGATTTGTATCTGCACCGTGGGTGAGGGTGGTCCTAGGGGCAGAGGGGCATGGTGAGAGCCTAAACCAAAGGAACTTGATGTTTTGGTTTGCTGTGGTGCTTTTCTCCCTAAAAGTGCTGCTGACAGTTCTGGTTGATGGAGGAAAAGGTTCTGTTGCTACCTCCTCCCATCTAACTAACTTGAATTTTGCTTTACAGCAGCATGTAATGATTTGGAGTGTGTTAAGCAGATTTATTTTCTTTCACCTCCCAGTACTCCATTGTACTTCTATAAGGGTGCAAGAAATCAAATCTGGGATCAGACTGTCTGTTAGTTACGGTCACTTCTCTTGGCATTATGGCAGCTGCTGGATTTCTGGTTATCAAATATCTTTATTAGAGTGAATATATCTGAGGCAGAAATCCATGTTTTATATCGCGCCTTCTACAGCCCCTGAAAGGAGGGTGGAGCCACGCAGGGGTCGGTCTCTTCTCCCAGGTAACAGGGATGGCAAGAAAACAGCCTCAAGTCTCGCCAGGGGAGGTTTAGCTCGGATATTAGGGAACATTCCCTCACTTAAAGGATTGCCCAGGACAGCGGTGGAGTCAGCGTCCCTGGAGGGTTTAAAAGCCGTGTGGATGTGGGGACAAGGGGGGCTGGGTCCTGTGTTGGTGCTGGCCCTGGCAGCGCTGCGGGCCGGCGGCGCTCCGTGATCCAGGCGGATTCTCCAGCACAAACCGAGCGCCGCTCCCTGCGATCCCCGTCCGCGCCTGCAGAGGGCACCAGCCCCCCGAGTGTCCCTGTCACCCCCGGCGGGGACACCGCCGGGACACCGGGAGAGACCGGGAATGCTCTGGGTGACACCGCCGGGACACCGGGAGAGACCGGGAAAGCTCTGGGTGACACCGCAGGGACACCGGGAGAGACCGGGAATGCTCTGGGTGACACCACCGGGACACCCGGGATGCTCCCGGGGAATGCTCTGGGTGACACCGCCGGGACAGACCGGGAATGCTCTGGGTGACACCGCGGGGACACGCGGGAGAGACCCGGGAATGCTCTGGGTGACACTGACCCATCTGCCCAGGACACGTTTTCAGGAGAACCATGGATAACAGTGACCCAGCCTCAGCAGCCCCATTCCAGGCTGGATCCCATCCAGTCCCATCCAGCCCAGCACGGAGCACCGGGTGGTGCTGGCTGCATCTTCTCCCAGCACTGTCCAACCCCTGGATGGTGATGGGGACACCGCAACCCCTGCCTCAAGCCTCAAGCTTCAGCCTGACAGCTGGCTCCACCTCCAGCAGTGGCAAACACAGCAAAACTATTGGAAAAGCTCTTGTGGGAATGTGCTGCTGTCCTTGTTTCCCCTGCACTGCAGGCCCTGTGGTTGGGAATCACTTCTGATTTAGGAAAAAACCAAAACCCTGACATGTGTTTTCTGGCCCAGTTTGGCCTCAAAAAGTACCATTGAGAAGATCTGTGTTTTGGCAGAGGATAGCATGAATGTCTCCAAGCACACAGTGGCTCCTGGCACATGGGGACAGGACTGATCCCAGCTCAGAGAAAAGCCCCAGAAGTGGCTTTGGGAGAGGTCTTGGATCGCCCCTGGAGCCTCACTGTTCCACCTGGAGAGGATGGTGCTTGGTTGCAGGGGAACCAGAGGGTGAGACCCAGAGAAAGAAAATGTTTGGCTGTCCCACGGTGCTGTGTCCAGCTGCAGATGTTTTCATGTTGGGAATGTGAACTCACATGATTCCCAAATTTGACTGTACAGCACAGCGTGATGAAAGCTGGAGTACTTCAGCCACTGGTACAGCCAGGGAAGCAAACAGGACTCTCCCCACTCCAGATTTAGCTCTTTATTGATTTTCCAGCTGCATCCATCAGTCATTGTCCCAGTGCTCAAATTACCCATTAGAGATATCATAGAATTGAGAGGAAAACAAGACAGTCTTGTGGTTTTGATGAAAAATGCTAAACATCCCAAACAGCAACTTCTGGAAGGAAAATCTTTCCATTTTAGGGTGGGGACTGGGTTACATTTTTATTCTTGAACAGCTCAGAGGCTCTGAGGGCTCCTGGCCGCTTGAGGTCTGGGGTTTGACCAATCTCCCATGGTCCTTAGTCCCTGTGGCAGTGGCAGCACAGGAGAGACGCAGAGGCCTCCCTCCAGTCCAGCTTGTCACCTGTGTCAGACGCAAGGATAAACATAAAAGCAGTTTCAAAACCCACATGACTGCACTGGAGTGGACACAATGGCCTCTGTCCACACTGCTGCTTCCTCTTCCTACAGTGAATCCCTGTTGGTGACTGCAGCTGGGTCACATCCTGTGGGTCAGTCCTGCCTGAGATGTCCCTGGGAGTAGAGCGATGTTCCCTGTGCTTGTATCCATCACCCCACAGCTGCATGGTGGAGGAACAACACCCAAGGGTCTGGGACTGGAGGTGCTGGTAACATCCCATCTACATGGAAATGCCCTTCCTCAGGGTTTTACTACGCGAATTGACAGGGTGTGGGTAAATGGCTTCAAACTGAAGGAGAGTAGGTTTAGACTGGATATTAGAAAGAAATCCTTTCCTGGGAGGGTGGGCAGGCCCTGGCACAGGGTGCCCAAAGAAGCTGTGGCTGCCCCTGGATCCCTGGCAGTGCCCAAGGCCACGCTGGATGGGACTTGGAGCACCCTGGGACAGTGGAAGGTGTCCCTGCCCAGGGCAGGGGGTGGAGCTGGATGGGCTTTTAGGTCCCTTCCAACCCAAACCCTTCTGTGATTCTATAAATAAATCTATGACCTCCACCTTGTGAAGAGACTCCAACGCAAGGAGCTGCACCGTGACCCTGTGGCTCACCAAGGCAGCAGGAGGGATGTCCCCAGGGTCCCCTCCTGCACCCAAAGGTGTCCCCAGAGGGGCGGGCTGTGTGGCTGTGCCCGGGCCGGGCTGGCTGTGCTGACTCAGCAGCACACACCCTGTGTAAACGCCCGCCAGCTGCTGCCCCGGCCGCTGTTTGCTCAGCCCGCGCTGCTCTGTTTGCCTTTGGGATCACGATGGAAGGAGATGGCCTTTGGTCCAGAAAATGAGACAAGGCAGCTCCAGACACCTGCCTCAAGGATCCTCCAGCATCTCTGCTCCTCCAGCTCCTGCCCAGGCTGCTCAGTAGCTGCAACTCACCAGCACCACCCAAATTAAAACCTCCACAGAGCTCTAGAAGTTACAGAAAAATGCACTCACCACAGCATAACCCAGCTGCCACGCAGCCAGGAAAATTATTTATTATCATTTCCTTGCGACAGAGATATGGAAAAAAAAGCACCCACCCTCCACAGGTGCAAACAGCAGCAGCTGCAGCATCCACGCTGGGATCTATGTACATCACAGTGTGAAGTCCATCGGGGGAAAAATATTTCAATCCAAGTTTTTTTTTTTAAAAAAACCTCATGACCTAAAACCAGGAACCAGAAAAAAACAAAGTGGTTGAGAAAATAGGTTGGGCCCCTCCCTCTCACTATAAAATAGAAATTTCTAAGGCGACGTTTCACAAGACCAGAAGCGAGGCTCCTAAAGAGTCTGAGCTTGCAGCTGAAGACACCGCACAGGCACGAATCCCACGTGAGAAGCTACTGCAGGCACGAGAACCTCCACCCACCCTGCAGCCTCAGCGCCCAGCGTAGTCCTTGGTCTCCACCCCGGTCTCGTTGAGCACCGTTGTCCTCATGATGGCCTCGGTGACCGCATAGGGGTCGCAGTTGGCCGCCGGCCGCCGGTCCTCAAAGTATCCGTAGCCATCCTGGCCCACCTGGCGCGGGATGCGGATGCTGGCGCCGCGGTTGGCCACGCCAGCCGAGAACTCGAAGATGTTGGAGGTCTCGTGGTGGCCGGTGAGGCGCCGGGAGTTGTCCCTGCCGCCCCGCGGGTCGTACACGCAGATGTGGTAATCGTGCCGCTTGCTCAGCTTCTCGATGGCAGCTTCGATGTGCCTGTGGGAGGGGAGAGGGGCTTCAGGAGGGCCATTTGGGGGGTGTCGCCCCCTCCCCTCCTGTGCGTGGACAAGGACAGCCCAGGGGACACCCCCATATGATCAGCTACTCTTCAAATAACAAGCTGGGACAGCCCAAACCCTGCCTGGTGCAGGCATGCAGGTAGGGAGACACTTCCATGTGGCCCAGGACACCCCCAGCCCCCCAGGTACATCCCAGAGACCCCCCAGGACTCCCTTGAGTCCTGAGACTCCCCTTGAGACCCCCAGGACTCACTTGAGACCCCCCTCTCTCCGCATCTCCTCGGTGCTGTAGTTGGTGTGACACCCGGCGCCGTTCCAGTTGCCGGTCATCGGTTTGGGGTCCAGAGTGGCCACGACCCCAAAGTCCTCACAGACACGGTGGAGGATGAACCGAGCCATCCAGAGGTGATCCCCCATCTCAATGCCTTCACATGGGCCCACCTGAAATTCCCACTGGAAGGGGCGAGCAGATGCACAGGTGAGGATGGGCAGGCGGGTGCCTCCCCAGACACCACATCCCTGCCACTCCCACCTGGGCTGTGGCTGAATGTTACCCTTGGGAATCAGCAGCAAGGATGGGGAGCATTGAGTCAAGCAGCAGGACAACTTTAGCATCAAAAAAATGGGAATAAACTGCTCATCACTATGCAGAGCAAATCAGAGGGCTTTTTAATCAAAACAGAGGTAAATAAGCACCACGTGTGACTGAGGCTGGAGCTGCTGTGAGTAGGACCCCAGCCCACACTGCAAACAGGGCAGAGGATTAACAAGGAGCCTGCCAGTCCTTCCCAGGGCTGCTCCCTGCCCGGCTGGAGCCAGGGTTGCACCACCCACGGTGACTAAGCACAGGGTGACGTCTTTATGGCTGCTGGCATGGAAGAGCCTGAGCCCAGGATGCAGAGGGCAGCCAAGAAGGACCCTTAGGAATTTGGGGCAAACAGCGGGGTCGGTAAAAGTCCTGCCTTGGCTCCACTGCTGATAAGCCCCCGCTTATCACCGCCACATCAGCAGCAGCAGTCAGCAACCCGCAGTCGGTCAGTCTGGCCACCTGCCTAATGCAATCAGGGGCTCCCTGCTGCTCGCTCCTAGATAAACCCAAATCCTCCCAACTGCTCCCCACGGCCATGTCCCACCCCAGCTTCCCTGTTCCCAGTTCAGAACAGGGCTCAGACCCCGTCACTCCACACGGTGTTCCCGCAGCCTGTCCCAGCTCCTGCTGTCCTCTGCATCCCTGCTCCCGAGGGGGAGCTCCCGGCTCTGCTCTGGCTGCCAGAGCTCAGGCTGAGCTGTGCAAGGAGCTCAGGGGGAGTTAGGAGAAAACCAAATGCACATTTCCATTCTAGCAGTGCAGCTGCTCCCACCTAAGCAAAACCCATGTGAGGAGTCACTGGATTCCATGTTCTAGAGGAGCCGGGAGTGGCTGGGTTATCCCAGCCTCACGATAGCTCACATCCATCTCTGGGAATGGGCTGCCTGGGCCCAGCCACACGTACCTGGGAGGGCATCACCTCTGCATTGGTGCCACAGATCTTCACCCCCGCATAGAGACAAGCCTTGTAGTGGGACTCCACGATATCACGCCCGTACACCTTATCTGCTCCAACCCCGCAGTAATAGGGACCTGGAAAGAACAAGGA
Source organism: Prinia subflava (assembly GCF_021018805.1). Lineage (NCBI taxonomy): Eukaryota > Metazoa > Chordata > Aves > Passeriformes > Cisticolidae > Prinia > Prinia subflava. Next base: position 1,923,381 of record NC_086258.1, on the reverse strand, counting down.
GTCACCACCCAAGGAAAATTCCAGGGAGCAACAAAAGCATTGTAGCATAACCCCACACTCCCAGGTACCTGCTGCCATGGGCAGAGGATTTATGGGAACTAAAATGATGTTTCTCTCCACAGGACATCAAGCCACCGACCCCAGCTCCAGGACTAGCAGTGTGAGCAGTTCATCTGTGCAACCTCAGCCTTATCTGGGCAGTTAAATAATACTTTTAACACATCAATTGGGAGGTGGCCTCAAGATAAGGAAAGTTTGGTCTGCCCCAGGGTACCTCCCTCACCCTCTGAGCACATCAAGCATCCGAGATTGTTCTGACAACTCCTGGCATTGTTCAGGGCTGGAAAATCCAATCTCTGGGGTTTGATATCTTCCTCATTCTAGCAGGTCAGGCAAAGATCTTCTCCCCGCCTGGGGGAAGGGAGATGTTGCAAGTAGCTGGTCCACACAAAAATCAGGTTGGGAAACCTCTGGCTCTCTCCCAGGAGGCAGCTGAGGAGCTGGCTGGGTGCTGCAGGAGGGCACAACACGCCATGCCAAGCCCTTTCCCCAACAGCCAAGGGGAGGAGGTTTTTCCAGCCCAGTTCTCCAGCCCTTGTCAAACAAGTCGTGCAGCTGAGCTGTTTGTGCAAGCAGGGTCCGGCGGGAGCGGCTCACGTGAGCCACGGGGCACCAGGTGCTCTCGGCAAACAGCCCCTGCCTGGGGTCATCCCTGACAGCAAAGCTGCACCGAGGCTGGGATGGGCTAGCTGCCACCACCCAGCACCCCACAAGCAGCAGGGTGGGAGCTGAGGGGAAATTTGGGGCTGGGAGGGAGGACCTCTTACCCTGCGGGCCGGGGAAGCCGTTGTCGGGCCAGCCGTAGGGGTGGCCGTTGATGCCCAGCAGCGTGTACTCCTGCTCCATCCCGAACCACGGGTGGCTGTCCTTCACCAGGTCCATGACTTTCTTGCACGTGTGTCTCAGATTGGTCTCTGGGAGCAGAGAGGGCCAGGTTAGAGCCTGTGAGCCAGCACCCACCACGCTCTGTTTCATTCCCCTCCGAGGCTCCACCACTGCCAAGTGCTTCCCACAGAAGCCTTAAGGAAACCATGAGTGAATCCCCCTTCCTGCTCACCAAATTCCTCCTCACAGTTACTCCATCACCAGAACATCAGGCCACAGGTCAAGAGGGTTTAATTACCCTGTTCCCCAAACCACTGCTGATGGTCCATGAACATCCTCCTCCTCTTACTCACTGAGAGACCAGGAGCCTTACCCCAGCCCCTCCTACAGGCATTCAGCAGGCCTGGGAACAGGAACTTCCATCACTCCTTCACCCCCATCCTCTTTCTACCAGCCTCATCTTAATTATCCATATCTTTCTGCAGCTCCATGGTTCTGGTCAGGCTGGCTGACCCTGCTTTGGCCTTTTGAGGTGCTCAAGGCAACTGGGGCTTTGCCAGGAAAACACAGATAGCAGAGAACTGTCCAGACATGGGACAACATGCCAGGCAAGGGGAATGAGAGTTTGAACCACGACTTCAATGAAAAAGGCTGAAAACCTGTGACAGGGACAGGCAGGCTTCAGGCTCCATATTCTGCCTTAATTTGCGATAGAACCCCAGAGCAGCTACAGCGGAGCATGGGGCTGGAGGGAAGCAGTGGCAGATGGGGAGCAAGGGGAAGACAATTTCTTCCCCTGAGCCCACACAGCCCTTAAGGTCCATGGAAACCGCCTCGGGAAGGGCTGGAGGGTGCACCCTTCTCACCATCAGGGCTCTGGGCTAAGCCCTTTGCCCTGGCAGCCCCAGGGTCAGGGGCTCTCCTCACAAACTCCTCCAGTGGAGGAGCTGCCGGGCAGGAATCTCAACTGAGACACTTCCCCCACCCGTGTCTGGAGGCTGCTGGAGGAGGAATCAGCCCCGTCTTTCACCATCCCTGGCCGCAGCCCCGGCTCTCCCGGCAGAGCTGCATCACCCGCAGATGCCCTCTCCCTCCCCCTCACACTCAGCGGGGCACAGCCCTGCTTGAGGCACAAATATCCGGTTATTTGCCGGCAAATAACCCCTCCGGGAGCCCCTCAGCGCGTCCCTGCAAACAGGCTCCTTTTCCTGTGTCTGGGGCTTTATCAGAGGGACAAGACGGACTGCAGGCTCCTGTGACTGCAGACCGGTGATAAGAGCGGCAGCCGCGCGTTCTGGAGCTGTTTGCAGAAGGGACCCTGAGCGCCGTCTCAGCATCTTCTCCTTCCTTTTCTGCAGCCTCCCACCAGCGAGAAGAGCGACCACAACCCCGGCGCGGTAAAACCCCCGCACTTGCAGCTCCTGCTCCCCGCCAGGGCTGGGCAAGCTCGGGCTCCAGAGCCGGGAGGCGCCTTTGGCAAGTGCCGTCAGCGAACTCCACATCTCACTGCCCTTCTGCTCGCCCAGTGCCACCAAAACAGGTTCCTGCAAACAACCACCGCCACCAGCGCTTGGATTTCGGAGCCTCGGGCCAAATGCTCGGCGTTCAGCTGTGCCCCAGGGCCAGGGTCTGGAGCAAGCAGCCGCCGGCGGAGGTGACACCGCAAATATTAAGGGGGTGTTCCTCGGGAGCTGGGGGAGCTCACCTGCGGGTTTCCTGTTGTACTTCAGCACTTCGCAGAGCACCAGCTTGTTGGGGTCCAGGCAGAAAGGGTCCCTGAACATGGACACCGGCACCAGGAACATGTCACTGTTGGAGCCCTCTGCCTGTGCCGTGCTGGAGCCATCGAAATTCCACTCCGGGACATCTGCGAGGCAGGAGGGGTACGGAGGCGGGAGTGAGGTTGGGAAAAGGTCCACATACGGATTGTGCCAAGTGCTGGTGGCTCAGCTCCAGGATGGAGCACCAAAAGGGTGCTGAGTTCCACGGGATGTCAGCCACAAAGGTTTTCTTGCACATCCCCGGAGCCCATGGACGCCTCCCTGAGCATCAGTGTGTTCACCCCCCCAGCACAGGCAGGATCAGTCCCAGCCACTCAACCTCCCGCTGCCAAACCCTATCCAGATGCCCTATCCAGATGCCGACACGTCTCCGTGCCTGTTTGCCCGGTGGAAAGGGGCGAGGAACTCATCCTCCCCTTCCCACTCAGCACCAACAGCAGAGATTAGCGGATTAAGCAAACCGCAGGGTTGGATATTTATCCTGCTGCTTGGTGTAACTCCACCAGGCAGCTGCAACAGGTATCACTAGTGCCACGCAACCAGGGAGAGCCCGTCCCAGCTCCCACTGCCCCAAGCACCCCAGAGCTTCTCCCAGACGATGCTCAGGGCCCTCCACCACACCACCCATCACCCGGAGGGACAAGGAGCCGCGTTACCTTCGATGCTCTTGGGCTCCTTATCGAGGGTCCTGCTCTTGCAGCGCACGCCCTCGCCGCTGCCGTCGATCCAGACGTAGGTGACCTGAACCCTCCCATCCTGGGGCAGCCTCATGTACTGCTCCCGCACCAGCTTGTTCAGCCTGGAGCTGTGCGACACCGACATGGCGACGGCCCTGCGGAGGCGAACAGGTGAGTGCCACATCACGCCCGGCCCCTCTCCCCACGGGTGTTTTACAAACCAACCTCCCGGCCCAGGACAAGCCACCCCAGCTGCCTCCTCCCGCGGGACTCGAACCCGCGGCCCCGCGCTCACCGGCCCCGGCGCTGCCCGCGCCCGCTCCGCCCGCGCTTTAAAGGCGCCCGCGCTCGGGGGCGGTGCGGAGGCGGCTCCGCCCCGGGCCGGCCCCCACCGCCGAGACAGTATGGTTTTCTTTCCTTATTAAAATATTACTTATTAAAAACGACAGCCATCGCACGGCTAAAGCATAGCTTTGTTTAAAAAGTAGAGAGTTATTGGCTAAATAACTTATTGTTTATTAAAAAAAAACCACCAAAAAACAGTTATTGCTCATTGAGAATTATGTTTACCCCCTCCGGTCCCCTTTCGGCGTGTGTCTCATCCCTTTTGGGCCCTTGTTCGTGTAGGGTTGCCCTCGTACACGTGTGCAGGTGTTTCTCTCCCAGCGCTGCTGCTGCTGCTGTCGGAGGGGGAGCTGCGGAGGCTGCCGGGTTGTGCTCCCCCAGCACCCCAAAAGCCTGGCTGGGACCTGTTGTTGTGTGATGGAATGGATCCGGGGGCCTGTGTGGTCCTGGGGACATCAGTGAACGAGATCCCTGGGGACAGGGCCAGACGGACTCCCGAGGACAGGGGCAGGCAGATCCCTGGGGACAGGGACAGCCCCATGCCTGGGGACAGGGCCAGCCAGGCTCCCGAGGACAGGGGCAGGCAGATGCCTGGCAGCCCTACCACTGCCTCTCTGCCCCCATCCTGCCCTGGACACCCCAGGAATGACCCCTTCCCACCCGGCTTCAGCCTCCCATGGCTGCAGGGCTGGGTTTGCCCCCAAGGCTTTCCTTCGAAGGGAGGAAAGGCTGAGGGCTGCAGGGAGAGCTACTGGGAAAGCATCGCAATCTCCTGCCTGAGCCCTTCCCATCTATAAACCGCTGAGTTGAAGCACAATTTTTCAGCACCACAGCGTAGTAGAGTCTCTTTAAATCCCTAAACTATCCACGCTCAGCACAGGCTGTGCTGTGATTTACAGTCAGCTAAAAATCCTCAGCCAACAGGTGTGAATTTGAGTCGATTATTTCAATATAGCAGCAATTTCCAGCTATTGAGCCGAACGCAGATCCAATTAGGTGAATTAAACGCCTCGCTGCCTTCCCGGTTTTCCATAGATCCTGCGTGAGAGGCTCCCAAGTGTCGGAGCAGACAGAGCCCAAACGTGCCAATGCACAATCAGCACGGGCACAGCCCGTGCCGCCTCCAGGGTTATCTCAAATACTCCCGGGTTTTTTTCGAGACAGAGGGCAAGATTCCAAACATCTCCCTGGGGCAAACCCGGCGGGGTGAGCGCGCCTCGACTCTCCTCAAAGCCTCGGGTTCGGAGCAGTTTTTCGATGTTACAAAAGGAGAAAAGGCTTTAAGGCATGACTGCTCTCTAAAGCAGTCGGGGTTTTGCTAATTCCCCCGGTTCTTAAGGCAGACTCATGCTCGTGGCTGCCTGACTCATCCCCAGGAATGTTTTTCTGCGAAGCACCAGGGCAGCTAAAAAAAACAAAACAACACTTCACGGTTGATTGCCCCCCCCAGGACATCTCCTCCCCGGGCACTGACCCAAGACATCAGCTCTGTTTTTCCTCTGAAGGTGTTTTGGTCCCGCGGGCAGATAAAGGACCGGGAAGAAACCTGAAAGCACTCGGGATTGCACAAGAACCAGGAAATGAGATTGGCACCGAGAGAAGCAAAACTTAATTAGCAATTTTGGTGTCCGGGCGGTGACATCAGTGGCGGCGGGCTGCGGGCGGGCCAGACGTCACCCACCCCGCACCCCGCACCCCGCGGGTGCTGCCCCGAGCAGGGCGCCCGGGAAGGAGGCTGGCACACGGGCTGGCACTCGGGCTGGCACACGGGCTGGCACACGGGCTGTGCCCAAGGTCCTGCAGCAGCGCTGGCAGAGCCGCGCAGGTCTGCCCCGTGTCCTTGACGCTGCCCCGGTGACATTCAGGGTCTCCTGCAACTGAGGCGGGGGTGCAGCTCGAAAGGAGCCACCTCCCCCAGCGGGGTATTTTAGGGACACATCCTCGAACGTGGCTGCAAAGCTCAGCATTTCCTCCTTGCTGTTTGGAAATCGTCCCGGGGCAGCAGGAAATGCACCGCTGGGTGTGCAGCCTTTGCCGGAGGCGTTGCACCACCGAGCTGGCGCCGTGGCAGCGGCTCCGCGGATCCCTGGCTCCCTGCTCCCATCTCCATCTCCATCTCCATCCCGCCTGGGGAGCTGGGCCCGCGGGACCGGCCTCAGCGCTGGAGAAGAGCGGCTGATGCTGAGCAGGAAGCACAGAGATGGAGCTGCATCCCTTGGGAAGGATCTCAAAGCCCACCCGAGGAGAGGGAAGCTGCATCCTTCAGAAACAGCAGCACCAGCGGCGTGTTCACTGTGATACCAGGGTGCAGCCCAGACCCTGCACCCTCCTGACTCAGCTGGGCAGGGGGAGGCTCAATTTGTCCCCAGGGAAAGCTCTGGGCTTCCCTCCTGGATGTGCCCACTTGTGCAGAAACACCCTGGAGCTTGAGTTGGCTCAAACCCAGGGAGAAATGAAACAAAATCCAGCCTGAATTAACCCAGCAACCTGGAGTGGGAAGCAGAGCTCCTCTGTGAACAGCTGGAATCACTGAGCACCAAGACACCCCAAAGGGGAAGGCAGAGCCAACACCAATAATCCCTCACCTGATCAGAGCCCCAGGAGGGCAAACACGGTGGGTTTGTGGTGTTTGGGGACAGCAGGGACAACAGCAGCCTGTGGGTGCAGGGTGTGAAATCACAGAAGTCCTGAGGGTGGAAAGGGTCATAGAGCCCAGCTCTTACCCCAGCACTGCCGAGCCCACCATGGCACCAGGCCCCAGTGACATGGCACCACCCTGCCCAAACACCACCCCCGAGGCAGCTTGCCAAATATGCTAAATTATTTCACACCAAAAAGGGTTTTAGTAAGCAAGAAAAAGTGTTCCTGCCATATAAGGCTGGGCAGCTGCTCAGTCAGTTTTTCCTGGGATCAAGCCTTACCTCACCACAGCCCAGTCCCAGCCATTCCTATAGCAACAAGCCTGGTACACCAATGGCAGCCAGCAAAATTCACACCTGGATCCTCGAGGCCCTGGAGTTACATCTCAACCCAAACAAGCCCACGCTCTCTGCAATCACAGGGCTCCTGCCTGCTCCCCTCCACGGCAGGTACAGTAAATATTGACCACCACGAGGCTCCCGACTCAGGAAATCAGTGACTGGCCCAAGGTCGGGAGCTGAGGGCAGGAAAGGGAGCAGGGGTGTCCTTGGAGAAGTAAAAGGTCACAGATTAAACCTCCAGAGGACTTTGTGAAGCCCTCTGAGCTGCAGCAGAAGGGTTTCTCCACTGTAGAGGACAGCAGGGAGAGGAGCTGATTCTGCTTTGCTGCTACAGCCTGGAGCAGCTGTCACCTCTGGTGCCACCTGGGATGTCACCCAGTACCCACAGGGATGCAGCAGGGCTGCTCCCCTTCCCAGGGTCTTTTTTTGGGGGTGATTGATCAGTCTGGAGACCTGGCCAAGCCCTAAATACTTCCAGTTTTTATCTCTCTGACTTCAAGGCTTCATCAGCCAGAGCATTTTCCAACCTTGCCAAAATACACCAAAGATATTTTTTTGCTTTGATAGAATATTAATAAATCATTAGGGATTTTTTCATATTGAAAATCTTCAGTAACACGGCATGTTTTACCACAAAGGGATTAAACACGGACTGATTTACCTCCTGGGGTGACTTTTTACCCTTCCCCTGGTGCTGCAGCAGGGCAGGGGGCTGGCCCCGGGCTGTCAGATCCCTCCCCACACTTGCCCAAGAAGGATCCCTGGGCACAAGGCAGGGATTTGGGGATGAAGAGTTTGGGTTTTGCTCTACATCACCCTCCAGGATCCAGGACACTGCCCAGAACCGAGGGAGCTCCTCCCTGGTTGTTAAAGCCTCAAAGCACTTCCCAGAGCACGGAGCTCCCGGGAGAGTTCCCTGTCCCCAGTTCGGTGTGAACAACCCGGGCTGGTTTTTGTCCTCCCAACCAGTTTGGTGGGGAGATTAGAGGGAAGGCAAAGAGCAGGATGGGCAGGAGGCGCCCGGCACAAACACCATAAAGGGATTAGAGGGGCTGGGGGCAGAGCAGAGGGGAATTTTCCTGCGTGCACTGTGCTGGAAGAGAAGGCTTCTTGCAGCTGAGGAAAGCAGGGGGGTGCTGTGGGGGAAGGGGGGTGGCCCAGCAGGGCTGGGATGTGGCAGGAGGCGGCCAAGGTGGGTCAGTGTAGGAACAGGGTAAAAGTTAGCCTGTCATTTCTTCTAAGTGCTACTAACAAGCAATCTCGGAGTTCCCATATGAAGCTATTTTTGAGAATGAGAAGTTCCTTTAACACAACAATCTATCCTGAGGGTAAAAAAGAAGTACAACTGTAACAACGAAGGATTTGTCCCATGAAAATTAGTAAAGAAAATATATAAACAATCTGAGAATAGATAGATTTGATGGACAAGTAAAATACCTTTTAGTAACCAATAGAATAATTAACAAGAAAGCTATTAACCAATTAGAAGTTACCCCCAAAGTTTGTAAAAAATGTGTAAAAACATGCTGCCAAAATAAAGAAACCTTCTGGACTTCTATAGTATCACCCTGTGTGTTGTGACCATCCCAACAACACCTCAGAGCCCCACTGAGGGGTCCAGCAGAGACCACCCAGTGCCCAGGGGGCTGTGCTGGCATTCCCCTGTCCCCACTTTTACACTTTTCCTGCAAAAAAACTTACACTGTCAGCTGAACTGACAGTTTTCCTTTACAATTAAAGCACATTCAGGCAACAGTAAATCTCCTTAGATTTGCACCCAAACCGCTTTGCCTTCATTCAAATAGTGCTGCCATACCCTTTTCTGTGCACACACATATAAATGCATACATATATGACATAAAAATACATATCTATATGACATATAAATATATATATTGCATATAAATACACATATATATATATATATATATGCACGTACACATCATTGTGTATGTCATACTTGAATACACCTGGGAACCCCAACAGCACCCAGTGGCCACCAAAGCACCCAGCAGCAACCCTCTAAAGCTGAAATCTTTCCACCCAGACAGGATCCCCTGCAGGGATTAGGAACCCTGATCCCCTCCAGGGATTCCCCTGCAGCCTCCAGGTCTGTGTGAGCTGCCAGGCTCCCTCACAGCACAGAGCTGCTTTAGGGTCTGTTTGCAGAAAGCTCTTATAAACAATTTTCACAGAATCACAGAGTCAGTGAGGTTGGAAAAGACTCTGAGTCTCCTTTTCTCCAGGCTGAACAGCATTTTGGAGGTTATTTTCAGCTTCAGGGGTGTGTGTACATTTGTGAGGGTAAGGCAGCAGAAAGGGCTCAGCAGAGCTGCCCTGAGCATCCCCAGTGCTGCAGCCCACAGACAGAATAAACCCCAAGGGTAAACCCCAAACAGCTGCCCCTGACAGGCTTTCATCTGAATTTACTTTGTAATCCAGTGACAGTCACTTCAGGCTGTCAGAAAAGAAATTGGGGGAAAAGGAGGGGGCACATGGGACATGCCCAGCCTGAGGAAACCAAAGTGAGAGGGGACAATTCCAGCCAAGGAGCTGATTGCCAGGGCAGGGGGAGCAGCACAGGCAGGAGCAGGAACACAAAACCCACTGGATCAGTGACCAGCCGGGCTGAATTTCACCCAGACCTTCCCTGGGATCACTGAGAGCCAGCAAGGAAAAGCTGCCTTGGGCACAAAGCAGGGCTGCCCCAGCCCACAGGGGAGCGGGCAGTGGGGCCAGGGCACCCCAGGGCATCCTGGGCAACAAAAGGAACCAACTTCCCTGTGATCTCTGCAGAGAAGGACCCGGCAGGCTCTGACTCACAGGGGGAACTACTTTTCATCTCTTCAGAGACAGAAACCATGAGCTGGAGCTCCCCACTCTGGAAGCAGGAGCCCTGACCCACAGGCTCCCGCCCAGCTCTTGGCTTCAGGGAGAGCAAAAGTGACAGAATGAGAGGAAAGCTTCACCAGCAGAGATTGAGGTTGGACAGTAAGAAAAAAAAATCATTTAAAAGCTTGTAAAGCACTAGCAGAGGCTGCCCAAGGAATTGATGGAGTCACCCATCCCTGGAAGTGTTGAAAGAAATGTGTGAGTGTGGCACTCGAGGACAGGGGTTAGTGGTGAACAGTGGTGGTGCTGGGCTGACAGTTGGACTTGATGATCTTATAGGCCTTTTCCAGCCTTAATGATTCTATAATTCCACGATTGCTGCCCTGTGACATCCTTCCCCAGGCTCCAGCCAGAATCCTGGCATGCCAACCCAGGGAATTTTAACCAGCAGCATTTATTTCAGGAAACCAAATAGCAAAAATCTCAAAGTGCACCAAAGCTCCTACAGCAGCAGAGTGCTCAGAGCAGAGTCTGAACAAGCAGTGAACCACCAGAGAGATGAACTCCCTTTTAGTGTAAATAGAATTATCAGCACAGCAGTTGATGCAGGCAGGCAGCCACAGCCTCCTCGCCCAGCTGGTTCCCCAGCCCGGATCCTGTTTGGCAACCCCATTTTGCAGCCTGACACAAATGCAAAGCTTTTTTCACTTCCCTCCCTGCCCATACGAGCCCTGGCTGCTGCAGCAGGGCCCTCAGAGCAGCACCACTCTGTTTGTCCAACCCGTGGGGGGATTTTTCTGAAGAAAACAGGAGGAGACTCCTCCCTGGTGGGTTTTGTTTTCTCAGTGCTTACCCAAACCCAGTGCTTCCCTCAGCAATGTCATCTCCTTGCAATCACATGATTTCAGGAGCTGGGATTTTTAAAGTAGAAAAAAATTGAGCATTTTAAAGGCAACTTTAGAGCTTGCAGGGTTTGGCCTTTGATCCACAGAACAAGGCTGCCTTGACGAGGTGCCATGTCTGAGGCCTCTAGAGCAGCTGGGTAGGTATTTTGGGGGCAAAAGGTTTGTTTTCTAGAGAAAACCACCTTGCTGCCAGCCTATTGCAGGCCTCTTCACAAAGTAAAAGTAAATTCTGGCAGGTTCCTGCAGAGCAAAGCAGCCAGATGTGCTTCAGCACTTTGGGCACCGGGCTTCAACTTCAGAGGCTGTAACTCAGTCCAGGTAGAACCAGAAGCTCCCCTTGGTGTGGCTTTAATGTGAATTCAAACCAAATCACAGCCCTAGAAAATCCCTTGTTCTGGGTGAAAACACTCCCTAAGCACTTCATTTTGGCCTTGTTTAATTCCTTTTGTGAGTAGATTTTTCCAAAATGAATTATTTTTGTTTTGTAGCAGGCCATCCTCATCCCTGCTGGTTCGCATCCCTCTCCCAGTTGAGACAAGCTGACACAGGTTTGTTTTCCTGCCACAGCAGCAGCCACTCCAGAGTTATCCCCCCACCTGGATGCTCATCCCGAGCTCCCAACACGATCCCACCCAAACAACACTGAGCCCCACACGCAGCTCCTGTCACTGCCCAAATCTCGGGCTCCTCTCCCAGCACTGGCTGGGGTGAGCTGCTGGTGCAGCCCCCCATCCTCACCTGCCCCTCACCTGCTGCCCAGCAAGACCAGGACATTGCTGATCCTGTGCATTTCCCCATCCTCAGCAGCCAAACCCAAAACACCAAACAGGGGACGTGGGGCTGATGAGCCCTGGGGGCACAGCCATGCACAGCAGCCCCCTCTGCACCCCCAAATTGAGCCTCCAGCCCCAGCAGTGAGCTCCAACACCCCGGCAAGGCTGGAGACACCCCAACACCCCAGAGCTCCTCCCTGGGAACCTCTGCAGCAGGAGCAGGGGCACAGCAGCCTCAATGCCCTCATCCCCTTTCCCTGTTTTTCTCCCTAGCATGGAGCACAGCACCCCTCCAGCACCTCTCTCCTCAGCTGCCCAAAATCTGGCAGTGAAATCCCCCTGCAAGGAGCAGCTTTGTCTGTGCTCCCCTCTCACCTGCACCTCCACGCTGCCAGCTCTGCCCTGCTCCCCACACACCCCGGCCTCTCACACCTTAAACCACCCCCCCTTCCACCCTCCGGCCTCTGCACGCTGCAAATTCTCTAATTACCCCTTGGTAATGAACACAAGGAGCTCTGGGGTGTCCCCGAGGGGCTCGGTCTCATCACAGGTGTCATTTCCCCGTGCCCAAGGTGCTGCTGAGGCTCTGCCGCCCTCTTGGCTCAAGTGACCACAGAACAAGTCAGGAAAAGTCACAAAGGAAAGTCAAATTTACCGTTCTGTGGGACCAGGAGCCTGTTCCAGCTCTGGGCAAGCCCTGGGGGTGTTTCTGTGCCCCTTCCAGCCAGCCCCAGCCCCTGTTCCTGCACAGCCACTGCCCTGAGCCCTCTGGGCTGCTGCACCCCTGCTCTGGCTGGTGGCACTCGGGGACATTGGCTGAGCACGGGGGGTCACATCCCCGGCCCACAGCGCCCAGCCTGGGGCAGCCCCCTCCTCCAGACCCGGGGACAGCCTGACTCTGCCTTGGGGACTTCAGGTTTTCAGCAGCTCTGCCTGCCTGGCCAGCAGCAGCAGGCAGGGAGCGGGACAGTGCTGGCAGTGTCCAGCCCGTGGACACAGATGTCACCTCAGGGCACGTGGGACCTCCCAGCTGGTCCCCAGCCAGTGGCACTGTGGGGACAGCCCTGCCCTGACACAGCCTCAGCTGGCAGAGCTGTGTCCCTCTTGGCCTGGGGACAGGGACACATCCCTGAGCTGCGGTCCTGCCTGTGGCAGGGCGGGAAGGAGAAGGACACAGCACCTCATCGAATCAATTTAATTAATTTCATCAATTAAATACCTGCTCAGGCTGTCCTGGCTGCAGTGACCAGTGAGGGGAGCAGAGGGCCCCTTTATGGGAACAGCCCCATGTGCAGACCCAGGCCCCCTTCAGCCCCCCAGGGCCAGGCAGGAGGAAGAGGAGGCTGGCCCAGGGATGGATGCAGGAGCCAGGGCAGCTCGAGGGAGGCCAACATCCCCCACCCACAGTGCCGGTGTCACTGGGGGCCACTCAGCCCCCCCAGACATCAAAACACAACAAACTCCAGCCTGGAGGGAGGCCCACAGCACCCCGGGGTGCCCACCCAGAGGCAGGGGAGGTTCGTGGTCCCCCACACCCACTCTGGGGTTTGTGTCACCCCTCCCAGCCTGGCAGGGGGGTGGGCAGTGCCCGGGGCAGGGCTGTGTGCCCGCCTGTCCCTCACACCTGGCTGGCCCTGTTTGCTCACCCCGGGCCCAGCTTTGGGCAGGAGGGACAGGGACGTGGGGAAGGTGGGAAGGGAGCAGCCCCTGCCCCAGCAGGGCCAGGGCAGCCCAGGAAAAGGAGCCATAAACCAGGGAATTAATTGTGTTATGCCACCCCTGGGAGCTCCAGGCAGGAATGGCATCTCTCCACCAGCCACTGTGACACTGCCCGTGGCACCTGTCCAGGAAGGGACACCCCGCAGGTGCCACCAGGCCTGGGCACTGCAGGTTTTGAGGGAGCCATGCCCAGGATGCTCCCAGTCCTGCGGGGCCAGGGCAGAACCTCCCCCTGGCCCCTCACCCAGGTGCCACCACGTCCCACCCCTGGGGGCACCACCCGCCTCCATCTGGGAGGGGACCCGGGACAAACAGCGGGGGCTGGAGCCGGGGATCAGTGTCTGGTGGCCCTGGGGAGCTCAGCAGCCACCTGGAGCTGCTGCTGGGACAGTGCCCGTCCCCTGGGGCTGAGCCCCGCTGCCCCACGGGCACCCCGGGCTCCTCTGCCCATCACTCACCTCTGCAGAAAGCCAAAAGAACCCCTGGCCCCCACCAGGCGGGTCCCAGCGCTTCCAGCAGGGCTCCAGCAGCTTCCCGGGGCTGCTCCCTCCCCAGGGCTCCCTCCACCCTCCGTGCCACACCCACCAGCGATGGCATCAGCACCCCCGAGAGAGGGAGAGATCCCTGACACAGCCCCCCCTGGTCAGGATGGCTGGTGGTCCTCAGCAGAGGGCAGCCAGGGAAACTGAGGCACGGGCATGAGCCCTTGCCAGCCTGCTGGAGGAGGAGGGGAACCGGGAGCTTCTCTGGACCAGGGAGCTGTGGGACAATCTCATGGCAGTGGCTGCCGCTGGATTTCCTGGCTCATCGTTTTTTGGCTGGGCTGGGCTTGGGAAGGCTGGCACCCCCCTGGGGGCAGGGAGGTGCTGGGCCAAGTGAACACTGTGATCTTGTGGGGATAAACTGAGGTGGAAAGCAGGCACTGATCACTCAATTTCCAGCAGAAATGGATTTGGGGTGGTTTGGGCTGGTTTAGGGGGTACTGACCCCAGCAGGGACCACAAGCCAGCTCAGCATGGGGCTGAACACAGGCCAGTGGGGCAGATTTCAGTGAATATGGGATGTTTTAACCAAAACTCGTGCCTGGGACATTTAAAGGTACCTTTACATACAAATTCCTCCTGTAAATATTTATCCTGCTCCCGCCTCCACCAGCGAGCAGCCCTGGAGGTGCTGGCAGACTCGAGTGGCCTCTTGCCAGAACAGGAGCTTTAAAACTGCTTTTGTTTGTGCTCGGAGCAGGAAAAGCCACCAAGGTCCTGGCTGGCAGGTCACAGGGGACGTGGCCTTTCAGTTCCCAGCCTCTGCCCCCTGCCAGCCACCCCTCATGACTGACTGACCTACAGATTTTCCCACGTCAATTTTCCAGCTGGTTTGGGGACAAAATAAACTTCAAAATGCAGCTCATCCCCTCCAACATTGCAAAACTGATTTGGTGATTTGGAGCCCTCTCTCTTGGGGTTTGAGCTGCTGGGGCTGGAGGAGCCCTCAGAGGGTGAGTGGACTGAACGCTGGGGGAGTGGTTGGGTGGTGATGGGTGGCACGAAGTTGAGTTGGCAGCCAGTGACTGATTCTGTATCCCAGGGGTCAATCCTAGAAATCCTGGCTCCAGTCCTGATTAACATCTTCCTTATTGATCTGGATGATGGGGCAGAATGTCCTTTTGACAATTTTTGCTGTTGGCACCAAACTGGGAGGGATGGGCAATGTGCCCGTCCCTGGTCGTGGTGCCACCCCGAGGGACCTGGGGAGGCAGGAATCTTATAAAGTTCAACAGGGAGGAAATAAAAGTTCTGCTTCAGACAGGGACAAGCACTGGTACCTGCTGGATAAGGGGGGGACCAGGGAAAGGCAGGAAAGAACCTGGGGCTCCTGGTGGACCCTGACCTGAACATGAGCCACCAACAAAGGTGATGGCACCCTGAGCTGCTGGGTGTTCCCTGCGGGCTGAGGGAGGGGATGTTCCATCCTTGGGGATGCTCAAACATCACCTGGACGTGACAACCCCCTCTGGCTGACCCTGCTGGAGCAGGAGTTCGGACTGGGTGGCCTCAGGAGGTCCCTTCCACCTCCACAGCTCTGCGGAGGAGGAATAAATCTTTCCCAGGAGCCAGGGCAGCACCCCTGAGCGCAGCCGGAGCGGGGTGAGCTCTGCCAGGGCACGTCCGTCCCTGTGCTGAGGCTTTGCCAGCTCAGCAACAGGAAGCACCTTTGCGAGTCACCGCCTTAGAATGTGGCTCAATGGCCACAGCTCCTGCTGGGCGGGAGGCTCTGGCAGCTGGGGCTGCCCACACAGCGGGCTGGCACTGCTGGCATCCCACAGCTCCTCACTCGGGGCTTTCCCCAGCCCCAGGTCAGCAGCCTCCACCCTCCTCCCCCAGTGAGCACTGGGCTCTGACATCACGGAAAACCTCCCAGTCGCTCATTATCAATATTAATATGCAAATAGCTGACGTTCCCTGGGCAGGAAGGGTTGTGGGAAAAGCAGGGGATGTGCAGGAGGCGTTTGCACCCGTAACTTTCTGCTGAAACCCTGAGCTGTGGCTGTAGGATCTGCTCCTAATTCCCTACCAGCAGTGATAATCTGGATTAACAAAGGAATGGTGGGGTCATGCTCCTCACAAGCACAAGAATTCATCTCAGAAAGGCATAAGAAAATCACCTTAAAATACCACAAGCTCAGAACCACCTTCCTCAAAGTGAATAGGGACCATATTCCTAAAAGTTTCTTTAAATCAAACGTGTCTGGAATGGGAAAATTTTACTGGAGCTACTAAATGCTGAGTAACTGCTCAAATTGAGGAGAGACAATAGGGTTTGGAGGGTGCTTAGGGCACGTTTTGGGGTTTAAATGTACCCTGAGCTACCACTGCCTGCAGGACTGTAGATAAGTTTTAATTCCTAGTTATTTGCCATGCCTGGGAACAATTCTGGGTTTCACAGCTGCCTGTCCCGAGGGAATCCCTAATGAGCAGTTAGTTAAGAACAAAAAGGTGAATGTTGACCTGCAGAAGTGTTTAGTACCAAAATCATTGGAGTTATGCTCCCTGGTGGAATTAAAAGGGATTATCCTGATTCAGTTCCTGCCCATCTCTTGCTCAGCTGAATGTTGAAGGATGAGGCTTCTTCTGTTTGCTTTGGCAAATGTGGGCACAGGGACACCCACTTTTCCCACAGATAAATACAAATGTCCTCTTATTTATGCATCAAATCACTAAGCCAAAAGTATTTCCTGCTCTAAGTAAGAGCCCAGATCGAAGGTGCAGTTTGCTGGCAACAGGATTTATCCAAGAGGAGTGTTCTGACAGCAGGGAACACCACCTTTCATCTGGGCTTGCCAGGTGCATGAGAGACACGAATGCAATTAAGCTTCACAGCAACCCTGGTGAGGCAGGCAGGTGGGGATTAATCAAGGAATTAATTAGTACAGAGAAAACAAGTCTGTCAGTCACTTCTGTGCTGCCCTTGATACCGGGTTCTAGGATAAACAGGTTATTTGTAGGGTTACATTAGAGCAGACCCAAAATGGGATGCTGGGAACAAAAACCTCAATGAAAATCCCAACTATTGCCCAGTGCCTCTTGGGAGATGGGGAATTTCTTCCTCCCATCCTCTCACTGCAGCATTTTCCAGAAGCCCAGAGAAAATCCAGGTCTCTGTGCCTGGCTTTGCTGATGTAAAAAGCAAATCCCAGTTTCTCTGTTAACTGCAGGTTTTCCATTGAAAGAGGCAGGATGGAAAAGGGAAGGAAAATTCAGACTGATTTGAGGGACAGAGAAGTGAAATGTGGATCCTGTGTCATGCTCAGGGGTTGAGTTTACAACAAATCCTAAAAATAACCCCCAATTTCCAAGCTGTTGCCTTACCTTGGGAGCATTTCCTCTCTCTGTCTCCTGTTCTAGTCCTCATTTCATTCCCTTCTTTCCCACAGCTGGGGTCACTACAACATGAGCTGCTCTGGGTGGCCAAGGGCCTGCACATGGGATATTTTCCCTTGTGTTGAGGTGCTGCATTCAGACCTGCACAGACCCTGCTCCTGATGGAAGGGAAAAAACACAAAATATTCACGGGCAGGAGATTCCTGGTGATTTTCACTGGACTTCCTCATGATTTCTGACTTTAGTTGTAAGGTCTGGGTCTTCAGCAGTGTAAAAAGCCCCACATTTGGGAGATCCAGCCACCAGTACAGGCAGGAGAGGTGCCCAGTCAGAGCCTCCTTACAGCCCAGGGAGTCCCTGCCCACAGGAACAACCCCTCAGGAGCTCTGGAGGAACAGAGAGAAACCCCAAAGTCCTGCAGTGCTGCTCCCAGGAGCTCTGGGACAACAGGATGAAGCTTGGGGTCTGGATCCCCACCAGCTGCCCCATGAGATCTCCCAGGAATGCCTGGGCTTGCTCCTGGGCCTTTCACACCCAGTGGTGCCCAGCGTGTGTGCAGTGAGACTGCAAAGCTCCCCAGAGTTGTCATCAGCCAACAGAACGCAGGGGATCTGGGGGGTGATGGCAGGGTGGGCACCCAGCTTGTGCTGGAGGCAATGTCTCAGTGCACGAGGTGCCAAGGCACAGCCCAGGCCTGCAGCAGGACACCAGAGGTCACAGCAGACAGGAGAAACCACCAGGAGCACATTCATCATCTGCAGCAGGTTTTCCAAAGCCCCCTGATCCTGAGGATGATTGGCCAAACTCTGGGTACTCTGTGCTCTGCCTCCACAGGACACCTGGCAGGGGCAAGGGGCCACGTCCGGCTTTTCACAACCTGTGGCAGTCAGAGCCAAACCTGCCACAAACCTGAGCACAGCAACCTGCTGTGCCCAGCTTGACACCCCAGAACCATGGAATATCCTGAGCTGAAGGGACCCACCAGGATCACCCAGCCCAGCCCCTGTCCCTGCACAGACCCCACCAACCCCACCCTGGGCATCCCTGGCAGCGCTGTCCAAAGGCTCCTGGAGCTGTGGCAGCCTCGGGGCCGTGCCCATTCCCTGGGGAGCCTGGGCAGTGCCAGCACCTCTGGGGGAAGAACCTTGCCCTGCTCTGCAGCCTGAGCCTGCCCTGGCCCAGCTCCAGCCATGCCCTGGGTGCTGTCCCTGTCCCAGAGCAGAGATCAGTGCCTGTCCCTCCTCTTCCCCTCATGAGGAAATTGTAGCTGTGCTGAGTCTCCCCTCAGTGTTCTCTTCTCCAGCTGAACACGTCAAGAGCCGTCAGCTGCTCCTCACAGAGCCCCCCTCAAGGCCCTTCACCACCCTTCAGTGCCCTCCTTTGGACACTCTCTGATGACTCAACATCTTCCTTATAAGTTTTTAATATCTTTCTTATCTCGTGGTGTCCTAAACTGCCCCTGCATTGGAGGTGAGGCCGCCCTACTCCAGAGCACAATGACTGTGCCACAAAGGAAAGAGAAAAGGCCTCACAGGAAATGTTCACCACCACTCACTGCTGAGGGAGGACAGTGGAAGAGCTGAAGCTGTCACTGTTTAAATGTAGCCTGAGCTCCCACTGCTTGCAGGACTGTAGATAGGCAGTGATGCTGTCACTGCTTGGCTCAGAAGTGTCTGCAGCAGTCTGAGGGCACAGCATCCTCCCACGCTGCTCCTTCCATTGACAATCATAGCCCAGAGGTGAGGCAGGCTGTGCCAGGCTCCTGTTGGCAGCAGGGCAGGGACAGTGGGTGAGGAATGAGGCTGTCACAGCAGCACCAGCTCTGCTGGCAGGGCCCTGCCTGGCTGTTCCTTTTTGGGAAGCAGATTTTCAGCCCATTCACCTCCCTGGCCACTTGTCAGCCTCACATTCCTCTGTGGCTGCTCCTGAACCCTGAAATCACATTGAGGTGATGTTTAAGCACTTGGATTTACAGCCTGGCTCCTGTGCCCATTGCTGCTGAGTGTGGCTCTGGGCTGTGCCCTGGCACATCCCAGCATGTCCCCAAAATGCCACTGTGGGAAAAGGGCTCTGTAATGATGCTCTCAGCCTGCCCTGCACCACATCCCGAGGGACAGATTCCCGGGAGGAAACAGCCTGAGGGCATTTTAACACTGATGTCTTTTCAGACAGAGGCACCTTTGCTCTCTCCTGGTTTGGGCAGGCAGAGATGCCTGGAATGAACCTGCCCGTTCCTTGTGCTCCCGGTGGCAGTGACAGAACGTGGCCCGAACAGCTCAGGGGGTGCTGAGAACCACTTTGTCTTCAGCAGGGCTTCCTGAAGCCTTCAGCCTGGCTGACAGGGTGGCATTTCCTCAGTGCAGCCTTTAACCCCCATTTTGGTAAATTTGGGAGTCCAGCCCAGAGGCTCAGGGAATGCTGATTGTCGTTTGCTGAGGACAGTGGCTCCTAACACGGGCAAGGCTATGGCAGCCTTTAAACCTTTGCTTTCCTCTGTCTTTCACTGCCCTTTCCAAAAAAAGTGAACCTTTCTAAACCAAGGGATTTTTTGATAATGTTTTGTTGCTGCCTTCTGGCACCATCATCCACAAAGCTGCAGAATCCCACCCCCCAGCAGAGAGCTGGCAACAAGTGGGTCCTTTATATTCTACCCAAAACTGTGACAGTAACCAGCTCAGGGTGACAAAAATCCCCAAGGTCAAGGGTTTTATTTCCCCCTCAGTAGCCATAGCCTGCCTTCAATGCCTACTCTGTAGAAAGCAAACTTTAATATATGCAATAATTTCTTAAAGAAAGAGGCAGAGGATCTGTACTCTGAGTGAGAGGAAGAATTTTGAGTGGTAAGATGAAAACACCTAGGAATTACTACAGCACTTGAAATTAACTTTACAAGGCAAAGCAGAAAAAAAAAGTTACTTTTTGTTTAACTTGGAGGGGAATCACACAAACCATTAGCCACAAACTTGCCTGGAGAGCAGCAGTAGAAATGCCCCTGGATCCCTGCAAGTGTCCCAGGCCAGGCTGGACAGGGCTTGGAGCAACCTGGGATAGTGGAAGATGTCCCTGCCAATGGCAGGGGGTGGAACAGGAGCTTTAAGGTCCCTTCCAACCCAGTTCTGTGATTTTGTAATCAGAGCTGATCTGGATATAAAGGGGAGGAACCAGGACCCACATGCAGCCCTCCAGCTCTGAGCAGGACAGAGATTTTCTCACCCTTTATGTGAGAAATCCTTCACCCATTGCAGCCCATACAAACCCCAGCAGCGCTGGGGTGGCACCCATGGAAAGCTTTGCCTTTGGAAATCATTCCTGTTAATGCAGAATACAAACACAGCACCACACAGAGCCCCAGGGGACACTTACCCCTGGCCGTAGTGCAGCACTGGCAGAGCAGCAGAGGCTCCTTCAGGCTCCCCAGGCAAGAAGTGATGGGCAGGAGGAGCTCTGGGGCGTACAGGGGATGGGAGATCTCAGCAATGGAACTCGAGCAGCTCAGACAGCTGCAGGCAGCAAAAGCAGCAGCTGGTTCACCAAAACAGCTGGATTTTGCTCAAAATCCCCCCAAAAGCAGGAGCCTCTGGGCTTGGAGACGCTGTGAGTCCAGCACAGTTCAGGAGGGAGGTGAAGGGGGAGTTTGGCCCCGCTGAGAGCAGGCTCCAGCCACAGCAGGAAACACGGAGGGGTGCAGGGCTCAGCAGGGCTGGGGTGACATCACTTCCCAACTGCTGGGGTGACATCACTTCCCAACTGCTGGGACACCAAGTCCCAAACTGCAGCAGCCGCAGCAGGAGGCACACGCAGCAGCAGTGCCAGGTGAGCTGGGCACTCAGGGCTGCCAGGCACTGCAGACACCAACAGGTGTGAGCAGCTGTGACCTCAAGGGCAGAATTTGACACCTGGCTCTGTCTTTATCTCTCTACAAGGCTTTTAAGAACAAACTGTTCAATATGAAATGACACCTAAATTAGTTTTACTTTTAACCCGACAACCAACCACCTGTGGCCTGCAATGCTGATTTTTGTACCTAATTACAAAACACCACCCAGACCCATGAAGAAGGTGAAAAAGGAGGACTTAGCCAATGCCCTAAAAGCTCCATCTTGCTTTATATATATTACTATATTCTAAAACTTTAAATTTTAAGTTTTCCACCCTGTGATATCACACACTTCTATTCAAACTACACACCCACAATCCCAGTGCTGTCACTCAATTTTGGAACCCTTTTCCAAGGCCTCAGGTCCAATGCAGTGTTTGCTTGGGGGTCAGTGCCTGTCAGCACAGAAAGTCTGAAATTCCAAGTGCCCAGGGTTCCAAGAGGGGGTTGCAGCTCCCTGGCTTGACCTCAGCTGCAGCTCCAGCAGGTGTGGGTGCAGTTTGGCCCAGTGAAGCTGCAGAGTGGTGGGATCATCAGCTGTGGATGCAGAGATGCGTCTCCAGGTCACACCAAACGCCCCAAACAAGCACCACATGCGAGGTCAGACAATAGGAATTTCTGAAAATGTCTTCCTAGGCAAAAGGAAGTCCTGAGAGGGCTTTGCTGAGATGTTCAGAAGATGATCTCCAGTGTGTGGACTCCAGCAGATCCAAGGCCAACCTGTGAAACTGCTCCACCTTCATTTACACCAACTCTTGGCTCTGTAAGGCAGGACAGCTCCACAGCTGAGGTTAAAAACCCAGAGAGTGAAATCCCAATGTTCCATACCAATGAACTCTTTGGGAGCTGATGGAAACAGTCCCTGCAGGAAGGTTCATCCACGGATGATCCAAAACTGATGATTTAAAGCCTCCCTGAGCTCTCCTGTGAGCAGCTCCAGGCTCGGGCCTTTCACTGACTCACTGTGAAAGGGCTGCAAACTGAAATTCAAGCTAAAAAGGAAGTTTCTGACAAAAGTGTGGTTTAGGGTGAAGCACACAGAGTCTATTTTGAGCAGAGCCAACAGCTCCTACAGCCTCGTGCCCCAGCTAAAGCCACATGAGGAGACTTCCCCCTGTTCCCCTCAGGAGAAGCTGCACACTGGGACCTGGAGCATCCATGAAGTGCCAGATCTTGGGGTTTTTTGGGCATTTTGGGGCATGTGTCTTCTTTTTGACCAAATAGCCCAGCTCAGTGCAGTGGCTGTGCTGGTTTGGGTCAGAGGCACTGCTGGTTACAGCCTGTGAGGGGATTCCTGGGAATTCCTGCCCAGAGGCATTTGCTGGTGTATTGTGACATCACAGCACAGCCTTTCCTTGCAGAGGAGCCGCTCCTCTCCTGCAGGGGAAATGTGTGTGCAGGTGCTGGGGTGCAGAGCCAAAGCCTCCAGGGGGCTGAAGGTGCCCACTGGGCACCCTGGGCTGTGTCCTCTCCACCCTGGGCCATTGCTCAGCCCAAATGCCAAGGAGAAGGTGAGTCCTTACAGGGTCTGGACCCAGATTTGGGGCTCACCACTCCCTCAGGTCTCTGAGGTCCACAGCACTGCAGACCCCGAGCTCTCCACCATCACCAGCTCCCACCCCAGGGTGCATTCCTTGGGCAGGACTTTCTCCAACAGAGCTGCAGACTGACCTGAGTATTAAAAAACCAAAATCAAACCTACAACCAGCCAAAACCAGACTCTGGTTGGCAGCCCTTGGTTCCTCTGCATTAAGGATGAGAACATGAACGTTTGTGCTCTAAATCCAGCTTTTATCCATACTGGATCACCACCAGATTCCAGGAAGCACCTTCACTGGCTCCCAGGCAGGGAAAGGCAAAACCAGCAGAGAGACACAAGGGCTGTATGAGAACAGAGACAGCCTGAATTCTGTGTATGTAAAAGAGTTTATTGGGAGTAAACAATATTCTATTTACAGGGATAAATCCAGCATGTGATCATCAGGGCAAGACAGTCCTGGCCCTTCACCCTTCCTTAAAGGAGCATCTCTGTCCCTGCTCAGTCTGTCTGTCCTGCTGAGGCTGGGGGCCCAGGGGGTTCCCTGGGACCAGCCCTCCCCTGCCCCACTGCAGGAATGAATTCAAACCCCTTTTCCACAGCCAGAGCTCCCAAAATCACTCAGGCTCTGGCAGAAGAGCAGGGAGAACATCCCCCAAACACAACTCCAGGGAAGCAAATTCCCGAGCACACAGAAACACTTCCTGAATGTTTTCCCTCCTGTCATCTCCATCTGTTGCTGTCACTTTTACCTGCATGGGTCAGGACAGGGAACAGCCCCAGAGCCCCAGAGCTGAGGCACAATTTCACAGAGTTTGTGTTTTGGGAGGTGCAGAAACTTTTAACAGCTACTCCTGCTTCCTTTTCCAAAATCATCTCAACGCAAGGCATGAACTTCAAGGCAGAAACCTCACCTCCTCTAGGTGAAAGCAGAGATTTACATCCAGGTTACTGATCCAGCCTGCCTGGGAGAGAGGACTGGGAACTCCCAGCCCTGGGTGACTGAACAAACACAGCGGCAGCCGCCAGGAACGATCCGCAAACAACTGAGCAGCAGACAAATGTGCAAATGTATCTGGTGGCTACTTCTGGATAATGAATGCATAATCTATTCCCACTCCCCTTCCTATCTGCTTCTGGATAATGCATCTGTGAGCCTGAGTCAGGCTCACAAATGGTTGGCAACGAGGAAAACAGGCTCTGTTTGAGCCAAACATTATGTTCAGCAAATAAGGAGCAGTTTTGCCATGGGCAGCTGCTGTTTGAGCCCAGTGTCAGAATCCCTCCCACGTTCCATGATTCCCATCCTGCCCACAGCAGCCCTGTGGGCTGCAGGATGTACAACTGACTTTTGCCTCTAAAATCTGATTTTATGCCCAAACAGCAGGGTCTAAAAGAGCACGATTGTATTCCTTCCCCACCTATCTGCTCATTAGAAAGTGGCTCTTACATTTATTTGCCTCAGCTGCTGGGAAGGCTCCAAATATGCTAATTACAAGGCCATTGCAGTGAGTTGCATTTGGTGACATAACTCTGAGTCACTGGTTCGGGGTATTTTCCCCCCTCTTCCCTGGAGCAACTCATTTAACAAAGGTAAGGAAAAGCAGAAAAAAAAATGGCAGGCTCTTAGTGCATGAGACTTAACAGGGAGCCAGCATTCCCAAAGTGCTGTGACTTCTGGGTGTCCAGGGGGAGGCAGCTCCTCCCGGGAGTGGTGACAAACTGGACACTGAAGGTTTTCCAGTGACTTTGGGAAATGCTGCTGGCTGCCCACGCAGTCCTGGGGCAGGAGGAGAGGAGCCTGAAACCAGAGGGAGTCCTCCCAAGGCTGCCCATGCAGGAGCAAATTCCATTTTCCCCCAGGAAATCTGTTCTCCATCCACCCAGCCCTTGGGGAAGAAGAAAGAAAAGTCACTTGGTGGTGCAGGGTGGCAAAAGCCTCATCCCACCTGGGGCTATGCCAGTGCTCCTGGTGGCTGCTCCCGGGGCAGGGATGAATTCCCGGGAGGAATGGGCAGGTTCCCTCTCAGCCATGGAGAGCTTCAGGTCCCTGGAGGATGCTCTGGGTGTGTGAGGAGCTGCAGACCCTGAGGGGTGGCTGCCCTGGCCCAGCAGTGTCCCCAGGCTCCAGGTCTGTGCTCAGGCTTTCCGGACGATCCTCCCCGGCTTCCTCCAGTCCCGGTGCCTCTCCCTGCGCACGGAGTGCACCAGGGGCCTGCAGAGGCTGGAGGGGGCTGACCTGGTGCTGCTGCTGGGCAGGAACAGAGCAAGACAGTGTTACTGCTGGGGACAGAGGCACATCTGCACCCCTTTACAGCAGGGTGAGAAAAACTCCCCTCCCACAGGCCTTTACAGACACACGTTAATATTTCTTAGGTTTCGTTGTTTCATTGGTTTATGTCACCCTGTTACCTCATGTGCACACCTGCCAGAATGTTCTCCCTTCCCTTGGGCCCCCCTGGGTTGTTTGTGCAGCAGTACCACACCCCTGTAACCCCATTAACCCCCCCAGTTCCTGGCCACCCCTCTGCACCAGTTTTCCCCATCCCCATTGGACCCTGACCCACAGAAACACCCCTTTTATCTGGTACATCACCCTGGATCCTTGGCTCACTTTTGGCTCTTGTCCCTTGGATGGAAGAAGATCGTTCACCACACCCTTGATTCCATGAAATGTTTAATTATTCGTTACAATATTCGTTCGTCTGCTGTTTTATCTTCCATAGATAAAACAGAAGAGTCAGTAATTATTCTACATTGTGGCTGTTATTTGTTGTAAGCTGTTTCAGTGTTTTTCTGTATTTTATCTCAAGGTTATAAGTACATACCTTATAAGTTTATACATACTATATAAGTTTAGAAAAGGTGTTATCTCAGTTTCCTAAGATGGTTAGTGCTGGGTTTGATTCACATTGATCACACTGATTCCATGATGTGAATTCACTGGTTTCCTATATTTACGCTTGACTTCTTGTATGCTTTAACCTTTTTCTTTTCCTAATCATCCAAAAGACCTGTGTCATTTCAAAATCCTTCCTTTTATTTTCTAGCTGCTTGAGCATTTGATAAGTGCTGTTGTTCCCAGGGGAAGGCACATTTGAGGCTGTACCCAGGATGCAGACAATAAACATTTGGGATTTCCGAGGGGACCCCATCTCCTCAGCTCTTTAATGGCAGAGTGCACCAGGCCCCCGAGGCACAGGTCTCTCTCAGAACACACAGCTGCAGGATGCTACATGCACCCAGTGGAGGCTCCTGAAAGGACAGGGAATTTGGTTTACCACCCCTGTTGCCAAGGGATGGAGTCCTGGATCCTGCTGCAGCCCCCAGTGCTCAGGGTGGGCAGAGAATCAGGGCTGGGCCTCTCCTGTGCCCCTGGTGGGGGATGGGAACCTTCCCTGCCCCAGCTACTGGAGGTCTTGGAAGGAGCTGCTGAACTCCAGGTGCAGCTCAGAACCCCCAAACAGAACCCCCAAACAGAACCCCACAAACAGTCAGAGCCCCCAGGACTGTCCCCTCTGGCCGGGGGTGGGTCACTGAAACCAGCCCCCTTCAAAACCTCCAGTATCCTTGAGCAGTTGTCCTTAAAACCACTAAACCAAACAATGTGCACTCCTGGCACCTCTTGGGGATTTTTGCCACCCCGGGTTCTCTCAGGGGGTGATCCTGGGGGTGAACCGACATTCCATGATCCAAGCACACCACAATTCACCACTCCACATGCAGAGATGCCAGGGACAGGGGCACAGAGCTGGCTCAGCTGCAGGAGCAGGGGGATTCTGCTCACCTGGAGCTCCTCTGAACACTCAGACCCGCCTGCCCTGGGCATTTCTCCTCTCCCTGGGCACTGTGTCCAGTCTTTCTTTCCTCCCTCCTGGCTAACACCTTCACTCCCCATTTTCACATCCAGATTTGCAAAGCTGACAGGAGACTGGCACAGCAGGTGTGCACCTTGTGCTGCCAGGGCAGAGGGTGAGGTGGGCACAGCAGTGTCTGTAGAAATTGGGGGTGACATTCACTCAGGTGAAGCACAGCCCCTGTGCTCCTCATTCCTGCAAAAAGGGCTGTCCATGGTGATCTCTGGTGATCAGAGATCCCTGCTCTTGCTAGATCCTCCTCAGTCATTTGTCCTGTGATCCCCATGGCTGCACCAATAAACATTGCCCAGAGGAGGAGCTGCTCCACGGCTGGAGCCCCTCTGCTCTGGAGCCAGGCTGGGAGAGCTGGGGGTGCTCACCTGGAGAGGAGAAGGCTCCAGGGAGAGCTCAGAGCCCCTGCCAGGGCCTAAAGGGGCTCCAGGAGAGCTGGAGAGGGACTGGGGACAAGGGATGGAGGGACAGGACACAGAGAATGGCTTCCACTGCCAGAGGGCAGGGATGGATGGGAGATTGGGAAGGAATTGTTCCCTGGCAGGGTGGGCAGGCCCTGGCACAGGGGGCCCAGAGCAGCTGTGGCTGCCCCTGGATCCCTGGCAGTGCCCAACGCCAGGCTGGACATTGGGGTTGGAGCAGCCTGTCCAAGTGACCCTGTGCGGGTCGTGAAAGGGAATTCCCGGTCCTTCCCGTGAATCCCGGGCTCTGTGCTGGATTCCCCGCCCGCAGAGCCGGGAGAGGCTGAGGATGAATGGAGCAGGGCGGGGGAGCCGCCAGCCGCTCCAGGAGCGGAGGAAGGCAGAGCTGGGGAAAAGCTGTGAATGTGAGAAAAAATGTGCCTCACAACAGAGCCTGTTACTATTGAACAGCCACAAAAGGAGGAAGAGCCCTGAAATCTGCCCGGGCTGAGGCTGCAGTCGAGAGAGAGCACCCTCCTGTCCGAATTCCTAATTAGCTCGCTGCTCTGTTACTGAATTTCCTAATTGGTTTTCATGTTAATTACCTTCACCAGGCTGGGCACTCAGGCCCAGTGGCCGGAGATGGAGCCTCCCCTCCCGTGCCCAGCTCTGGGCACAGGGAAGCTGTGCCCTCACCCAGCCCCTCCAAGGATCTCTGCCTTGCCCCCTCCTCAGGGTTAAGCTCTTACAGGAAGGTTTGGGGTGGCTGCCTTGGCGCTGTCTGCAAATCCTTCCTAAAATCCCCCGAGTCCCAGATCACTCCAGCCCCTCGCTGCCATCCCCCTGGCTGGGGATGGCTCCAGCCCTGCCGAGGCTGCACTGCCACCGCCACCAGGGCTGGGCTGGGAGTCCCAGGTCCCTGTTCCTGCCCTGGAGCCGGTGTTATGCTGGTCCTGGCCCTGGTGCAAGGCATGAGGAAGCTTTTTCCCACTGCTGAGCCACAGCTTGAACTGCAGGACAGCCAGGCTGAGGATGTGGCAGCTGTTTCTGAGCACTTTCTAAGCCCAGGCCCAAACTGAAGGATGAACATCTGGCTCCAGCTGTGCTCTCTGGGCACTGGAAGCCTCGTGGGCTCATCAGTGCAGAACAGCTCAGCATTATTGCAGCAGGGGTGTGTGAGGCCAGGCCACCTCAGGACCAGCAAGTCCACACAGGATAGTTCACTCCACTAACAGGATCCCAGTTCATCCTGTAATTCTGCAGCTCTCTGGGTCACAGAGCTTCCCCTGTTTGTGGGGCAGCCTCTGAATTATCCAGGAGATCCCCACAGACCTGGTGGCTCTGCTGTCCCCCGCTGGGGGCAGGTGGAGGAGCAGCAGGAGCAGGGCTGTGGCAGCAGGGTGGGCAGGGTGGGCTGCACACCCAGCTCAGATGAGAGGCCTGGGATGTCTCCAGGACGGGGAGCCCTGCACAGATCATCCAGCTTGGTCCCACATCCCAAAATGAGGCTGGGTGAGGCAGCAGCTTTTGGGGATTTTTGGTTTTGACAGGGTACCTAATTCTCTTTAAAAACCCCCAGTCTTGCAACATTATTCTGGCTGCTTGATGCAAATTGTTTGGTGGCTTCCAGTAAACCAAATAACTCCATTAGGTTTTCCCTCTGGCGTCAGGGTGCCCCAGAGCTCAGTGCAAGTTGTGTCCCAGTTCCTCCCTGCACTCTGCCTTGGAGACAGTGAGGAAATCTGCCTTTGACCTCGATCAGAACCCAGCCAGCCCCATCCCTTTCAAGCTAATTCTGTGCTGTCTCCACTCATGGCAGTGC
Organism: Prinia subflava; assembly: GCF_021018805.1. Lineage (NCBI taxonomy): Eukaryota > Metazoa > Chordata > Aves > Passeriformes > Cisticolidae > Prinia > Prinia subflava. Next base: position 1,895,099 of record NC_086258.1, on the reverse strand, counting down.
TCCCAGTGCTGATCACTTCACTTGCACAAGGTGCAGCTGAGCTCTGCTGCTCCGGAAATCCAGCCAGGGAATGTATTCCTGACCTGTGGATGAAGGGGAGGGGAGCTGCTGACTTCCAGCGAGCCGTGGGTGCATCCTCACACCCAGTGCTGTCTCTTGGGGATTTTCTCGATGGAGACACCTCTGGGGGGTGTTTGTGCAGCACCAGGCACAGCAGGGCTGGAATTGCAGCTGGGAATGATGCACATCAGAGGATTAGGATAAGGACTGAGCTGAGAGCTCTTTGCACTCGAGCTGCAGCAGCCAGACCTGGAGCAAACTGGGTCACGGGCACATTTTTAGGTCCAAAGCTCTGAGGGGTTGGTGTACCATGGCTGGAGGTCTGGCAGGAGGTGGATTTTGGGGTGATGGAAGATAAGGAATATCTGATGGCCACAAATTTTTCCTGATACAACCCCAACCAAGGCGACCATGACTCCAAACACGGTTACTTGTGAACAACACGTGAGCAATGTGTGCAGGAGCAGATCTGAATTTTAAAGCTATGCAGCATTTTTCATTAATTGCCCTTATTTCTCTAGCCGATTTTTGTTGTTGGGCAGAAAACAAGGGATTGGTGTAGTGGGCACAGCCCAAGAAGTGGGAGGAGACGGAGAGATAGTGACATGCACGGTAGTGATTTAACATGAAATACTCTGATTGCAAGCAGTCCCTGGAGGTTTGTGTCTCATTGATGAATATCATGCATGAAGTGTAGCTCCTTGTGCTACCCACATTTTTCTCTTCCAGGTCTGGTGATTGGGAACCTGAGTCACAGCAAATATGCTGAGTTACAGCACATTTCCACAGGAAAAAAATCCCCAAAAAAACCCCAGGCAAATGACAGGCGTGTTTATCTGCAAGTGTGTCAAATGCACAGACAATGCAGGCTCAAAGGATTTACAGAGCTTAATCCTCCCTCAGTGCATTAATGCCCAGCAGATGAGACAGACACAGACACATCCATAAGGACCGGTGGATGCACACAAAAACAACCCTGCCCATCCAAACACCTCCCATCCAAACACCCTTCTGTGCCCCTCTGGGACCAGGACAGACTCACCTGGAGGACCACACCGGCCCTGCCTGCTTCTTGGGCTTGGCCATCTGCTTCTGGTACTCCATCCAGCCACTCACCAGCTCGTGCAGGATCATCACGTAGAGCAGGAAAATGAGAATCCTGGGATCCATCCGTGGCACCTCGGGGTCTGCTTCATCGGGCACGGGTGGCATTTGCTCGGGGGCAGGCGGGGGGAGCCGCAGGGATGCCGAGGCTGCTGCCGGAGAGCGGGCTGGGCTGTGTGCAGAGTGAATTAGCGCCGGAGAAATCCCCGGGGGGATCAGAGCCCCGCGCCTGACGCCCGCAGCAGCGGCTGCAGCGCTCCCTGTGCGGTCCGGCTCGCCCCGGGCTCAGCCCCCCGAGCCCCTGCTCCCCCCCGAGCCCCTCTGCCCCCCGAGCCCCTGCTCCCCCCCGAGCCCCTGCGCCCCCCGAGCCCCTGCGCCCCCCGAGCCCCTCCGCTCACGGCTCTGTCCGCCTCTCCCGCAGGCGGGAGCTGCCCGCACCTGGGTGCCGGGAGCAGCCGCCCCTCTCGGGGGTGGAGGGGAGCGCTCCCGCCGTGCCAGCACCGGCACGGGCAGAGAGCACTGCCTGCCTGCGAGAGGAAATCAACCCAGCCAGGGACTGGGCATTCTCCGAGCTGGCTCTTCCCAGTGCCTCAGGATTTGGGGCTGTACCGAGCCAGTCTTGTTTAGGAGTATTACTGAGTATTTTGAGATTTATTTTTTCTCCTGCTGTTTTCTCTTGTTTTGTTTTCCTTGCTATTATCCCTTGTGTGAATCTTCAGCTGCTGTTTTCCCCGTGTGAGGCTCTGACAGGCTTCTGATGTGCAGGAGAGCTTCCACAGCATCCAAACCACAGCTCCTCTCCCAGCCCCTCAACCTCCTTCTGTTTAGAGTGGAGGATCTAGCTGAGATCAGGTTGTGCTACCAGATCACAGAACCCCAGACTGGTTTGGGTTGGAAGAGACCTTAAAACTCATCTCATCCCACCCCTCTCATGGGCAGGGACCCCTCCCACTGTCCCAGGCTGCTCCAAGCCCCAATGTCCAGCCTGGCCTTGGACACTGCCAGGGATCCAGGGGCAGCCACAGCTGCTCTGGGCACCCTGTGCCAGGATCTGAGCAGCCTGAGATGCCCTCAGCCTCTCCCTTTTTCCCTCCATGGACACAATGCAATACCTGTGCCTGGAATTCCTAGCAGGATAAAAGCACAAAATGTCTTGCTGTGACATTTGTATAAACCAAAATATGCCCCCCAGAATTTGTTTTTAAAACCATCTTACTCAGAATTCATATTCTTCCAGTGCAATGTTTCCATAAGTGAAATAACAAGCCCTCAGTAACTATTTATGGTTACCCAGAACCAAACCTGTGCCCAGTGGAGCTGTGCCAGCTGCAGAAAAGGGGGCCCAGAGGAGGGGCAAACCCAGGGCCCCCAGGATCCTGCATCCCACAGCTCGTGCCCAGACAGGGAGAGCTGGGCTGGGGTCCCACATCCTGGGCAGTGCAATCCAGGTGTGACCAACACATCACAACCCTCCCACCACAAACTCACCTGGGCTGCTTCCAACCTATGCCAGCTTACCTGACCCACCCGAGGCCAGAGGTCCCTCAGAAACTTCTTCCCTTTGGTGTGTAAGTGCAGACAAATGTGCAGTAGCCAGGGCTTTGATAATTTTCGATCAAGTACCAATTTAACACACATTAGGGAATGCTGATTCCATGATAGATCTGCCTATGAAATGAACCCCAGGGCAGCATCATTGCCCCAGACAAAACGTGCTCCTCCAAGTGCTGTGTGACTTTCTCTCAGCTAGCTCCTGAGAGCCCAGAAGTGCTGAGTAACTCCCTAAATTGGGAGGAGAGCTCGTGGAGGGGAGTGAGCGAGTGAATGAAACCAGCCAGGACTGGAGGTGTTCTAGCAGCCCTGAAAATGGGAATATTTGAGGTTCTCCATGAAAGGATAGTGGAGTTGTTCCCATGGCAACAGGGAGAGTTGCCAGGCTGCGGGTGATGGGTTCTAATGTATGGTGCGAGTCAGACGTGTGAGGGATTGGAGACCAAGGACAGCACTGATGTTTTATACATATGCAATTTTTGATGAGTAAACCCAACGTGACTCCTTTATTCCAGGGGAGAGAAGCTTTTCCCACAGGGAGAGACGTTACCAGGGCAGGAGCAGTGGAATAACTCATAACAACTCACTCAGACCTGTAAGAGATGTTCCAACACCTGAACAAAAATAATACTTAATACTACATACGGTAGAAAAGCCAATAATTTGTGAGCTGCGAGCACGGCAGCTGATTCCCAAACTGTGACTAGTCACGAGCAGTAAGTTCTTTGACAAATGAGTCAGAAATATTTTGATTTTAGAGTGATTAATGCCCTGTTTGGAAGGGCAGGGTGGGAGCTGGTGGTGCTGCTGGGGGACCCCTGTGCTGGCCATGAAGTACAGGAACCTCCCTCAGAGCAGTGGGGAGCCCTGGCATGCTGGTGTTCCCCCTCTGCCTTCAGCCTGAAGACAGACTTAGATGAGATTTTGGGCAGGAATTGTTCCCTGGGAGGGTGGGCAGGCCCTGGCACAGGGTGCCCAGAGCAGCTGTGGCTGCCCCTGGATCCCTGGCAGTGCCCAAGGCCAGGCTGGACAGGGCTTGGAGCAGCCTGGGACAGTGAAAGGTGTCCCTGCCATGGCAGGGGTGGGATGAGATGAGTTTCAAGGTCCCTTTTAACCCAAACCACTTGGGATTCTGTGATTCCACTTTAGGCCAAGGGCACGGCCTGGGTGTTCTCCTGAGTCTGGTGGGAGCAGAAGCACCTGAGAGGATCCCTCGTGTCCACTCACTCCTGCAGAGCCCAGCAGCAACCTGCAAACTCACTGTGGATTCCGAAGAGCTGGGAGCAATTAACAGCAGGGCTGTTTGATAATCATCAGCACCCAGAGATAAGGCAATAAAAGGTGTGTACAACATTATCACACAACCCAGGCACCAAACAGAGCTCACCTGCAGGCCAGAGCCTTGGTCTGCTCCTCCAGTTCCCCACTGCTCTGCAGATGGCTTTAAAGCAGAGCCAGCACTCCTCAGAGATCCTGTCCCTGCTGCTGCTTTCAGACAAACCCACAGACATGACAAGAGGGTGGAACAAGGAGAAAAGCTCCCCAGCTCAAAGTGAGAGGGAAGCAGGACCTGCGGTGGTGTCAGAGAGCCTGGGACTCAGGCAGGCTTTGAGGAGCAGGGAATGAAAGGCAAACTTGGTGAGACAAAGCAGTGTGCCCCAGTTTTGGTGGGGAGACCAAAACCATGCAGAGGAGAAACTTGAAGCAGACACAGAGGGGACGTAGCTGAGCTCCTGGGCAATGACAACATCTCATTCCTGAGCAGCAGCAAGGGCAGGGTTGAAATTCCTTTGTAAAACCAGCATGGACATGAGGCCAAGCTTCTCTGTCCAAGGCTTAGTGCAGCTGATTGGGCTGGGATTAAAACCCAGGATAACTGAGTATTCACCAGCCCTTCACTCCTTGCAAGCTGCAGCATTCCCAGTGTTTGGGCTGTGTATTGTTGGAGCAAAGGCCCTGAGGAACAGGACTCTGTCCCTCTGCTCCCCAGGGCCCATTTTCCCCACTTTGGGTGTCAATCTAAGCCTCTTTACTCCTAAGAGATTTTAAGGAGCAGAGGTGGTAGGTGCCAGTTAATATTTATATTCATTGCAGCCCCAAGGGCACCCTGTAACACCAATACCTTCCTTCAGGCTCCCTGGAAGCATCCATCATCCCCCTCTTCCACGTGGAATGTGGTGTGACTAACAAATGGGAAAACCTGCCTCCGTAAGGCTCACCATTGACCCAGAACTCTCACAACCCCCAAGGTGCATCACAAAAAGGCAACAACTGCTTTGTTACAGTAAATCAGGGTTGCCCTAAACCTTGCTGCAATTTTTGGCCTTTTAGAAGGAATTCCTGAGTTTCACTGCAAAGGCAGTGATCTGCATTTCCCTTTGGGGGCCCAAAGGCTGCAGGAGCCCTCCAGCTACCAGGGTAGACAAGTTCTGGAAACATCAAACCTCCCACACACTGCTCAAACTGAAACATCAGGACAAGCAGCTCTTGCAGGAGGCCAAAAGGTCACGGCCCCAAATTCCTGTGGCATCCAAAAGGGCCAGTGACCCCCCCAGACAGAGCCAGGCCACAAACACCTGCAAGTGCAAGTCCCTCTGCTTAGACACAGCACTGGCCAAGGGGGCTGGAGGTCCTGGTGTCTCCAAATCCCCCAAGCAGGGCCCTGCTGGTTGCAGGGCTGTTTCCTGCTTCTCCACAGCCAAAGTCCATGAATGCTGTCCTGCTGGGTGGAGGTGAGATGGAAAACAGATTCCTCTCCTTGCCCTTTGGCTGCCCTTCAAGGAACCACCTGTACAAATCCCTCTGCAATTATGTAATCATTCAGTGGAGACTGAGCACGGTGCTGGTTTGGAGAAGGTGGGCTGGGAGCAAACCTGGCTGTGACCCACTGGAACAGAAGTTCTGTTGTTGTTGCCTGCCAGGCTTTGTCTCACAAGTCACTGGTGACACCTTGATCAGTGTGTGAGCTCAGGGGAATAAACCCCGGCAGCCACAGCCCTCTCTTTCCTCTCTCAGCACACCAGGGCTCCCCTCCTGCCTCCCTTCCTTGAACCTCTGGAAGCAGAGAGGAGAGTGGACACAAACTGCCAGAGCTGCTGTCAGCCCTCAGAGCAGGCAGGAAAATGGAGTTTTAGAGTTAAAAAGAACAAGGGGCACTGCAGAATCTGTCAGCTCCTTCCACAGGCTCACATGATTCGATAATTAACAAAAGAAAGAACAGATGCTATGAGACACATTTCTTCTGAGGGTATTTATTTGCTTCTACCTACAACTGTGCCTGAAAAAGTGATAATATGAAACCGCAATCCTAATCATTGGGTTGCTTTGTATCAGATTGGTAATGATTCATTACCAGGATTTTTTACACTTTTCACTACTTCTTTATTCTGTTAACCCTCATCAGGCAACTGAGCTTTGGCACAGAAAATTGCTGCTGGCCTGAGGGGAAAAAATAATATTAAAACTACAATAACAATTGTCTCCTGAGTCCTGGACTGGTTTTTTATGACAATGGCATAAGAACCAGCACAGTTTATTCTGGCTCAAGCTGGATGGCTGGTTACAGGAATCACCACAGGATATCTGAGGGTGGGCAGGCCCTGGCACAGGGTGCCCAGAGCAGCTGTGGCTGCCCCTGGATCCCTGGCAGTGCCCAAGGCCAGGCTGGACATTGGGGCTGGGAGCAGCCTGGGACAGTGGGAGGTGTCCCTGCCATGGCAGGGGAGGGAATGGGATTTAAGGTCCCTTCCAACCCAAACCCTGCTGATTCTTTCTCACTTCCTTGCTGTAGAATGGCATTCACAGAGGCTGTTGAAGAAGGAAAGACCCCCATTCTCACTCCTGGGCTGCTGTCCCTAACACAGGCAGATGTGAGGCTGTGACCTCCCAGGGATGTTTTTCCTCTTCCTGGGCCCAGACCCTGCTGATGAGGAGAAGCAGAGCACAGACTCACCCTGAGGTAGTTCTGTCAGCCCAGCTGAGACACCTTTGCCCTTTGTGCAATAGTTTTGCTAGAAAAGGAAGGAGGTTTCACTGCCTCCAGTTGTTCAGCCTTGTCCTTCTCAAACTCCCCTGGCAAGTCCAGCAGGCTGGAATTCACCCACGCAGATGGTTCAGCTGCTTTTTGTGAAGTTCTTGCAGCTGGACTGACCTTGTTATCTTCAGAGTGAGCTCCACATGCTGCTGGATTCTCCTCAATTTGCTGATGGTCCTTTTTGCACCACAGAGGGCAAGAACAGGGAAGGGCCTTGGGAAAGAGCAGGGAATGCAGAGGATGTCCATAAATGGGAGCAACTGTGGGGCAGCAACCCCGTCTGATGTGTCCTCAGCACTGAGTGACCCTGGGTGGAGCTGCCCTCAATCCTCATTTTACAGCTACCTGAAGCTCTGAGATGTTTATTTGCCCCTTGTTTTTAATGCTGAGCCTGGCAAAGACACCCAGAGCATGCCTGGGATTCAGAGCCATGAGGAAGGAGATCAGTCCTGGTTATCAAAACAGCCTGGAGGGGAAATTGAGGTGAGAAAGGCAAGGGGAGAGAGCAGAGAGGTCACAGCAGGATCTACCAGAGCTGCAAAGACAAAGTGCAGAAATGCTTCCTCCTCCTGCACAGCTGCTCCATTGAGGCTCCTATCCACAGACACAGCTGGAGGAACAGTGGCACCTGTGCCAGGACAGGCTTCTCACTGCTGTGCAAAAGGGAGCCCAGAGCAGCATCAGTGTGCCACCCATCAGAACTAGAATAAAGGCTGGAGACCCTGGATAGCCCTGTGTGCTCTGCCTCTGGAGAGACTCAGAGCACCCAGGTCCAGGCTGTGGCACAGCCCTGCTGCTGGGCACCTCCAAACACCCTCCTGAGACAAATGAGACAGCCCCAGCCTGAGGAGAGCTCAAATAGCATTTAGAGCAGATAGAAACACCTTTAATGCACCCACAGGCAAAATCAGGGATGTTTTCCACCCTCAAAAGGCTGAATTATAATGAAAAAGTAATTAAATAACTAAAAAAATTATCTCTTCCCCAGCTGTAACCAGGACAGGAGTTAAGAAGATTTTTCATGTCACTCTATTTTCTGGGCTGGATGCAAATCTTCCAAAGCTGAAGACAGACATTCAGCCCAAGGAGCTGGATAAGGGGATCCTCTTCTACAGGGGAAGTCACAAACCAAATTCCCCACCGTGCACAGCTCACCAGAATTAACCTAAAGGCGACTGCAAAGCCTGAATCTTGCAGCAGCTCTGCCAGAAAATTCTCTTGGAGAGAGATAACTCCGTTTTCTGCTGTGCAGCATCAGCTCCAGCCTTTATCAGACACTCCTTTCAATGTCCATCGTCCCTCCAGGCACCTGCACCACATCCCATTCATTGTTCCCAGTCATTTTCCGGTGGGTCCAGCACCCACAGCACCAAGAACAGCTTGTTCTGACAAGGAGCAGATGCTTTGGAGCATTCAGAAGTGGGAGATGCTGGGCACTGGCTTCAGTTGTCCAGTCCCCAGCTCTTGTTATCCTCTAAATCACAGCCCAAGTGAGCCTGGAGAGCCTCACTGGGCCCTGAGCTCCTCTGATCCCTCAGGAAAGCCACAGACTCGAGTTCTTTGTAAAAATTCTCTCTGCAGTCAGGCTCGGCGGGTTTGGAGAGAACACACGGTTTGTTCGTGTCACAGGGATCACACCTCTGTCGTAAAGACAAACTGACACCTCTAAGTGTGAGCAGGGAGCGATTCCAGCTCCCCGTGTGCCAATCCGGGAGGATTTCAGGGCACGCAGGGCGGCTGCACCTCCCTCTAGTGCACACCCACAGCAGTGCCTGCGGTGTCCCCGCCGGGGCACTGTGTGAAAGAAAATGCACAACAGAAAGAAAATTCCCTTATCCAGCCCGGCTGAACCTGCCCCGGAGCTGTGCCGGCACCAGCAGCTGTGGGAACAGCAGGGAGAGAACTCCCCTGAGTGGGAACCCCGGAGCAGAACCAGGGGTATCCTGGCCTTGGCACTGGGAAAAGCCACTGTCCTGCACCCCAGCACTCTGCACACGCAGCACCCTGCACCCCATATCCCTGGATCACTGGAATCCAGATCCCTGCAATCCCAGACCCTGCACACGCAGCACCCTGCACCCCATATCTCTGGAATTCCAGATCCCTGGAATCCCACACCCCACACTCTCAGATCCCTTGGATCCCAGACTTTGCACATCCAGCACCCCACACCCCTGGATCCCTGGCAGCCCAGATCCCTGGAATCCCAGAGCCTGCACCCCATATCCCTGTATCCCCAGAATTCTAGAGTCTGGACCTCCAGCACCCTGCACCCCTGGAATCCCAGAGCCTGCACCCAGTGCAGCCAGCTCAGCTCCTGCCATGCAGAGACTTTACCTGCACAAGAGGAGTCTGTAATTCCTGGCACAGCAGTGAAACCTTTCTCATCTCAAAACATAAAAGCAGATTTTCACTACCAACACATGGAAGCAGAAGGAGACGTTCACTACTAAAATAGTTTTCTGGAAATTGTCTCTCTTACACTCTTGAGCAGCACCAGGCCAGGAGAGGACAGACTGGCAGCCACTCCCTCTCAGCTGCCCAGCTCTGCCCTCCTCAGCCAAACCTGCCACCAGCACTGGGAATATCCAGTTCATAATCTGGGATTCAGTTTCTTCATGGATGTAAAAAACTGGCGGAAATCACCACTGTGTGTGTCTTTTCTGCAGGTACAGGCTGAAACACAAGAGGCCTTTCTACCAAGCAATTAAGAAAATAAAACATCCTGGATGACAAATTCCTGCTGAGGAGAGCACCACATCAACCTCAGATTAAGGGGAACCTCACGTGACCAAGAGAATCCCCAAAACAATCCTAAAATATCTTTCAAGTCTGAGCAGAGCATGGGCCTGAGCAGGTTCATGGCCAAGGTTTGGCAGCAGCCTGAGATGTTATTTTGTCTAAGTTACCAGGACAGTTTAAACAGTCTGAACCCAAAACTTTGCAGGAAATACCCAACTGTTACACCCAGGTCCTGCTGCCAACAAATCCAGTATCAGAACTGCTGAGAGGCTCCAGAGGCACCCCTGACCCTGGGAGCTGCAGTGGAGACAAGAGGAACAAAGGAAATGCAGGCTACAGGTGCCTGTGTCAAACACAAACAGAGCCCACCTTTCCTGCTGCCCCACAGGGGATCACAAGTTCCTGCACCAAGGAGAAATAAAGCACAAAGGTGGTGAAGGGAGGGGGGTCACTGCCCTCACACAGCATTTCTGAGCTCAGGAGGAAGCAAACCACAGAGGGGGAGGGAGTTCCACCTCTACTTAACTACGGTGTTTGTTTGGTTTTTTGGGACACAGCCTCAGGAAACAGAAGAGTCTCCTGAGCATGACTTGGCACTCAGAGTGCTCAATCCCAGGAAAGAAGAGCTGATGGGGGGAAGAAAAGGAGGGAGGTTTAGGTCGGATATCAGGACAAGGTTCTTTCCACAGAGGGTGGTTGGGCGCTGAACAGGCCCCTGCACACTCCAGCTGAGGCAGCAGCAAAAGCAGAACTGGAACAGAAATTGTGACACAAGTGAGCCATGAAGAACAGGCCTGCCAGCCTGGAGCTCTGGGGTGATCCAACTGCAACCTGCCAGTGCCTGAGGGGAGCCTTCAAGGAAGATGGAGAGACTCTTTACAAGGGTCTGGAGTGAGAAGACACAGGGAATGGCTTCCCACTGCCAGAGGGCAGGGATGGATGGGATATGGGGAAGGAATCATTCCCTGGGAGGGTGCTGAGGCCCTGGCACAGGGTGCCCAGAGCAGCTGTGGCTGCCCCTGCATCCCTGGAAGTGTCCACAGCCAGGCTGGACAGGGCTTGGAGCAACCTGGGACAGGGGAAGGTGTCCCTGCCCATGGCAGGGGTGGCACTGGATGATCTGAAAGGTCCTTTCCAACCCAGGTAATCTCTATGATACTTTTCTTTCAAAAACTGAATCTCACTCCACCTACACTCAACCCCTATTGTCACTGAGGAACATCACAGTCCTGCTCTTTGTAACTGCCCTCAGGACTCACTTCAAGCTACTCCTTTGGGAAAAAGTTGGGAGGAAAGGGGAGAGATTGGTTCCATTTCTGGCTCTCTCTGTGAAAGCCCATCTGAGAAGAGGCTGTTGACTGCTGCTCGGGCTGGTGGAGACCTCTGATACTGCAGGACATCTTACCATGTGCCACAAGAGCTGGAACCTCAAACAGGAAATGCTTTCAGTGGTGCTCATCTCCTCTGACTCTTCCTCCTCTTGAGCATCTTCTCCAGAGACCCCGAGGGGCACAGCAAGGCCAAGGGAAGCCATGATCAGCCGCCTCAGGAGCCCACACCACCTGCTCAGCCACACCGGGGCTCCACACTTAGTGAGCAGAGTTTAAAAACACAGGATGCCAAGCTTAAAAATATGCATTTTCTTTTTTTCTTTTTTTTATAAAATGTACAGTCCAATTTTAAGTGGAACTACAAGAAGACAGTCAGCTATCTTTAAGAAAAGTAAACCTTGCAATGCACTGCATACAGTTTTCTAACCAGCAAGAGCCAGTGAGCTGGGTGAGCTGCAGCGTTTCCTGAAGGAGCTTCAGTGGCTTTGTTTTTGTTTTCACCACGTGAGCAGAGACACTCAGAAGGCAGCACAGGCTCAGCTCCTCTCCCCTCAGCCCTGCCCTGCAGCCACAGCTCAGCGTGAGGCCGGAGTGGGCACGGTGGGCAGGGGCAGCTCCATGGAGGGAGTCTCGGTCACCTCAGCTGGGCTGGGCTTGCGGAGCTCCAGCTTCTCACTGAGTTGGTTGTGAAGCTCCTTCACAGCTTCCCCGCTCTGCAGGAAGAGAATCAGGGATGGGGAAACAGGACAGTCACAATTCCATTCTAGCCAGAACACCAGGTGTGCTTTCACCCTGTGTGTTTAACACAAACCAACACAGAAGAAGCCACAAGGTAATCAGGGCACAGCTTGGAACACTTGGAAAGCAGAGCTCGTGTTCCATTCAATAACGTTTGGAAAGGCAGCTGCTTTCATTTGCAATCCATTTTCCCTTTCTCCTGCTCCCATTCCTACCTGCTTGGTGGGCTCCAAAGCTTTCTGGAGAGACTCTAGTTTGGCTGGGGCCACTTTGTGATGCAGATGCAGCAGCAGCCTGAGCACATGTCTGTGCACGTTCTCCTTCCTGCAAGAGCCATTTGAAAGCAGAGTAACCAAGACAAACAAACACAACCTTGAGAACAAGGAAGCCACAGCAACAGCACCAGAATAATTCACTCCACCACAGACTTTGTTATAATTTTCCAAAACCCCTGAGAATTTGAGTTTTGTAAGGGACTAACTTGGTGTAAGCACAAACACTGCCTTAAACCTTCAAGGATTCAAGGAACTGTTCAACAGGAGTGCATTACCTGCACAACCATGAGGAGGGAGGGGGAGACTTTAAGCACAGAGTGCGTGGAGGAAGTAGCAGCACATGCTGCTATGCCCCAGCAGTAATTTCAGCCACTTTTGGGGAGGCTTTCTGGAGGTTGAACTTGTCTGCAGGCCACCAGCTAAACGAGTGGCTGAGCAGAGGTAACAACAGATTTTTTTGTGCTGCTGATACTGCAAAGAGCTGAAGTTAACTCTACATAGCCAGAGCTACTGCAAAGCCTGAAGGATATTCTCCCTTGCAACTCCAACTTAGGGATAATGAATTGCAGTTTAGATAATAACTCACAGTCAAGACATAACCATTTTGCTGATAAAAACTTCATCCCAAAACATACACATTTCCTTGAAGGAAAACAGCATCAGGCTGATATTTCCACTGCCTGTGAAGAACTATTAAACTATTGTTCAAAGCAGTAAAACCTCTATAAGGGATTCTGTAAACTCCCTCTCTCCAGGGAGAAAACTCTGCTTTACCTGGAGCAGGCAGTGAGGAAGAAGCCATCGAAGAGACTGGTGCAGAACTCCTCGAGTGCAAACTCGTCACTGAGCAGGGTGAGGTTACCAGTGAGCAGATGCAGGAAAATGTCACTGAAGGCCAAGTCACTGAATGTCTCAACTACAAAACACAGAAAGGGAAGAGACAGAGACTGACAAGGATGTGCCAAAACCTGTCCACACAGCTCCTGCTCCTGCTGAGCACCCTGCAGTGAGGTTTCATCATAGAATGGTTTGGGTTGGAAAGACCTTAAAGCTCATCCAGTGCCACCCCTGCCATGGCAGGGACACCTCCCACTGTCCCGGGCTGCTCCAACCCCAATGTCCAGCCTGGCCTTGGGCACTGCCAGGGATCCAGGGGCAGCCACAGCTTCTCTGGGCACCCTGTGCCAGGGCCTGCCCACCCTCACAGGTCAGAATTTCTTCCCAGTACCTACTCTAAGCCTTTCTTTCACTCATTTTTTTCTCATTTCCTCTAATAACAGGCAGCCCAGGCAGGTGGCTTTCATCTTTCAGACATAAAAGATTAGGAGCAGATTGCTCCAGAGCTCTCCTGCAACTCATCCCAGAGGAGCCAGTGAACAAGATAATACTGGTGAGGAAATTAAGGCTGTGCTCAGTCCTATTTTGTTACCATTTTTTTTCACCACACAAAGCCAAGTCCCAGCAACTGCCTGCAATCATTGTGGGCAGCAGCAGAGCTAAGGCACCTGCTCTGTCATCTTTCAGGTTTATTCCAAAGAGTTCTCAACTAATCTCATTGTTATGGAGCCCTTGATGTAAGGAACCACTGACCTCAGCCACTGTCCATAAACTCTCACATCAGCAGAAAACTGCAGAACCCAAACACTCACAGCTAAGTCACCAGAGGAGCCAAACGCAGAACATTATGTCCCTGGCTCTGACATCCCCTTCACTCCAGGTTTAGTGGCCTCCTGGGTGTCCAGTACAAGGCAAACAGCCACAGAAAAGAAGATGAGACAAAAACCTACCTAGTGCAGGCAGGAGCCTCAGAAAAGCATTCTTGTTCCTCTGTTTGGTGATGTGAAGGATGTAATACAGCCCAATCTCACAAGCTATTCTGTTCTCCTGCAGGAACCTGTTATGGCACAAAGTTTATTTATCAATAAAGCTATTTTTTATTATTTTTAAGAGGTTTAAAGTACTTTTGGGATAGTTGTCAAGCAGGTACAGCAGTGGCTAACTTCAAACCCACTGACAAGCAGCTATTCAGTGAGTGAGCGGATGGATCATCCCTATGTTCACTACCACACTCCAGAAAAACTGAACATTCAGCAAACAGCTGAATTTCACTGTGAACATTTAAAATGTATTCATGATAAAAGTGCTGCTCAAAATGAGGTTTAGAAGAAGCCCAAATACTCAAAAATTATACAAAGTGCAATACTGTTTTAGTCTCCCAAAAGTCAAACATCAACACTGTGACAGAGGAGGACCAGTACCAGAACCCAGTATCCCAGATTCTGGCACAGACAAGAATTTGCTAGAAATCAGCAGAAGATCTGAACAATAGAGCACACAGAGGTTTTAATTATCTTTCTGATGTCCCTGGAGTGACAGGCTATCAACAGAGTGTGGGTGTCAAAATTGCCAACTTTATGATCTCCACTAGTGCTCCTCAACACGGGCACTCATCCAGCTGCACCCAAATATCACCCAAAACTCAGCACTCGCTGCCTGGGAGGCACAGAAACACCCAATACTCTCATACTGAATGAGAGAATGGTCATTACAGCAAGTATTACTTTATGTAGATGAAGTTTATTTGAGGGAGCACAAGGGAAACCTGTTTTGTTAAAGGGAACGTTCAGCCTTGGTGAATTAGCACTGAATGTTATCCCAGGAAGCCTTGCCTTTCCCCTGCCAGCTCTGGCTGGCTCCCTGCTGCTTTGGGGCCAGCCCTGCAGCGGGTGGGGCCAGGCACTCACTTGGTGAAAGCCTCGGGAATGGTGCTGGGGTAGGGGATGGGCCCCTTCTCCTCCGAGGGCAGCTTCTGATCCACAGTGAAGGTGTGGTCATCCACCACAAAGGACATCAGCAGGGGCAGGAACCTGGTGATGAGCTCGGCTTCCTTGGAGGGAGGGAAGGACAGAGGGAAGAGAACAGAGCCATCATCAGGCACTTCATGCCACCTAATGGTCCTGAAGTGCTGTGACAAAAGCCAGGCAGTGTGAGAAGCCTCATCCTACACTGAGGAAAACCAGCTAAAGACATCCAGTTCCAGTCAAAATTCCTGAATAATTCATTTCCACATGTTCCATGGTAATTAGGAAAACTCTACTTCATCTCACTACAGAAATACTCCTGCTCAAAGCCTTTCTTTGGACAATTGTGTGGCATTTCCTCTGAGAGGCCCTTCCCAGTGCTGCTGCAGGCATGGGATGTGTTCAGGGTGACATCAAACTGCTGATACCAACAATTACAGACTCCCAGCACGGCCCAGGCTTATTTGTGGTAACACAGCCACAAATAAATCTGATTTTAAACACTGATTGAGAGAGTCCCTTTGGAAAGAAACTGAGCATTTTCCCTTATAGGTTTGTGAGAGAGCACAAATCACAGCACTACCTTCAGAATGACTGGTCACTCTCACTGCTACAGTCCCAGGGTTAATGCAAACCCTTCCTGGTGTGAGTTTAAACATCCTAGCAGCCAGGAGTGGATGTAGTTTGTAGCCCTCAAATCTGTCCCATGGTATTTATAAAACACTTACTGCTTTATAGTTCAGAACAGAAACAGCAAATTCCTGCTGAGGAACAGCCCTGCTGTGCTCCTGCCCTCAGCTGAACTACACCAGGATTCCTGTAATGCTGGGAAAGGATTTCTAAAGCATGGAAGGATTACAGCTCAACGTGGCACTGCACTAAACTGCTGTGACAGAGAGTTGGGAGAGAAAAAAAATTTTCCTTGTCAACGAAAAGCTTCTAAACTGCTACCAGAGTTTGAGGCCAGAGCTGGAAATCCTGCTTTCCTCACACATGATGTGTTCTGCAAACCCATCAGTTGTGTGCAAGACTCCAGAAAAATGAAAGCAATGAGCAACCAGTGGAGTATTGAGCAGAGGAGTATTTTACAGGGTGATTTTAGAACAGTAAGGACCAGGCACCTATGGAAATGAAAAGGCAGGTAATGGAAGCTCACAGCATGTCCAGAACAGCTGCTCTGTGACCACTGTTTTTTTCTCAAGAATGCTCTGAAGAGATATTTGGAGAACAAATGTTTAATCAGGAATGCAATAAAATAATAAACAAGTCTAAATTTGATTAATTGTGTTAAATTCTTAACATCAAAAGGGCTCACCATTTTTGGTTCCTTGAAGACTTGGCTGTCAATCATGTCCCAGGCCCCCTGTCCCAAAGACAGCATCCTAAGGAGCAGCAGCAGATCTGGGCTTTCCTCAAATTTGAAGGGGAGAAGAAAAACAACTTTTTTGATCTTCACATGAGATATTTATTTGGAAGCAGTGGTTTATATTCAAAGCTGTTCTGGATTAGCAGCTTTGTCCAAGACTGCTAAAAGCATTCAGTTCAAGTTAATTGAAAACTGATCCTCAAATGGGCATCAAATAACTGCCACTGCTCAGGGTTTGTGGGGGGTTGTAAATTTATAATGCACCAGGAAGTTTGCAGCCATCTGAGCACATCTTTTTAAAATGTGTCCAGCCCAATTAGTGCACTAAAATATAATGTGTGAGAGGACAAACCAAGTCATGTCAGCAGAAGGAAGGAGGAGAAAAGGTGTGTAAGAATGACAATTAATTTTTTTTTGTTTATATTGTGTCCTGAAACGCAAACAGTTTTCAGTCTTACACTGTCACAAGGAAGTTACTCCATGCAACAATAACGTTTAACAACTCAGGGATAAACCCAGCAAGTGGCTCCCATTGTTCAGACACCTCTAGGGTGCCTTTCTTGAACACTTCTGCACCTCCTGCAGACTCCACCTGCAGGAACTTGTTTTACCTCAGCCACCAGACCAGAACTGTGCCAACAAACCCACAGCATTCACCATGGCAGGAGAAAGGTGCTGCTGTCAGACAAACTGATGGGAGGGACAAAGCAGGGAGGCACAGATTCTACATATTATTCTGTACTTGCACAGCTGCCAGGCAGAGTGAGCCAAGCAAAGAATTCATGGTCAGTTTGGAGAGTTCCAAAATGTCCAAACAGCTCCTGCAGAGCTCTGCAGCAGGTGCTGCAAATGGACAGGAGTCATGTTTCCCTTGTTGCAACTGCCACATTTGGGAAGTTAATGAGACTTGGACAGTGCCAGTCCTTCCCTGATGGCTGCCAGTCAGCAAAGACCACAGTTCAGGTGAGGTACACAAGCTGCAATGCTTACCCTGGGTAAGGTGTCCTGCCCAACCAGGTCTTGCAGGTGCCTTATGGTGCTCAAGGCTAAGGTGTTAATGGCAAAGGGATCACACAGGATCATGGATAAGTCCCTGAGATGAAGTAAAAATCAAACACTTGTCATACATAACCAACAACCCCACTGTGCAGGTCCAAACCCAGCTGTGTGCGCTTGCTGAATGTTCTCCTGCCTTGTAAAGAAATAACATTCATGGTGGTTTTGACATGAAAGAGCACAAAAAACAATTGTTGAAAGTCTTCTCCACTGAGATCAAGCACAAAATCTCCCACAGCCAGTGAGGGTCTGATGGGACACAGCCCACAGGCAGTGGAGCTCTGGTGGCCCCAGCTCTTTGAGCTGGCAGGTTTTGACCATCTCCAGAGAAGAGAAAGGTCTCAGAGGCTTTTGAAAAACAACAGGTAAAAGTGAATTCTCAAACAGTTTAAAATACCAGTGTACAAAATCTGAAAGCACCAGCTAAATAAAATACTGTGAGGGCACCTTCCAGAAACACAAGTGTACCAGATCACAGCAGGGGTGTCATTTAAAGCTAATGAACTACTTCAACTGACAAACATCACCAGCCCATTTTCTCTGGGTTTAAAGGCAGACAAGTCATTCATAATAAGTTATTCTGACTCCCTAAGAAAGGCTCCTGTAATTTGTTATGAGGCTACAGGGGAGACCCAAGAGTGGCAGTGCAAGCTCTGCCACCAGGACATGCTTGGCTGTGCCCCAGTGCAGTGAGGAATCTTTGGGATGCACAGGCGGGCTGCTGCAGGTTTGCTGGCTTTAGGGAAGAATTTACACCTACAGCACCTCTCAGGTGCTGTGAGTGCTGGGAAGCCATTTTCAGTTTCCCAATAAATTGCCCAAGTGCCTTACCCCAACACTTGTTCTTGTCCTTTCTTCACCCCATCCAGGAATCCTTGCAGCTCCCGAGCTCTCTTGTTGTCCACGAACTTCTCCCGGATGCAGGCGTCGAGGCACCAGGTGAACTGTCACCAAATGAGGGAGCTTTATCAACTCATTAAACCAGCAATAAACCACAGGATGTCAGAGAAAACAGGCTCAGAATGACCTTGAAATATCTGCAATTGAGGAGCTTCATTAATGCACCGAGGCATGGCACCACACTGGTGACAAACACAGAGGTCAGAAAGGCCAACATCCCAAAAGGAGGTTAGGAATGCCCAGGGAAGTTAACCTTCCTTCCAGGGAAGGCATTCCCTAGGAATCAAGGAGCAGGCATTTATTAAATCCATCACTGCCCTGCACACCTGTGGATTTACATAAGTAGGAGACTAAGAAAGAAGCAGCATCACGTAGAAATAA